>NC_088702.1:20148386-20458386 GCF_028017835.1 Emys orbicularis
TGGGGATAGATAAATAGATAGATAGATAGATAGATAGATAGATAGATAGATAGATAGATAGATAGATAGATAGATAGATGGGGGTGTATGGGGATAGATAGATAGATAGATAGATAGATAGATAGATAGATAGATAGATGGGGGTGTATGGGGACAGATAGATAGATAGATAGATAGATAGATAGATAGATAGATAGATAGATAGATAGATAGATAGATAGATAGGGTGTATGGGGATAGATAGATAGATAGATAGATAGATAGATAGATAGATAGATCGATGGGGGTGTATGGGGATAGATAGATAGATAGATGGGGTGTATGGGGACAGATAGATGGGGGTGTATGGGGACAGATAGATAGATAGATGGGGTGTATGGGGATAGATAGATAGATAGATAGATAGATAGATAGATAGAGGGGGTGTATGGGGACAGATAGATAGATAGATAGATAGATAGATAGATAGATAGATAGATAGATAGATAGATAGATAGATGGGGGTGTATGGGGACAAATAGATAGATAGATAGATAGATAGAGTGGGTGTATGGGGACAGATAGATAGATAGATAGATAGATAGATAGATAGATAGATAGATAGATAGATGGGGGTGTATGGGGATAGATAGATAGATAGATAGATAGATAGATAGATAGATAGATAGATAGATAGATAGATAGATGGGGGTGTATGGGGATAGATAGATAGATAGATAGATAGATAGATAGATAGATAGATAGATAGATAGATAGATAGATAGAGGTGTATGGGGATAGATAGATAGATAGATAGATAGATAGATAGATAGATAGATGGGGGTGTATGGGGACAGATAGATAGATAGATAGATAGATAGATAGATAGATAGATAGATAGATAGATAGATAGATAGATGGGGGTGTATGGGGACAGATAGATAGATAGATAGATAGATAGATAGATAGATAGATAGATAGATAGATAGATAGATAGATAGATAGATAGGGGTGTATGGGGACAGATAGATAGATAGATAGATAGATAGATAGATAGATAGATAGATAGATAGATAGATAGATAGATGGGGGTGTATGGGGACAGATAGATAGATAGATAGGCAGATAGATAGATATAGAGAGAGAGTTGGAGGGGGTGTCTGGAGATAGATAGAGAGATAGAGAGATAGATAGAGGGGGTGTACGGGGATAGATAGATAGAGGGGGTGGATGGGGATAGATACTTAGATAGATAGATAGATAGATAGATAGATGGGGGTGTATGGGGATAGATAGATAGATAGATAGATAGATAGATAGATAGATAGATAGATAGATAGATAGATAGATGGGGGTGTATGGGGATAGATAGATAGATAGATAGATAGATAGATAGATAGATAGATAGATAGATAGATAGATAGATGGGGGTGTATGGGGATAGATAGATAGATAGATAGATAGATAGATAGATAGATAGATAGATAGATAGATAGATAGATAGGGGTGTATGGGGATAGATAGATAGATAGATAGATAGATAGATAGATAGATAGATAGATGGGGGTGTATGGGATAGATAGATAGATAGATAGATAGATAGATAGATAGATAGATAGATAGATAGATAGATAGATAGATGGGGGTGTATGGGGATAGATAGATAGATAGATAGATAGATAGATAGATAGATAGATAGATGGGGGTGTATGGGGATAGATAGATAGATAGATAGATAGATAGATAGATAGATAGATAGATAGATAGATAGATAGATAGATAGATAGACAGATGCATGCAGGGCGTGGATGGGGATGGATAGCTAGATGTGCGTTGAAATTTACCCTGTTTTCTCTTCTACACTAGCACTTAGTTCCTGTTAGTATGTTCCTCTATCAGTAACACACAATAAGAACATGCAGTCACACACACACACACGAAGAGACACATGCAAACCCACACACAAATGGGCACACACACACAACCTGTCTACAAACACACTCATGCACATAAACCCACAATCACAACACAACCCCAGCAGTAACACTCACACAAACACATACGACAACACCACACAGATGCGTGTTCATACAAACATGTACTGTCTCACAACCGCATGCACCTCATAAAAGAGAGTCATCCTGACAAACACACACTCTAGGTCACACACAACCGCATACACACAACCACACACAGTCTCACCAACACACAGACTTACACAACCACAGTCACACACACACTCACATAACACAACCACACACATTCTCACAAGCGCTGTGACACACACAAACACAGACACAAAACCACACACCTTCTCCCGAACTCAGACATCCACAAACAACACACACCCTCAACTGCACACAGACACACACAAAGTGCAAACACCCTGCTGAGCCATTTTACTGCTGTCAGACACAACATCTCTGTGTGTGTGGGGGGGGAAGGGGTAGGGGAACAACATTGCACCGATTGTAGTCAACCCCATTCCACTGATCGCACCGACGTCAACACTTCTGAATCCGCCTGTTATCCCTTGTGGTACACTCCAACTGGGCGCCATCTGGAATGGGCACTGGGTTATTTTTTTGTTCTGAGTCTGTACAGCGCCTGGCGCAGTGGTGTCCTGGATGACAACGGGCATTCGTGGTGCGATGGTAACACAAACTTCAGTCAGAAAGATCCAGAATTGACCCAATCCTCAAAGGCTGTTGTTTTAAAGGATTCCAGATGTGCCGTCAGCGACGGGTCCTGGCCAGAAAGGGGCAGGGACGTGGTGCCAAGCGGCGGGATCTGGCCGTCCTCCAGTGGCTCCCTGCTTTCCCGAGCAGCAGGACGGGCAAAGCCCCACCAGCACAAGGTGCGCTGAAACTCTCCATCGATAGGCGAAGGGGCACATGCCATGACCCTGCCTGGCGCTGCCCCAAGACTCAGAGTCGTAGGATTGAGTCAGATCTGAGTCCGTCATTATGTCCGGAGTCACTGCACCAACCGGAGACCCCCTGGTTGGCGCCACGGCCCCCAGGAGACGCCGCACGTTTGATTTCGCTATTCCGAGGCCGGGGCAGATACTGAGCATTCCCCGTCCCCCTTTGAGCCGCGAGTTTCATTATTAATTGTAATATCAACCAGACCGATCCCGAGAACACCAACCCCCAGAGTCCCGCGAGCAAACCGGTCCCTAGGACATCGCTCCAGGACATTTCAGCGGGTGGGTTTTATCCCAGTGCACCGGTCTCCTCTCTGGGACCCCGGCACCTAGGGAAGCAGCAACATCCCTGTTTGACAGCTGGGAAATTGAGGCACAGAGAGACTAAGTGACTGGCCCAAGTCATCCAGCAATCTGCAGTGGAGCAGAGATCTCAACCGTGGTAGCCCGTATTTCACGACGGAAGCCAAACCACTGGTCCATCCTTCCGACAGCAAAACCACCGACCCGGTTACATCAACCCCAGTCACGGCAATGCCGCCGACCCCAATCGCGCCAACGGAGCTCATCAACCCCAATCAGCTCTACCCACCGACCCCATTCAGCTCGACCCACCGACCCCAATCAGCTCGACCCACCGACCCCAATCAGCTCGACCCACTCACTGCAATCATGCCATTTCCCCAACCATAGAACGCCAACGTCACCGATCCAATCACCTCAACTCACCGACCCCGATAACGCCAGCCAATCCCACCAACCTAATCACACCATCGGACCCCACCGACCCCAATCATGCCAGTGCTCTGACCCCAATAACCTCAGCCCCCAGACCCAGTAACGCCACCTCACCAACCCCATAATGCCCCGATCCAAGAACCTCAATCACCAATCTCCACAGAGTCAGCTCCACCGACCCCCATCCCGCCAACCGAGTCCCCCGACTCCCATCCAACCAACCCAGCCCCCGGCCCCCATCCCGCCAAACGACCCTCCTGACCCCCATCTCGCCAACCGAACCCCATCCAGCCAACCCACCTGCCCGGCCCCCATCCCACCAACCGAGTCCCCCGACCCCCATCCTGCCAGCCGACTCCCATCCAGCCAACCCCCCCGGCCCCCATCCCGCCAACCAACACCCTTACCCCCATCCAGCCAACCCCCCCGGCCCCCATCCCGCCAACCGAGCCCTCCGACACCCATCCTGCCAACCCACCCCATCCCGCCAACCAACCCCCCCAACACCCATCCCAGCAACCAACCCTCCTGACCCCCATCCCGCCAACTGACCCCACCCCGCCAACCGACCCCCCCCGACCCCCATCCACCAACTGACCAATACCAACCCCATCCTTCCAACACCCGTAATATCAACCTACCCACACCAGCTACAGGCGCCGCACAAATCCCATTGCCAGCACGTCAGTCCCACAGATCCCAGCGCTTCCAATGTGCTTGTCATTAACACGCCCGTGTGAGCTCAGCCTCGCGTAACCCCGTCCCCTCCTCTTCGGGATGGAGGAATTAAATGCCACTCTCGGCTGGACCCCTCTGTGGTTTCTACAGCCCGGCAAGGTGCTGCGCTGGCACCGGGGCTGGCTGGGCTCAGAGCTACGTCTCAGGGACCCAGATCTAGAGCAGGGATCCTGCAAACGTGGACAGCAGAGTCCCCAGGGGCTCGGTCAGGCTCCCCGCGGCTGCCGCTGGGTCCCCGGGTACCAGGGCAGATAGGAGCAGAGGAAATGAACTCGGCGTTGCCACAGAGAGGAACCTGGCGGGTCTGCGCTTGCATCCACCTCGCCCCCTCCAGCTATCTAACTCCGTACGCACCTCTCTATCCATCCCCCCACCCCCACCCCTCTATCCCTCTATCCCCCCCATCTATCTAACCCCGTACGCACCTCTCTATCCATCCCCCCCACCCCTCTATCCCCCCATCCCTCTATCCCCCCCATCTATCCAACCCCGTACGCACCTCTCTATCCCCCCATCCCCCACCCCTCTATCCATCCATCCCCCCATCCCCCACCCCTCTATCCTCCCATCCATCTAACCCCGTACGCACCTCTCTATCCATCCCCCCACCCCTCTATCCATCCATCCATTCCCCCATCTATCTATCCCCGTACGCACCTCTCTATCCAGCCGCCCACCCCACTATCCATTCATCCCCCCATCCCCCACCCCTCTATCCCCCCATCCCCCATCTATCTAACCCCGTACGCACCTCCCTATCCATCCCTGCACCACTCTATCCATCCATCCCCCCATCCCCCACCCCTCTATCCCCCCATCCCCCATCTATCTAACCCCGTACGCACCTCCCTATCCATCCCCCCACCCCCTATCGATCCATCCCCCCATCCCCCACCCCTCTATCCCTCTATCCCCCATCTATCTAACCCTGTACGCACCTCTCTATCCATCCCCCCCACCCCTCTATCCCCCCATCCCTCTATCCCCCACCCCTCTATCCCCCCATCCATCTAACCCCCATACGCACCTCTCTATCATCCCCACACCCCTCTATCCATCCATCCATCCATTCCCCCATCTATCTATCCCCATACGCACGTCTCTATCCATCCCCCCACCCTCTATCGATCCATCCCCCCATCCCCCACCCCTCTATCCCTCTATCCCCCCATCTATCTAACCCCGTACGCACCTCTCTATCCATCCCCCCCACCCCTCTATCCCCCCATCCCTCTATCCCCCCATCTATCCAACCCCGTACGCACCTCTCTATCCATCCCCCACCCCTCTATCCATCCATCCATTCCCCCATCTATCTAACCCCGTATTCACCTCTCTATCCAGCCGCCCACCCCACTATCCCTCTATCCCCCATCCCCATCTATCTAACCCCGTACGCACCTCCCTATCCATCCCCCCACCCCTCTATCCCCCCATCCCCCCATCTAGCTAACCCCGTATGCACCTCCCATCCATCCCCCCACCCCTCTATCCCCCATCCAGCTAACCCCCGTATGCACCTCTCTATCCAGCCGCCCACCCCACTATCCATCCATCCCCCCATCCCCCACCTCTCTATCCATCCCCCCCACAGCTTCTATCTACCCGTCCTCCACCCCTCTATCCCCCCATTCCCCCATCTGTCTAACCTTGTACGCATCTCTCTATCCACCCATCCCCCCCACAGCCTTCTATCCATCCAACCATCCCCCACACCTCTATCGATCCACCCCCCACAGCCTTCTATCTACCCATCCTCCACAGCCTTTTATCTATCCATCCCCCCATCCCCCACAGCCTTCTATCCATCCATCCCCCCATCCCCACCCCTCTATCCATCCACCCCCCCACAGCCTTCTATCTACCCATCCCCCACAGCCTTCTATCCATCCATCCCCCACCCCTCTATCCCCCCATCCCCCCATCTATCTAACCCCATATGCACCTCTTTACCCATCTATCCCCCAACAGCCTTCTATCCATCCATCCCCCACCCCTCTATCCATCCATCCATCCCCCCGACAGCCTTCTATCTACCCATCCCCCCATCCCCAGCAGCCTTCTATCCATCGATCCCCCCATCCCCAACCCCTCTATCATTCACCCCCTCCATCTATCTAACCCCGTATGCACCTCTCTACCCATCCATCCCCCCCACAGCCCACTATATACCCATCCCCTCATCCCCCCAGCCTTCTATCCATCCCCCACCCCCACCCCTCTATCCATCCCCTGTCAACTATCCCCATATGCACCCTTCTATCCACCCATCCCCCCACAGCCTTCTATCCATCCATCCCCTCATCCCTCACCCCTCTATCCCTCCATCTATCTAACCCCATACGCACCTCTCTACCCATCCATCCCCCACCCCTCTATCCACCCCCCGACAGCCTTCTATCTACCCATCCCCCCATCCCCACCCCTCTATCCATCCACCCCCTCCATCTATCTAACCCCGTATGCACCTCTCTATCCATCCATCCATCCTCCACAGCCCTCTATCCATCCATCCCCCCATCCCCCACCCCTCTATCCATCCACCCCCTCCATCTATCTAACCCCATACACACCCCTCTACCCATCCATCCCCCCACAGCCTTCTATCCATCCCACCACAGCCTTCCATCCATCCCCCACCCCTCTATCCACCCCCCCCATCTAACCCCATACACACCTCTCTACCCATCCATCCCCCCACAGCCCTCTATCTACCCATCCACCCATTCCCCCAACACCCCTATCTATCTATCCATCCATCTCCATCCACATCTCTATCTATCGATCTAACATATCTACATAGCCTTCCTTTTCTTCCAGGGCCATACACCAGGGTCCATGTGTGTCTCTCTCTTCCTGTAACAATTTCTCCTTCTATCCATCACCCGATCCACACATCCCTTTCCGCCCCCTTCCACAGCTAGAGGGCTGCCTTCCCGTCGCCCCCACAGCACAGCCACACACTCCCACATGCGGTACATGCATGTCCACATGGATACACTCATAGAGGAAATAGTTTGTATTCCAAGAGGTACAGAGAGAGGGGGAGGGGGGATTCTGTATTCCAGAGACACACACACACAGAGGAGAAAATTCGATTATTTCAGAGAAACACAAACACTATAAAATTCTATTTCAGCCGTGTACACACACACACACACACACACACACACACACAAATTGTGTATGCCAGTGAGAGATGGTAATAGATGCAAACTGCCTGTTCCAGAGGTACATATGCATAGTGATAGATAATTAGTCAATATTCCAGTAGCGTGCACACACACACACACACACACACAAATTGTATCTACTGGAGATATAAATGGACATGGAGATAAAATATCATTATTCCAGTGGCAAAACACACATAGATCAAATTTGTGTCTTGGTGTTAAATACACACACATACAATTGTGTATTCCGATGAAACACACACAGATCAAATTGTGCATCCCAAAGGTACACACACAAACACTATTCCAGAGATCCACACACACAAATAACAATTGTGCATTCCAGAGGTGCACACACACACTGAGCAGGGCTCATCCTCTCCAGCAGGAGGCAGCACACACACACACACACAAACACCCCAGATTGTGTATCCCTTTTGCAAACCCAGATCAAACTGTGCACCCCCCTTGGATAAAATGCAGGCTAAGAGAGAAAATTGTGAGTCCCCGTGTCTGAGACACACAGACAGCAAATTGCGCACCGCAGAGGCGCGCACACACACACACCAAATTGTGCATCCTAGTGTCTCTCTCTCACACACACACCATCAAATTGTGCATCCTAGTGTCTCACACCCAGAGCAAATTGTGCACCCAGGGGCACACCCCGAGGTGTGTACCCCCCCCCCCCGCAGGGCTCAGCCCCTCCGGCAGGGGGCGGCAGGGGGACCCACAAACACACACACACACACACACTCTCCCCCCCGGGCCAGGCACTGCGGTACCTCGGCAGAGCAGGACCAGCCCCAGCCTGCAGAGCAGCCAGCCCGGCCAGGCGCCCCCGCTCATCGCGTCGGCGGCCCCGGCCCCGGGGATGCGGCAGGCGGCGGGACGGGACGGACGGAGCGAGCCCGGGGGTCCAGCCCACCAGCCCCGGCGCGTCAGATCGGGGCTGCGCGGGGGAGGGGGGTGAGTGTGTGGGGAGGGGGTGACGTGCGCGGGGAGGGGGGGGGGGGATGGATGGAATGTTAACAGCGATCGAGGGGGAGCGACCAATCCGGGGCCAGGAGCGGGAGGGGCGGGGCCAGGCACGCAAATGAGGCCCGGGGAGTGGACCAATGGGAGAGGGGAGAAGCCAGGTGTGGGAGGGGGCGCTGATTTATGAGGCGTTCTTTGTTACTG
Organism: Emys orbicularis; assembly: GCF_028017835.1. NCBI lineage: Eukaryota > Metazoa > Chordata > Testudines > Emydidae > Emys > Emys orbicularis. Next base: position 20,157,126 of record NC_088702.1, read on the forward strand.
CAGCACTGCTGGGGGGAGGGGCCAGGGGGGAGCTCCCCGCACCTGGGATCCCCCCCGCAGCCCCTCCCCCCATCGCCAGCCCCAGCGTCACAGGGGCTGGGGGGGGGACCCTCATTGTCCCCTCCAGCCTCCCCCCCCCCAGTCCGGTCCCTCAAGGAGCAGCCCCCCCCCCACTGCAGTACACCGCCCCCTAGCGCCCCCCACCCGGGGCATGGGGGCCAGCCCTGACTGCCAGGGGAGAGCCCGCCCCCCCCGCGCCCAGGGGCTGACTGTCAGGGGAGCATATTGACTGTTCTGCTCTATCTCTCTGCCTACATGGGGGGGGGGGGGGGATGCTAATTACCTGGGGTTTAATTGCGCCTCCTCAGCCCGCTCACGAGGCGCCAGGAGGCCAGGGGGATGGGCGGGGGATCCTCAAGAGGGGCAACTTCCACACACTGTTGAGGGACGAATGTTTCCCAGGAGGATGCGGGCTGGAAGATTTCAGCTGTCCTGTTTAGTAGCGGTATTACGGTAGCCCAAGGGGATTGGGGCCCGTGGTCCCACTGGGCCAGAGACAGCCCCTGCTCCAGCTGAGATCGGGGCCCCTCTGCTCAGACACAGCCAGAGCCAGCCCCCAAATAGCAACACGCAGGAGTATGCGCCCTGCTTCATGGGTGGGGAAACTGAGGCACAGAGTGATGCTGTGATCTGCCAAGGTCACACAAGAAGTCTGTAGAAGAGACAGCAGTAGAACCCAGGCGTCCTGGCTCCTAGACCCCCCTCCCCTCCCAGGGTCAGGGATAGAACCCAGGCGTCCTGGCTCCTAGACCCCCCTCCCCTCCCAGGGTCAGGGATAGAACCCAGGCGTCCTGGCTCCTAGACCCCCCTCCCCTCCCAGGGTCAGGGATAGAACCCAGGCGTCCTGGCTCCTAGACCCCCCTCCCCTCCCAGGGTCAGGGATAGAACCCAGGCGTCCTGGCTCCTAGACCCCCCTCCCCTCCCAGGGTCAGGGATAGAACCCAGGCGTCCTGGCTCCTAGACCCCACTCCTTTCCTCTCCCCTCCTGGGGCTGGGATAGAATCCATGAGGCCTGGCTCCCAGCCCCCCTGCTCTAACCACTAGACCCCATTCCCCTCCCAGAGCCAGGGATAGAAAGAACTCAGGCGTCCTGGATCCCAGCCCTCCTGCTCTAACCCACCAGTCCCTGACTCCCCTCCCAGAGCCAGGGAGAGAACCCAGGAGTCCTGGCTCCCAGTCCCCCCCTGCTCTAACCCTTAGGCCCCACGCCCCTCCCAGCCACTGCAGTGGGTCAGGGAGTCCAGTTCTGTGGCTGGATTTAATAAAGGAGTTGGGTGATTTTGTGACCGTTAATAACATTTGTTAGCATGGCAACAAGGCTAATGATGGAGGCAGGGTAATCAGATGTCCTGCCGTAGGGGGAAGTCGGTTACCCACACTGGGGTGGGGGGCAGGGAGCTAGTACTCCTGGGTTCTATCCTGGCTTGGGGAGGGGAGCGGGGTATAGTAGGTTAGAGCAGGGGAGGGCTGGGAGGCAGGACACCTGGGTTCATTCCCCAGCTCTGGGAGTGGGGTGGGGTCTAGTGGTTAGAGCTAAGGAGAAGTGAGGAGGCTTGTTTCACCTCCATGTTCACGGTAAGTCCCTTGGTGAAGGAATTCATGGAACCGCCGCCACTTCCTTTTCTAGCTTAAAACCCTCAGTAACTCTGAGCTCTCCCCGGGCGAGTCTGTTACACCGAGCCCGGCTGCAGAGCTGGGACCCTGAGACCCAAAACAGACCCCCAGCCACAGCACTGGGAACTGGGAGGGGAGTGAGGTCTAGTGGTTACAGCAGGCGGGCAGGCTGGGGGCCAGGACTCCTGGGTTCTAGCCCCAGCTCTGTGCAGCAGTTTCACAAGCTTTTGTTCCCATAATAACCATGGGGTGTGTTCAGCTTCCCAGCCCCAGTTTTCGGCCCTGACTATTTGTCTGGCCCAGATGAGAAATGGGCCTCAGCAGGTGGCTTCAGCCGCCCGGCAGCTCCCTGCATCCTGGCACCTGGGGGGGCTCAGTCACCAGGCAGGACCTCCCCCCCTTTTAGAGTTGAGGAAACTGAGGCACAGACAAGGGAAGCAATTGCTGCAGATCACCACAAGGAGCCCCAAAGGGAACCCAGGAGTCCTGACACCTAGCTCCCCCTTGCTCCAACCACTAGACACCACTCCTCTCCCAAAGCTGGGGATAGAATGCAGGAGTCCTGGCTCCCACCCCCCAGCTGTAACCACTAGCCCCCACTCCGAGCCAGGGATAGAACCCAGGAGTCCTGGCTCCCAGCCCCCCTGCTTTAACCACTAGACCCCACTCTCCTCCCAGAGGCAGGGATAGAACCCAGGAGTCCTGGCTCCCAGCCCGCCCACTCCCTCCCCAGCTCAGATCCATTCTGTCTCCCGTTGCGGTGCTCAATTCAATTATGTTTATTACCCACAAACAGCAAATATAAACAACCAGGAATAATTGGGAGCGTCGCTGCGCTGATTTCATCTTGACTGGAAGCCCTGGGGGGATTGGACTTGTGGAGGGGAGGGATCATGGGGTCGGGGTGGGGGGTTGTGAGGTGCGGGAGTGTGACACACACACACACACACGGATCTAGCTCTATAGCACATACGGCTATAAACACACTGGGCCCTTGTGCGGTTATACTCACAGATTGCCTCTCAGACCCCACGGTCAGGTACCCCTGCAGGAATAGCAGGGGGCTGCGGGTCAGGAGTGAGGGGCACCGGCAGAGCTGGGCATGGGGGGGTGTAGGGCTGGGCTAGCAGGGGGCTGCGGGTCGGGAGTGAGGGGCACCGGCAGAGCTGGGGTGGGTGAGCCCAGGGCTGGGCTAGCAGGGGGCTGCGGGTCGGGATTGAGGGGCACCAGCAGAACTGGGTGCGGAGGGGAGCCCAGGGCTGGGCTAGCAGGGGGCTGCGGGTCGGGAGTGAGGGGCACCGGCAGAGCTGGGGTGGGAGAGGGCAGGGCTGGGCTAGCAGGGGGCTATGGGTCGGGATTGAGGGGCACCAGCAGAGCTGGGCGTGGAGGGGGGTGTAGGGCTGCGCTAGCCAGGGCTGCGGGTCGGGAGTGAGGGGCACTGGCAGAGCTGGGCATGGGGGGGGTGTAGGGCTGGGCTAGCAGGGGGCTATGGGTCGGGAGTGAGGGGCACCAGCAGAGCTGGGCGTGGAGGGGGGTGTAGGGCTGGGCTAGCAGGGGGCTATGGGTCGGGAGTGAGGGGCACCAGCAGAGCTGGGCGTGGAGGGGGGTGTAGGGCTGGGCTAGCCAGGACTGTGGGTCTGGAGTGAGGGGCATTACGCGGTGTGACTGCCAGAACCAAACCCATTCCCTCTCGCTGTCTGTTTAAAGGAACCCCCCCCCCCCCAGCCCAGGAGCCCAGGCCAGATGTTTCCTAGCCCCAGCCCTGCCCCACCACCGGCTCCTTAGCGCACTTTCAATTTCAAGTTCCCGCAAAGGGGGAACCTGGACTCCGGTTCCTCGCTGCCTCACTTCTCCCCAGGCCTTGCTTGGGGCTGCAGCTGTGGAGCTGGGTTGGGCAGGGACAGGACAGACGGATCCAACAGCCCTGATCTCCCACCGCCCGGCTGGAGGTGAGTCCGTCCGGCAGGTTCCTGGGTGGGTGGCGGGAAGGCTCCAAGCCCTGGAGAGAGACGGGCGGTCTGGGTTGGTGCGGGGGGGGGGGGGGGCTGGTGCAGGGGTGGGAGTGAAAACCCCCCACCCATGTCTCATGGCTCCAAGAAGGCTGATTCCCCCCCATCCCCCGGTGGAGAAGGACCCAGGAGTCCTGGGGCACCAACAGCCCATGAGCTCCCCGGGCGATGCTGTGGCTAAGAGGGCGAGCGCGCTCCTCGGCTGGAGAATAGTGAGTAGGAACTAGGAAGTGGGGTCCCCTCTGGATACAGCATGGGGGACACCAGGACTGGAGACTGCGCCCAGCTCTGGGGGGATGCACCTCAAACAGGACGTCAGGAAATCGGGGAGGGGTCAGAGAAGAGCGACAGGGCTGGAAAACCTGTGGAAGGAGCTGGATCTGTGGAGTTTCTCCAGAAGCGGCTCAGAGGGGACTGGATCCCGGTCGGTCAGTGTCTCCCTGGGGAGGCGATTTCAGGGAGCAGCGGTCTGGTTAGCCCAGCCAGGACAGGCAGCGCGAGAGCTGGCGGCTGGGGGGTGAGGCCAGACGAATCGAGACTGGAAACAAGGGGCAGATTTTCCCCAGGGAGGGGAACAGATCCTTGGAGTGATTGTCCCAGGGACAGGGCAGATGCTGCATCATTGTGCTATCCATCGAGAGCAGATGTCTCTTGCTGCAAGCTCACCCATCAGCTATGGGCTGGACGGAGAAATCCCTGGCTCTCCAGCCTGGGCTATGCAGGAGCTCAGATGGGATGATCGGAACAGGAATAGAACCCAGGAGTCTGGACTCCCAGCCTCACCTTCCCCCCCATCAAATCCGTGACCCAAGCAGGAAGGGCCAGGGGGTGTGATTGACATGTGGCAAATCTGACACCAATCAAATCCAATGTTGAGACCATCGACCTGTGGAACACCTTGCCACTGGATGCTGCCAGGGCCAATTTCTCAGCCAAAGGACAGGATGTTGGCTCAGATGACAGGGAATGCCTGGAATTAAAGCAGTGGCCTGGGGGACTCAGGGCCCCAGGAAACTCATTGCCAATCACAGTGCAGAAGAAAGCAAGAGGTGGTCCTATGAGTAAGGCTACGTGTCTGTCACAGAGGTCAGGGAAGTCACAGATTCTGTGACTTTCTGTGACCTCCGTCACTTCTGCAGCCGCCGGTGCTGGCTCAGGGGCTGCCTGAGCCAGGAAACCCCTGGGCCAGCAGCAGCAGGAATTTTTGGGTGTGGGAGGGGGCTCAGGGCTGGGGCAGGTGGTTGGAGTGTGGGGCAGTGCTTACCTGGGGGGGCTCCCCGGCTCCCACCGGCATGTCCCTGCAGCTCCTAGGCAGAGGGGCCAGGGGGCTCAGCATGCTGCCTGCGCCCGCAGGCACCACCCCCGCAGCTCCCATTGGCTGCAGTACTTGGCCAATGGGAGCTGTGGAGTTGGCGCTTGTGGTGGGAGCAGCGCGCAGAGCCCCCCTGGCCACCCTTCCTCCTAGAAGCTGCAGGGACATGCCAGTTGGAGCCAGGTAGGGACCCTGCCAGCCCCGCCAACTCCACCCCCCAGCACTCGTGGGGGTCCTGGGCTGTGTGCCGCCGCCCCCACCCTCCCAGCACCAGTGTTGGTCCCGGGCCACCCCCTAAGCACCTGTGGCACCCCCAGACCCCGCCCCCCCACAGCACCCCAGGTCCCCTGGCCCAAGTTTTAGTTAGGGGTATATAGTAAAAGTCATGGACAGGTCACAGGACCTGAATTTTTGTTTACTGCCCGTGACCTGTCCATGACTTTTACTAAAAATACCTGTGACTAAAATGTAGCCTTACCTATGAGTAGTCTTGTTCTTTCCTCGGAAGCAGCTGGGTTTTGCTAGAGACAGGATGCCGGGGTAGATGGGCCTGTTGAGCAGTTTCTCTCTCCTTGGGTGTTCCAGCTCTAACCACTAGACCCCATCCCCCAAGGCAAGAATAGAACCCAGGAGTCCTGATTCCCAGTTCTCCCTGCTCTAGCCACTAGACTCCAAAGCAGGAATAGAACCCAGGCGTCCTGAGTCCCAGCCCTTAAGAAGGCCCAAGGCGGAAAGCCCCTTCCAGGCACAGAAGCACGGCACTTTCTCCTGCTGGGTTAGGCGTGTGCATTTGTGAAACCACTTCAGCTTTTGAGGTTTTCTGCTTCAGCCAGACTGCAGTTCCCCTTCCCGTTGCCTGCCCCCAGCCTGCCGAGCCTCACGTGTGCCGGTGATACTCAGCTCTGTGCCGGGGATCTGGCTGGCCAGATGTCAAACGCATTCATCCCCAGCGAGACGGGAACCCAGTGGAGACGGCTCTGACGTAAGGGCAAATTGCTCTGAATTCTCAGCCTCCTGCCGCTGCTAATTCATAAATCCGTCCTTCTGGAACCCAGACGGGCCCCTAGATCGTTCCAGACTCCTCTCCGGCACAGCCCAGACAAGGGACTCTCAATTAGTCCCCCCATACTGAGCTCAATCCCTCGTGTTTGCCAAGAGCATCTTCCGGAAAAGTCACCAGGTGTTTGTCCGGCTGTTCTTAAAACCCTCCAGGGATCCCAAAACCACCCCAGAAGCCAATTCCAGAGCGTCTCCCCCTTGAGAGTTAGAAAGTGTTTCCTAACCTCTGACCTAAAATGTACAAACTTTTACATTTCGGGGGTAAAAGTGTTGAGTTTTGCAGTTTAAAAAGAATCGGTTTTTAAAAAACCTTGACCTTGTTCTGTTTTTAACCAAACAACCAGCCTGACAACTGGATTTTTTAAAACTGAAAAATCAGTGTTTTTTCTCCGAAAACCAGTTTTCAAAAATCAAAGCTTGGGCTAAAAGCTGTTTTCTGGAAACTCAAGACTTTTACGAAGACTCCGAATGGTTTTCATCAAAACTGACGGGGTTTAATCAAACCCCCAATACAGTTATTGGAACCTGATTGGGGTTTTTTTTTCCCTTACAAAAATCTGTTTTCAAAACCCAAGCATTTGGGCTTAAAACAGTTTACAAAAACTGAACATTCGACTCAAACCCCACATTTTTTTCTTACCAAAACTGCCATTTTTTAATCCATCCCCCAAAACATTTACTGAAACTTCCAAATCTTTTACCCCCATCAGGTTCCAAAACCTGAAAAAAATCCAGTTTCCACTTTTTCCATTAAAAACAAAAAAAAAATGTATTACATTTTTGAAAAGGAGCCAGACCTGGTTTGAAATCCTGGTGATAAATTGCTGACGTATCCTTCTGGCTCCATCCATTTCCTATTACTCCAGGGTACTTGCTCTCACTTAGGAAGAAAAGGATCATACAAGGGTGCTGATGAGGATATTACAAAAATCCTGGGCACAGAATGCTCAGTGCAAGAGGTGGCCCATAGCTCTGTCTTGTAGCAGTGAGTTCCACTGGCCATATCCCAGTTGATCTGAGAATACCCAGCTTGGATAGTTTGGAGGACGAGAGGTTGCCCAGAGAGGTCCTCTCCGATGGTACATTCCTAACGAAGAGGGGGAAGAGCATCTTCACAAGCAGGCTGGCTAACCTAGTGAGGAAGGCTTTAAACTAGGTTCACCGGGGGAAGGAGACCAAAGCCCTGAGGTAAGTGGGGAAATGCGATACCGGGAGGCAGCACGAGCAGGAGAGCGCAAGAGGGGAGGAGTCCTGTCTCAGACTGAGAAAGCGGGACGATCAGCGAGTTATCTTAAGTGCCTATACACAAATGCAAGAAGCCTGGGAAACAAGCAGGGAGAATTGGAAGTCCTGGCACAGTCAGGGAACTATGATGCGATTGGAATAACTGAGAGTTGGTGGGATAACTCACATGACTGGAGCACTGTCATGGATAGATATAAACTGTTCAGGAAGGACAGGCAGGGCAGAAAAGGTGGGGGAGTTGCATTGTATGTAAGAGAGCAGTATGACTGCTCAGAGCTCCGGTGTGAAACTGCAGAAAAACCTGAGAGTCTCTGGATTAAGTTTAGAAGTGTGAGCAACAAGGGTGATGTCGTGGTGGGCAGGGCCAGCTCTGGCTTTTTGGCCCCCCAAGCAAAAAAAAAAAAAGCGGCCGTGCCGCCCTAGGATTGGGCGGAATGCCGCCTTGTTCAATCTGCCGCCCTAAGCACCAGCTTGCTCAGCTGGTGCCTGGAGCCAGCCCTGGTGGTGGGAGTCTGACCACCAGACCAGGGGGATGAGGTGGACAAGGCTTTCTTCGGACAACTAACAGAAGTTACTAGATTGCAGGCCCTGGTTCTCATGGGGGACTTCAATCACCCTGATATCTGCGGGGAGAGCAATACAGCGGTGCATAGACAATCCAGGAAGTTTTTGGAAAGTGTAGGGGACAATTTCCTGGTGCAAGTGCTCGAGGAACCAACTAGGGGCAGAGCTCTTCTTGACCTGCTGCTCACAAACCGGGAAGAATTAGTAGTGGAAGCAGAAGTGGATGGGAACCTGGGAGGCAGTGGCCATGAGATGGTCCAGTTGAGGATCCTGACACAAGGAAGAAAGGAGAGCAGCAGAATACGGACCCTGGACTTCAGAAAAGCAGACTTTGACTCCCTCAGGGAACAGATGGGCAGGATCCCCTGGGAGAATAACATGAGGGGGAAAGGAGTCCAGGAGTGCTGGCTGTATTTTAAAGAATCCTTATTGAGGTTGCAGGAACAAACCATCCCGATGTGTAGAAAGAATAGTAAATATGGCAGGCGACCAGCTTGGCTTAACAGTGAAATCCTTGCCGATCTTAAACACAAAGAAGAAGCTTACAAGAAGCGGAAGATTGGACAAATGACCAGGGAGGAGTATAAAAATATTGCTCAGGCATGCAGGAGTAAAATCAGGAAGGCCAAATCACACTTGGAGTTGCAGCTAGCAAGAGCTGTTAAGAGTAACAAGAAGGGTTTCTTCAGGTATGTTAGCAACAAGAAGAAAGTCAAGGAGAGTGTGGGCCCCTTACTGAATGAGGGAGGCAACCTAGTGACAGAGGATGTGGAAAAAGCTCATGTACTCAATGCTTTTTTTGCCTCTGACTTAGACTCATAGACTCATAGACTTTAAGGTCAGAAGGGACCATTATGATCATCTAGTCTGACCTCCCGCATGATGCAGGCCACAAAAGCTGACCCACCCACTCCTGGAATAATTCTCTCCCTTGACTCAGCTGTTGAAGTCCCCAAATCATGATTTAAAGACTTCAAGTCGCAGAGAATCCTCCAGCAAGCGACCCCTGCCCAGCAAGCGACCCCTGCCCCACGCTGCGGAGGAAGGCGAAAAACCTCCAGGGCCTCTGCCAATCTACCCTGGAGGAAAATTCCTTCCCAACCCCAAATATGGCGATCAGCTGAACCCTGAGCATGCGGGCAAGATTCTCCAGCCAGACCCTCTGGAAAAAGTTCTCTGTAGTAACTTTTAATATCCCATCATTGACCATTGTTACTAATTACCAGCGATGGTACGTTATTGACCTATTGACTAAAATCACGTTATCCCATCAAACCATCCCCTCCATAAACTTATCAAGCTTAATCTTCATGAACAAGGTCAGCTCCCAGACTACTGCACTGGGCAGCACAGTACGGGGAGAAGGTGACCAGCCCTCTGTGGAGAAAGAAGTGGTTCGGGACTATTTAGAAAAACTGGCCGTGCACAAGTCCATGGGGCCGGATGCGCTGCAGCCGAGGGTGCTAAAGGAGTTGGCGGATGTGATTGCAGAGCCATTGGCCATTATCTTTGAAAACTCATGGCGATCGGGAGAGGTCCCGGATGACTGGAAAAAGGCTAATGTAGTGCCCATCTTTAAAAAAGGGAAGAAGGAGGATCCGGGGAACTACAGGCCAGTCAGCCTCACCTCAGTCCCTGGAAAAATCATGGAGCAGATCCTCAAGGAATCAATTCTGAAGCACTTAGAGGAGAGGAAAGTGATCAGGAACAGTCAGCATGGATTCACCAAAGGCAAGTCATGCCTGACTAACCTAATTGCCTTCTGTGATGAGATAACTGGGTCTGTGGATGAGGGGAAAGCAGTGGATGTGTTATTTCTTGACTTTAGCAAAGCTTTTGATATGGTCTCCCACAGTATTCTTGCCAGCAAGTTAAAGTAGTATGGGCTGGATGAATGGACTATAAGGTGACTATAGAAAGCTGGCTAGATCGCCGGGCTCAGCGGGTAGTGATCAATGGCTCCATGTCTAGTTGGCAGCCGGTATCAAGCGGGGTGCCCCAAGAGTCGGTCCTGGGGCCGGTTTTGTTCAATATCTTCATTAATGATCTGGAAGATGGCGTGGACTGCACTCTCAGCAAGTTTGCAGATGACACTAAACTGGGAGGAGTGGTAGACATGCTGGAGGGTAGGGATAGGATACAGAGGGACCTAGACAAATTAGAGGATTGGGCCAAAATAAATCTGATGAGGTTCAACAAGGACAAGTGCAGAGTCCTGCACTTAGGATGGAAGAATCCCATGCACAGCTACAGACTAGGGACCGAATGGCTAGGCAGCAGTTCTGCAGAAAAGGACCTAGGGGTTACAGTGGACGAGAAGCTGGATATGAGTCAACAGTGTGCCCTTGTTGCCAAGAAGGCTAACGGCATTTTGGGCATTGCCAGCAGATTGAGGGACGTGATCATTCCCCTCTATTTGACATTGGTGAGGCCTCGTCTGGAGTATGTGTCCAGTTTTGGGCCCCCCACTACAAGAAGGATGTGGAAAAATTGGAAAGAGTCCAGCAGAGGGCAACAAAAACGATTAGGGGGCTGGAGCACATGACTTATGAGGAGAGGCTGAAGGAACTGGGATTGTTTAGTCTGCAGAAGAGAAGAATGAGGGGGGATTTGATAGCTGCTTTCAACTACCTGAAAGGGGGTTCCAAAGAGGATGGATCTAGACTGTTCTCAGTGGTACCTGATGACAGAACAAGGAGTAATGGTCTCCAGTTGCAGTGGGGGAGGTCTAGGTTGGATATTAGGAAACACTATTTCACTAGGAGGGTGGTGAAGCACTGGAATGGGTTCCCTAGGGAGGTGGTGGAATCTCCTTCCTTAGAGGTTTTTAAGGCCTGGCTTGACAAAGCCCTGGCTGGGATGATTTAGTTGGGGATTGGTCCTGCTTTGAGCAGGGGGTGGGACTAGATACCTCCTGAGGTCTCTTCCAACCCTGATAATCTATGATTCTATGATTCTATTTCTCCCTTCCTTGTCTTCCATTCTCCCTTTTCCCCTCCTCTGTTGTCCCTTCTAACTCCTCTTCTGTCTCTCCCCAGGGCACCATGGATCGAGGCAACATGACCATCCAACCAACCACTGAGGCAAATTCCAGCCAGACCCCAGCTGCTGTGAGCGCCGCTCACCTGGCTGTGGCCATGTTGCTCTTCACTACCTTCCTGGTGGGTGTGGTGGGGAACGGGTTGTACCTGTGGGTGCTAGGGCTGAAGATGAGGCGGACGGTGACTACGCTCGTGTTCCTCCACCTGGTCTCCTCTTACCTCCTCCTCACCCTGCTGATCCCTTTCTTTGCTGTCTACCTCCTCCTGGATTTCCACTGGGTCTTCGGCACGGCCATGTGCAAGCTCCTGAATGCCTGCATCTCTATGGGCATGTTCACCTCCGTCTTCCTTCTCACCCTCATCAGTCTGGACCGCTACACCCTCACTCACCGTCCCGTTTGGTGCCGGCATCACCGCACTTTGCCCCGGGTCAGGAAGCTGGTTGTGGGCGTGTGGCTGGTCTCCTTAGCTCTCAGCACTCCCTACCTGGCTTTCCGGGAGACCCGTGTGGTGGATGGGGAAAGAATCATCTGCATCAACAATTACACCCTCTCCAGAGTCTGGAACGGAGCCGAGACGCAGGACCTGGGGAGGCGGATCCACCTGGCCGTCCTCATGGTCCGGTTCCTGCTGGGCTTCCTGCTGCCCTTCTGCACCATCGCGGGATGCTATGGCTGCGTGGGGCTGGAGATGAAGGAGAAGGGGCTGGCGCGGAGCAGGAAGCCCTTCAAAGTCATGGTGGCCGCGGTGGTTTCCTTCTTCCTCGGCTGGCTGCCCTACCACCTCTACCACGGCTTGAAGTTCTTCAAAGACGGGCGGGAGTTGGACATCATCCTGGTCATTTACACTCTCACCTCCTGCTTCAACGCCTGCTTCACCCCCGTCCTCTACCTCTTCGTGGGGCGACGGTTCCAGCAGGTGCTCAAGATGTCCCTGCTTGCTCTGCTTCGGGAGACTTTTGCTGAAGACCTCAGCGGCAACGGCGTTATCTCCCATGAGAGCTCCGGGGTGGCAGCTGGTAAATTGGAGCTGCCTGACCAAGTTACGGGGCCTCTGGATTCAGGGTCAGGGAGCTTAGAACCCAGGGTTCTAGATTAATTGATGCAGAGCTTAATGGCCTCTAGCTCTCCTGGCATCAGAAAGTCTGGTGTGATGCCACAGGTTCTAGAATCATGGCATGTTCTAAAATGTCACAGGTCCCAGATTTCTTGATGCTTTCACAAAACTCCAAATGGTTCTTGGCTGAGTCTAGAACACAATGGGTTCTAGTTCATCTCCCTTCAAGCCCCTGGTGTGATTTCATATGTTCTAAATTCTCAATTTGTTCTATAACAGTGTGGGTTCTAGATATCTCCCCCTTTAAACTCCTGATGTAGCCCTGTATGTTCTAGCTTCCTGTTTTGTCCTATAGCTTCATGAGTTCCCAACCTATTTTAGCTCATCTAAAAACCACAATTTCTCGGTATGTTGTAGTTTTATGATTGGTTTAATGGGTTCTAGGTCACTCATGCTTTAAAACCCTGATGCTATCTAATGGGTTATGGATTCCTGACTGTTTCTTAGAACTGTGCATGTCCCAGATCTCACAATGCTCAATAACTCAATGGTTTCTAGTTCAGTCTAGAAGCACATGGGTTCTAGATCACTCACCATTTAAAACCCTGGTGTGACCGGGGTCCTAGTGGGGGCCAGCTATGGTCATAGAATCAGAGAATCGCAGAATATCGGGGTTGGAAGGGACCTCAGGAGATCATCTAGTCCAACCCCCTGCTCAAAGCAGGACCAACCCCAACTAAATCATCCCAGCCAGGGCTTTGTCAAGCCTGACCTTTAAAACCTCCAAGGAAGGAGATTCCACCACCTCCCTAGGGAACCCATTCCAGTACTTCACCACCCTCCTAGTGAAAAAGTTTTTCCTAATATCGAACCTAAACCTCTCCCACTGCAACTTGGGACCATTGCTCCTTGTTCTGTCATCTGCCACCACTGAGAACAGTCTAGATCCATCCTCTTTGGAACACCCTTTCAGGTAGTTGAAAGCAGCTATCAAATCCCCCCTCATTCTTCTCTTCTGCAGACTAAACAATCCCAGTTCCCTCAGCCTCTCCTCATAAGTCATGTGCTCCAGCCCCCTAATCATTTTTGTTGCCCTCTGCTGGACTCTTTCCAATTTTTCCACATCCTTCTTGTAGTGGGGGCCCCAAAACTGGACACAGTACTCCAGATGAGGCCTCACCAATGCCGAATAGAGGGGAACAATCACGTCCCTCTATCTGCTGGCAATGCTCCTACTTATGCAGCCCAAAATCTGTTAGCCTTCTTGGCAACAAGGGCACACTGTTGACTCATATCCAGCTTCTCGTCCACTGTAACCCTAGGTCCTTTTCTGCAGAACTGCTACCTAGCCATTCGGTCCCTAGTCTGTAGCAGTGCATGGGATTCTTCCATCCTAAGTGCAGGACTCTGCACTTGTCCTTGTTGAACCTCATCAGATTTCTTCTGGCCCAATCCTCTAATTTGGTCACTCAATTAGGGTGAATTGTAAAGAATGGGGCAGCCAAACCCCCAAAAGCTGGTGGATATTCCAATAATTAGATTCACCAAGTCAACATGAAACAGCTTCTTTATTACCTCACTGGTTACTCAGACGTCCAAACAACACAGTTCCCTTAAAGTGACCCAGCCTCTAGCCTCCATCCAGGTACCCACATCAAATATGATGAAAATTTCTGTAAATCTTATTTCATCATATAAAAGAAAAGGTTCTACCAACCCCAAAGGATCGGACACATCACCTCCCAGGTTAAGGAATGTTTCAGATCTTACCCAAATACATGCTACAGCCAATTCTTATTAACTAAACTAAAATATATTAAAAAACAAAAGAGAGAGAGTCTGGTTAAAAGATCTACACACATACAGACCTGAGTTCAATTCCCTGAGGTGCAGATTCACAGCAGGGATGGTGAGCTGTGTAGTTACTAAGAGTTCCTTTAGAATTCAGTTCATAGGTCATAGTCCAATGTCCAAATCTCATATTCAGGGCCTACCAGCATAACTGGGACCTCAGTCTTGTGACTCAAACTTCCCCTGACGAAGTCTAAGCAGATCTGAGATGACAGAATCAGGACCCAAGTCTCCTTTATACCATTTCTTGTCTTTTGACAAGTTGGAGTTCCTCAGGGAACAAAAGGGAATTAGGATGACTTTGAAGGAGGTCCATCACCGGTACTTACCTATACGAATTAACATAAGGCCATTTGCTTGTTCCTCCACCATTCACAGTACAGTTCAAAGAGAGATGAATACTGAGATATCCCATGTTTACAATTCACTTACGTGATAGGATGTTCTTTTGGGCTCTGAATTATCAGAATACAACAGAGACAGAGACTGTTGATTACATTGTCCACCCTACTCATACATATGTAAATACACAAAAACACAAACATTATCTCCCCACATGTCTTCTGTGGGTTATGTATTTTGTGGGATGTTTAACCCTTTCTAGCCACGTGTCACACCCCCAACGTGAGACTGGTGTGGAAGGGTGAAATTAGAGCTCCCGGATACATCTTAAGGACCTTCCAACATTGATATGAGCTGTGTTTATATTGAATTCTTCATGAGGTCGAATTATTGATGCATGCTTTGGCCCAAGTTAAAAATGTAGCCCATACTTTGGGAAACACTTTAGTGATTCCAGGGTTAATCTATGTGTTAACTTAACATAGCCATTAATGTTCTTCAGAGAGCACTTACTCTGGCATCCAGCCATGAAGGCTGTGAGGTGTTGTACCTCAGTTTCCCTTTGTGCACAGCAGTTCACGCTTGTAGTGGTTTTTCTGCTGTGGAAAGTTTCAAGATTAGGTACAGGCAGTAACTGTGGGGTATCAGCATCACCAGACCGTTTAACGTAGTGTGTGTTGTCATGTGATGAAACAGTCTAACCATGAAGGCTTTTACAACACAATGAGTTCTTATGTATCACCCCCAACACGTTCACGGGCTTTTCCAAAAAACCCTGCACATTGTACATTGTTACAGTTCTTGGTATCAGCGACAAGTTAGTTACAATCATTAGCAACAACATCAGTTCTATCACATGTGCAATTATTTTTGTCACGCCAGGCCTTTGATTTAGACTAGGGTGACCAGACAGCAAGTGTGATAAATCGGGACAGGGGGTGGGGGATAATAGGAGCCTATATAAGAAAAAGACCTAAATATTGAGACTGTCCCTGTAAAATCGGGACATCTGGTCACCTTAGTTTAGACAAATCATTCTTTGTCCCAGATCCCTTTTGAACTTTTGTAGCTTTTTCTTGACCTCAGGGTCTTCCTTAACACGGGCTTTCAGTTTAAGCACTTCCTTGGGGTTTGGGTATTTGAGGGTTAACCTGTGGCTTTTATTTGCATGATCAACTTTTTCCCTTTCTCCCTGTCCAGTAGGGTCAAAATTTTGCTTAACAGACAGGGCCGGCTCTGGCTTTTTTGCCGCCCTAGGCAAAAAAGCCAGCGGCCGCCCCCCCCCCCCATTGCGGCAGGGGAGGGCGGCAAGCCCGGCCGGGGCTCTCCGCTTTCCCCACGGCGGCCAGAGCGCCCGGGGGAGGGCAGAGAGCCCCCGGCGGCCAGAGCGCCGGGGGGAGGGCGGCAAGCCCAGCTGGGGCTCTCCGCTCTCCCCGGCGGCCAGAGAGCCCCCGGCGGCCAGAGCACCGGGAGGAGGGCGGCAAGCCCGGCCGGGGCTCTCCGCTCTCCCCCCGGCAGCCAGAGCGCCGGGAGCAGGGCGGAGAGCCCGGCTGGGGCTCTCTGCTCTCCCCGGCAGCCAGAGAGCCCCCGGCGGCCAGAGCGCCGGGAGGAGGGCGGCAAGCCCGGTCGGGGCTCTCCGCTCTCCCCGGCGGCCAGAGCGCCGGGAGCAGGGCGGAGAGCCCGGCCAGGGTCCTGCTCTCCCCGACCGGCCGGAGCACCGGGGGAGGGCGGCGAGCCCGCTGCGGCTCCGCTCTCCCTGGCGGCCGGAGCGCTGCAGGGAGGGCGGCGAGCCCAGTCGCGGCCCCGCTCTCGGGCCAGAGTGCCCCGCCGTGCCGCCCCCCTCCAGGCGCCGCCCCAAGCACATGCTTGGTGGGCTGGTGCCTGGAGCCGGCCCTGTTAACAGAGTCCATTGGCTGGCTGCGTCCTCTTTGCTAGTTGCAATGGGCAAGTCTTTCTCCCCCCAGTCCCTCCGGTAATTGGCATCAGCACAGACACTAGCTTGTTTACTAGTTTTCAGATCCTCAAGCGTTACCAGTTCCAAGGCTGGCCTCTGTCTTAAAGAGATACCGTCCATTTTCACAAGCATGTTAGACTCGTCGTTCTGTTGTCCTTCCCTTACCAACCTCTGCTTCCACATGGAATCAGATGTCAAGTCCCCTAACAGACTACAAGTCATATCCAAACTGTCTAGAGATGAGGGTTTGTCTGCTCTCCCCTGCATCCTTGTAACCCAGTAACCAGTAACCCCAGTACCTGGGTCACAGACTTCTTACTTAAAGAATCAACATGGAGGCATTCATGTTCCAACAACATTGTCTCCCCAACAAGCTGGTTAAGCTTATAGGGCTGTTTAAATTCCCTAACCACTTTTATTTCGTTTGAAATCTTTTCAAAGCTATCCACGCTGGGTCTTTCCAAAGCAAAGTCAGTGGATCTCTACACCTCAGAAAGACTCTGGCAGTGAGGAACTGGAGCAAGTCTCGCAAACAAACCATTGCTTTCTGTATGCAGTGATTCACCCTGAGTTAACTCAGTCAAATCGCGTCCACACCCATCTGTTGCAGCAAAAAGTGCCCTGAAGATTTTTCTCTTCAGGAATCTTTCTAAGCAACAACCCATTTGTCACAGAAAGTCTGCCCTTTTCCTGGTCACCTTGGGCTTTCTCTAAAGCAGTGGTTCTTAACCTGGGGTGCACACAACCCCTGGGGGTGCAAGATGCCCTTTCTGGGGGTGTGAGACATGCCAGATTTTTTTAGAAGGTAAATCATCGAAAACACAAATTAAGCACAGGCACATAAGTACAACTCCTTTGTTTCATCAAACCTATGTATGTATTTTTTAACGATTACTGTAATACACAAACAAAAAATATATCTAGGTTTAAAGAACTGACCTGCTTCAACGATTTTTGATAAGGGGCACGAGAACATCTTTTGAGACCCAACGGGGTGCAGGCTGCAGGAAAAGTTAAGAACCACTGCTCTAAAGGAACATTTTCCTGAGCAACAACAGACTCTTTCCGGGTTTCACTTAAATCCAGAATCACCTCTGGCCCATCAGGAGGATTTTCACCACCCCCCACTTTCAGGTAAACATGTGTGCTGGATTTCGTAGTCACAAGATTAGAAGCAAAAACAACGAGGAGTCTTTGTGGCACCTTAGAGACTAACACATTTATTTGGGCATAAGCTTTCCTGGGCTAAAACCCACTTCATCAGCTGCATGGAGTGAAAAATACAGCAGGCAGTATATATATTACAGCACATGAAAAGATGGGAGTTGCCTTACCAAGTGGGGGGGGGGGTGTCAGTGCTAATGAGGTTAATTCAAACAGGGTGGATGTAGCCCGTTCCCAACAGTTGAGAAGAAGGGGTGAACATCAACAGAGGGAAAATTACTTTTTGTAGTGCTAATGAGGGTCCTTGTTACACGTTTCCACACTGTCAGTGGGTCACATAGTCAAATTACCTTCATGCTTTCCTTGTGCCCTGGCTGTGATATCACCCTGATCAGACAAGGTTGTCATATCTTTACCCAGCAACACACTAGCCACAGGCAAAATAGAAGCACCTGAATCACTTGGTCTCTGGGAGCTATTTATGACATTAACCGGATGCAATCTAGTTACAATATCATCATCCCTAGCCGACACAAATTCAGGACCACTTCCTTCCTGGGCTTTAGTTGTATCCAGAATCAGCTCTGGGTTAACTGATAAATCTACAACCATCATAGGCTGACAGGCTTCTTCTGTCTGCTTTGCAGACAGAAAAGAGCTGGAGGAACATTCCCCTGTAACAGACACACAGCTCGGGATCTCATTTCCCTTGTCCCACCACACATGGCTCTTCACGGACAATTGCTTGGAGACTGGGGTAGCTCCCTTCATAGGCAAGTCATTGCCCCTAACAGACACAGGAACATTTCCTCCACTGTCACAGTTCTCCACACTGGTAGCAGGTACGGTGCAGGGACACTCATGTGCCACTGTCCTGCCCGTCCCAAACTGCTGCTTAGACAAAGCCATCAGCTCAGAAGGCTGCCTCTGCTCATCTGAACTCTCTTTGCCTTCCCCGCCCTTAACAGATAAGCTGCTGTTTTCCACAAAGAGTGTCTTGTTACACTGAGCTACTGTAAGCTCATCACTTTTACCTGGGCCAGGCTGACGTCCCCAGGCTTTACTAGCCAACGTTCCATCGCCCATAGAAAATTTACCCCTTTCTTTCTCAGTCGGGGCCTTAACCTGATCAACAACTTTAATTTACTCTAGAGAAACGTCTTCCTGAGCCTTATCTAATGGCAGATTCACTTCTGAGATACCAGACAGACAATTAGGAATTTTTTCCACATATGCATTGCTTTTTTGCACAGATAAACACCCATCTTCCTCAGACAGACATTTGGAGAAACCCTCCATAGGCAAATCCTTGGCCCTAGTAGACACAGGTTGAGGATTATTTCTTTCCTGTGACTGGTTTATATCATCAACTTGACTGAACAAGGTTTTAATATCATCCCCAATCAAAAGATCCTTAGGCAATAACTTCCTTACACCAGCAATAACTTCATGTTTAACACCATTAGATGGATTCTGGCTAAAGGCACACGCACAGTAAACTCATAGAGGATCACAATATTCACACTCTGATTTGGTAAATAATCTTCCTCTTTGAGAAAATCTGTTTGAACAAGAGTGATGTTAGAAGCTGTAATTTGCCCTAAACAGCTTTTCCCATTGACTTTTACATTCTCTGCACAAGTTATGGGGTTACCTTCACCTGAGCTCACAGTAAAAGCATTTACATAAAAGGTGGCAGTGTTGGGGTAAAGTTGGTTACACACAGACAACTGCTTAGAGTCAAACAACCTACCAACATTGTTACAAACTGGACAGATTCTATCCCCACCTTTGTTGTTGAGAGGAGCTGGTTTTTCAGGATGAGACAGTTCCTGCTGTTCCTTTATTCTCTTGAGTTGGAGCTTAAAGTTTGTCCACTTTTGCCTTAGTTTCTAGTTCCTGCAATCGAATACCTGCCATTCTGTGGTCATGTTCCAAACACAGGCAACTTCTCCTTCCATATCAGCAATTTTTTGCCTTTGTTCAAGTTCTAGCTGCTGGTTTCTCACCGCAAGCATTTTCGCTGGCTCTGCTTCCTTATTACTGGCAATTAACAGATTGTTCAGTTCCTGCTCTGGGGCCTTTTGCTTAAAATACAACCCTCTCCTAAGCACAATTCTTCCAGGCTTTTTCCGTCAGGAACTTGATATGGGGTCACTCACTCTAACTGATTTTTAACCCTTAAACTCTCCAATATCAAAATTAAATGTTGACAAGCGTGTGTGGTTCTGATCCAAAAACCAAATTAAGCTGTGGTAATATGTATCCTAGCATGACTAGGCCACTGCGACCGGGGTCCCAGTGGGGGCCAACTATGGTCACTCAATTAGGGTGAACTGCAAAGAATGGGGCAGACAATCCCCATGAAGCTGGTGGATGTTCCAATACTTAGATTTACCAAACCAGCATCAAACAGCTTCTTTATTACCTCACTGGTTACTCAGACGTCCAAACAACACAGTTCCCTTCAAGTGACCCAGCCTCTGGCCTCCATCCAGGTACCCACGTCAAATATGATGAAAATTTTTGTAAATCTGATTTCATCATATAAAAGAAAAGGTTCTACCAATCCCAAAGGATTGGACCCATTACCTCCCAGGTTAATGAATGTTTCAGATCTTGCCCAAACACACGCCACAGCCAATTCTTATTCACTAAACTAAAGTGTATTAAAAAACAAAAGAGAGAGAGTCTGGTTAAAAGATCTATACACATACAGACCTGAGTTCAATTCACTGAGGTGCAGATTCATAGCAGAGATGGTGAGCTGTGTAGTTACAAAGAGTTCCTTTAGAATTCAGTGCATAGGTCATAGTCCAATGTCCAAATCTCATATTCAGGGTGTCCCAGCATAACTGGGACCTCAGTCTTGGAACTCAAACTTCCCCTGACGAAGTCTAAGCAGATCTGAGATGACAGAATCAGGACCCAAGTCTCCTTTATACCATTTCATGTCTTTTGACAAGTTGGAGTTCCTCAGGGAACAAAAGGGAATTAGGATGACTTTGAAGGAGGTCCATCACCGGTACTTACCTATACGGATTAACATGAGGCCATTTGCTTGTTCCTCCACCATTCACAGTACAGTTCAAAGAGAGATGAATACTGAGATGTCCCATGTTTACAATTCACTTACGTGATAGGATGTTCTTTTGACCTCTGAATTATCAGAATAGAGCATAGACAGGGACTGTTGATTACATTGTCCACCCTACTCATACATTATCTCCCCACATGTCTTCTGTGGGTTATTTATTTTGCAGGATGTTTAACCCTTTCTAGCCATGCATCACAGACCCTATGTGTGCTAGCCTCCTAGCTGGTTTCATGGGTTCTAGATATCTCTCATTTTTAACATCATGATGTGAACATGTAGGTTCCAGATTCTTTATTGATTCTAGAATTTCATAGGTGCCAGGTCTCTGAGTGCTTTAAAACCCAGCAACATCCCATGGGTTCTAGATTTCTGCCTGCCAGTCTGTAGCTGGCTGTGGAGTCTAGACCCCTTGACAATTTTGGAGCCAGAGCCAAGAGCTTCTTTTACAAAAACAACCTCTTCTTATGTATCTAGAATCTAGAAGCTTCTCCATCACAATGAACTCCCCCAGTTTTAGACAGCGTCTCTCTCTCAAACTGGTACAGGACCACTTTGAACAACAGCTGTGACTGGTATCCTCTTTAGAATTCTAGGCATTCTAGATGACCCAGATTTGAGGAGAGACAATTGCAGGAGAGACTGTAGCCAAAAACTCCTGATAAATTCCAGACCTAAGTACAGAGATAGAAACTAATCTGGATGAGGAAGAACTAGTGCCAAAACAACTTATGTTCTGGATTGTTTGTGGTCTTCAGTAATCAAACAGGTTCCAGAAATTTTGTAAATATCCACTGAAAGCATCTAGAATTTAGAAACATCTGCAGTTTGCTTTCAAAGGTGGCTGACATCTGGACTAATGCAAGACACAGGGGATTTTGTTCTGCAGAACAATGTGGGCTCTAGTGGTCATTTGATCCAGAATGCAGGATTTTTCTCTTGGAGCTGGGTAGTTCCAGGGTTCTAAATCAATCCAAGCTGTCAGTGGTTCTAATCCCCTTCTGAATGACATGGTTCCAAGATTTCAGATGATCTAGAATATAAAATCTTTCTTTTAGAGCGGCGAGACATCTATATTCTAGATTAAGCCTAGTCCCTTCTGAATGACATAGATTCTAGTTTCCAGATGGTTTAGAACATTGGATTTTTCTTTGAAAGTGCTACTTCTTCTAGATTCCATATTAACACAAGTCATAGTGATTCTGAATACATTGGGTTCCAGGTTTCATTCTGACTAGACATCAGGATCTTTATTCTCAGTGCAATTTCTGCATTCTAGCTTCAGTCAATGCAACAATAGTTCTAATACCCTGCAGGATGCAGTTGGTTCTAGGTGACAGTAAGTCTAGAATGAAGGGCTTTTTGTCTGATGTGGCTCATAAATTGTGCTCTAGATCAAACAGAAGGTCTGGGCTTGATGTAGGAATTATTGGGTGTGGTTCTCTCGTCAGTGTTATACAGGAGGTCACCCGAGAGACCCATAAAGGCCTTTTATGGCTTTAAAATCTATGAGTCACAAATTTTAGATCTGTTCAAGGCACTAAAGAATCCAGAACAACACCTAGAACCCCTCTGCCCCCCCCCCCAACACTTTTTGGATCGCACCAATTCCTAAAAAAAAAAGAGAGAAAAAAAACGCCCAGTGTCCAGCTTTGTAAGAGTCACTTTAGTTCTTTTAATGGGACACATTAGACTGTGCTCGGGGAAGGGAGTGGGGTCTAGTAGTTAGAGCAGGAGAGGGTGGGGCTGGGAACCAGGACTCCTGGGTTCTATCCCCAGCGCTGAGAGGGGAGTGAGGTCTGCTGGTCATCAGGACTTTGTCCCAGCATCAAGAAGAGAACCCAGGAGTCCTGCTTCCCAGTTCTGTGATGCACATTTTAGACACAGCAGCAGACAGTGAGTAGAAAATGTAAGAGGGACAGATTAATGGATTAGATTAAACGGATTAACAAAATCACATTTGATTACAAAGATGTAACGGATTTTTGAATAGATTATCAGGATTATATTAAATACCTTCCACGGTATCAGATTGGATGTTTTCATGATTTTGAGCCGAGGGCTCGGCGGATTCACTGAGCAGATTAGATGGGGTAATTGAAAAAGCTGCAGCTGGGTATCCGCCGAGGTGAAATCGTAGTTTAAATCAAAAGGGCCGTGGAAATTAGCTGGTTTCCTTCTGGATAAATCAATTCGATTAACGGGATTAAGGGGCTTGATGAGATGAAAGAGACAAATGGAGAAAAATGAAAAAATAGCAGCCATAAATCAATAGGAAAATAGAAAATCATAGATAGAGCGGTGTGGCTGGGGAGAGACAGGTGGAGGCTGGGTACGGATATATGGGGTGTGTGTACGGGGACGGATGGAGGGGGGGTGTATGGAGGTGGATAGAGGGGTGTGTGTGGGGATGGATGGAGCGGGGTGTACAGGGGTAGATTGAGGAGGTGTACAGGGATGAATGGAGGGGGTTGCGGGGTAGATTGAGGAGGTGTACGGGGATGGATAGAGGGGGGTGTACAGGGTAGATTGAGGAGGTTTATGGGGATGGATGGAGGGAGGTGTACGGGGACGGATGGAGGGGGAGTTTATGGGGGTGGATAGAGGGGTGCATGGGGATGGATGGAGGGGCATGTACAGGGATGGATAGCGGGGGCTGTACAGGGATGGGTAGAGGGGGGTGTATGGGGACAGATGGAGAGGGTGTACAGGGGTGGATGGGGATGGATAGAGGGGTGTGTGTGGGGATGGATGGAGCGGGGTGTACAGGGGTGGATGGGGATGGATAGAGGGGTGTGTGGGGATGGATGGAGGGGCATGTACAGGGATGGATAGCGGGGGCTGTACAGGGATGGGTAGAGAGGGGTGTATGGGGACAGATGGAGAGGGTGTACAGGGGTGGATGGGGATGGATAGAGGGGTGTGTGTGGGGATGGATGGAGCGGGGTGTACAGGGATGGATGGAGGGGGGTGTGTGGGGATGGATGGAGCGGGGTGTACAGGGGTGGATGGGGATGGATAGAGGGGTGTGTGGGGATGGATGGAGGGGCATGTACAGGGATGGATAGCGGGGGCTGTACAGGGATGGGTAGAGGGGGGTGTATGGGGACAGATGGAGCGGGGTGTACAGGGGTGGATGGGGATGGATAGAGGGGTGTGTGTGGGGATGGATGGAGCGGGGTGTACAGGGGTGTGTGTGGATGGAGCGGGGTGTACAGGGATGGATAGAGTCCCCCGTCCGCACACGCTCCCCGGACATAGGCTGGGTGTACCTAGCACTGTACTGCAGCTGTTATCCATAATCCCAGCCCCCGCCTGCTCTGACCACCAGTCCTCACTCCCCTCCCAGAGCCGGGGAGAGAACCCAGGAGTCCTGGCTCCCAGCCCCCCCTGTTCTCACCACTAGCAGGAATCTCCACGGCTCGCTGCCTTGTGGCCAGTTGCAATAGGAAATCAATGGGCCAATTTACAACCTGGTCCATTCCCTGGTGGTTTATGAGCTTCTCTGAGCCTATTGATCGGGGCGGCTGAGAGCCGGGGTCAGTCAAAGCAGCGTGATCCCAGGCCCTGACCTCTACACCCTGCCCTGGGACCGCAGCAGGGGGAGCGCCCCCATTCCTGAGTCCGTTTGGGAGGGTTGCACTGAACAGATGGGACTGGGAGCCAGGACTCCTGGGTTCTGTCCCTGGCTCTGGGAGGGGAGTGGGACCTAGTGGTTAGAGCATGGGGGACTGGGAGCCAGGACTCCTGGGTTCTGTCCCTGGCTCTGGGAGGGGAGTGGGACCTAGTGGTTAGAGCATGGGGGACTGGGAGCCAGGACTCCTGGGTTCTGTCCCTGGCTCTGGGAGGGGAGTGGGGCCTAGTGGTTAGAGCAGCGGGGACTGGGAGCCAGGACTCCTGGGTTCTGTCCCTGGCTCTGTGACGGGAGTGGGGTCTAGTGGTTAGAAGGGAGCAGGATGGGGGGCTCTCCCCGGCAGTCAGGGCTGCCCTGATGCCCCAGGTGGCGCTAGGGGGCGCTGTGCTGCAGGGGGCAGGGTGGGGGCTCTGCCCTGGCAGTGAGGGCTGGCTCTGATGCACAATAGGGTACAGGTCTCAGCTGGACTCCTGGGCGCTACCGTAATGCTAAGAACACTCGTGCAGCTAGATCCTCTCCGGGTTGGGCCTTGCGGGAGCAGCTCCTGGTGCTGACGGGCCCGGTGAAGGATTCCGCCTGCCAGCGCTGGGAGGGAAGGTAGGAGGTGAAGGCAAAAATCAATGAGGCCGCAGCGTCCGCAGGGAGAGAGACAGATGGAGGCGACAGCCCCGACATGCATCATCCTGGACGTGTTTCAGGTGCAGTTAGCAAGCCAGGAGGGGACAATGCAGAAATAAGAGATATCCTTTCCTCCTCTAACCACTAGGCCCCACTCCCCTCCCTGAGCCAGGGATAGAGCCCAGGAGTCCTGGCCCCCAGCCCCCCACTCTAACCACTAGGCCCCACTCCCTTCCCTGAGCCGGAGATAGAATTGTTCTCTCTAATTTTTTGTATCCATGTGCGGAATGAATTTTGTTATGTGAACCAACATTGAGGTGATGTGTGGTGGGGGTGGGGCCGAGGGGTTTGGAGTGTGGGAGGGGGCTCAGGGCTGGGGTGATGGCTCTGGGGTGCAGGCTGCCCCAGGGCTGCAGCCGGGAGAGACCTCTTCTCCCAGCCCTCTCTCCCCGCAACAGCTCGGGCCAGGTGAGAGGTGCTGCAGCCAGCTCCGGCAGGGCTGGGCCGGGGAAGGGACATCTCTCCCCACCTGCACGGCCCTTGATAGCCTGCTGCACGGCCGCACAGCTTACAGGGAACTTAGGATAGAACCCAGGAGTCCTGGCTCCCAGCACCCCCTTCTCTAACCACTAGACCCCACTCCCCTCCCCATAGTGGGGATAATTCTTCCCAAAGAGTCTGTCTCGGATTGGAGCACATATCTACTCCGGCCTGCCAGCCACCTGCTGGGCTGGTGGGAACTTTGCTTAAACCTCGGGAAGAAAAATAATTTAAATACTTAATTATTAATCTGTATCGAACGTGTAATAACTGTCCTGCTGGCTGTGGGGAAGCCGTAGGTCTGGGCTGGGTGTTTATTCAAAGCTGTAATTTTATTGACAGGCTAAATTCTAATTAACAGCCATTTAGCAAACAGGTTCTCGCATCGATCACCCCAGCCTGACCAGATTCTCCTTGTCGGAGTCTAACGAGTACGGGGGCCTGGCAGACAGTCTCCTTTCCTTCCAAAGCTCATGGGGGGGGGGGTTACCTAGAGCAGAGATGGGGAAGGGTCGCTGGGGAACAGCCCCACCACCACACCACAGGGGGCAGCTCCTCTGGCACTGAGATGCAGCCACCTCTGGGGTGGGGCAGCTGAGGAGCAGCCACACAGCAACACTGCACAGGGATCAGGGCTGGCTCCCGGCACCAGCGCAGCAAGCAGGTGCTTGGGGAGGCCAACGGAGAGGGGCGGCATGTCCGGCTGTTTGGCGGCGGGTCCCTCAGTCCCTCTCGGGGAAGGACCTGCCGTCGAATTGCCGCCGAAGATCGAAGCGGCGGTGGTAGAGCTGCTGCTGATCGTGGCTTTTTCTTTTTTTTGGCTGCTTGGGGCGGCAAAAACACTGGAGCCGGCCCTGACAGGAATGGCTCACCCGGCTGTCAGTCAGATCTTAGAGAATTGAGGGTCGCGCACATAACGAAATGAGATGGTGGGGGGATGTAGAGGACTAGACAGACAGAGGCAGGCTTCATTTGTACGGAGAGAGCCACCAGCGCTCAAGCAATTCTTTTACTTTCATAACTGACACAGCGAGTCCAGAGGTGCCACAGCTCAGCCCTGCCACAAACTAGATAGATAGATAGATAGAGGGTGTCTGTGGGGATAGATAGATAGATAGATAGATAGATAGATAGATAGATAGATAGATAGATAGATAGATGGGGCGGATGGGGATAGATAGATAGATAGATAGATAGATAGATAGATAGATAGATAGAGGGGGTGTCTGGAGATAGATAGATCTATAGTTAGATAGAGGGGGTGGATGGGGATAGATAGATAGATAGATAGATAGATAGATAGATAGATAGATAGATAAAAGGGGTGGATGGGGATAGATCGATAGATCGATAGATAGATAGAGGGGGTGTGTGGGGATAGATAGATAGATAGATAGATAGATAGATAGATAGATAGATAGAGGGGGTGTTTGGAGATAGATAGAGGGGGTGTGTGGGGATAGATAGGTAGATAGATAGATAGAGGGGGTGGATGGGAATAGATAGATAGATAAAAGGGGTGTATGGGGATAGATCGATAGATAGATAAAAGGGGTGGATGGAGATAGATAGATAGAGGGGGTGGATGGGGATAGATCGATAGATAGATAGAGGGGGTGTGTGGGGATAGATAGATAGATAGATAGATAGATAGATAGATAGATAGATAGATGGGGGTGTATGGGGATAGATAGATAGATAGATAGATAGATAGATAGATAGATAGATAGATAGATAGATAGATAGATAGATGGGGTGTATAGGGATGGATAGATCCATCGATCCCAATTCCCGTTATTCACTACCTGTCCCATTGTTTTGTGTGTCTCTCCCTACTCTGTCGTGGACAGTTTCCCATCTAATAGTTCTATCTATTAAAAGCAAATTATTTTGGCTAATATTCAACGCTGCGACTGCTAGTAAAACGATAACAATAAACCTTTGACGTCCCTCCAGCCCCTTGCCAGCACTGCACACAACAGTCATAAACTGCTGCCTCGAGGGGAAAATGTCGCTAGCTATAAATGGAGAAACTGAGTCGGGGCAGAACGCAAGAATCCTGCCTCCCAGAGCCTCCTTCTTTAACCACTCAACCCCACTCCTGTCCCAGAGCTGGGGATAGAACCCAGGAGTCCTGGCTCCCAGCCCCTCTGCTCTGGTCACTGGACCTCCCTCCCTGCCCAGCCAGAAAGAACAGAATGAGACAATGGAAGGATGGAGAGAAAAAGCCCTTTTTGCTCATATACTGAGGGAGGAAACTCTGTCCCTCACTTTTTCATCCATTCGTTCTCTCTTCCAGTCACTTTTTCATTCATTCATCAATTCCTTCCGGCTCGCTTATGTGGTTTCTCTCTCTTGCTCCCTCGGTCGCCCCAGTCCGGTCTCTCTGCCATGCCCTGCAACCCCCTGGCATCTTCCTGGGCTACCCGGTCATTTCCCATCCGATTCCAGCGCACCGGATCCGAGCGCTGGCGAGAAAGGTCCCGGATCCCGTGTGTGTGTGTGTGTGTGTGTGTCCCTGCAGCCCTGCAGGGCTCGTCCCCTCCAGCAGGGGGCAGCAGGGACACACACACACACACACACACACACACACACTGTATCAAACTCCCCCCCCAAACCGCCGAGTCTCTCTCCTTGAACTGCTTGTCAGATTTCTTCTGTACTAAGGAAATGAGCCGCGATCGGATTCCTTGCTCTGAAATGTCACCCCAAATATATATAGATAAAACTTACAAAAATTATGTTGTTATGGCAACATCTCCGGGCCGCCTCCTCCCCACGCGGCAGGGGAAATATTGTCCAATACATCATTCGCCCAGGGACCTGACAGCAAGAAAATTGTCCCTAACCAGCTCCTGTCCGGGTGATTTATAAGTTCTTAATTTCCCGGTGACATCAGGGTATTTAACTTCATTTACTACTGTCCCCCCCTCCCCCACCATGCCCACCTGTCGCCCTGCTCCGGGGGTGGCGAGCTAGCTCTCTGCCCCTTTTCTTTGAATCAAAATACTGCCCCCATCTGCAAAATGGTTATTCTGCTCATCGGGAGGCAGGTGGCAGGTTGCCTCTAGGGGGCGCCATTAACCTGCACCCAGCTGGCTCGGGGGGATGAGGAATGGGGCCTTTCCCCTCTAGGGGGCGCTGGTTCTGATCCAGCCCCAGGGCACGGGACTGGCTGGCTCAGGGGGGTGGGAATGGGACATGGGGCCTTTCCCCTCTAGGGGCACCAGCTCTGATCCAGCCTCAGGGCAGGACACTGGCTGGCCCTGGGTGGGGATCTCTCCCCAATCCCCCCCACACACCCCAGCTTGCCCTCCCCACACAGTCCACCTCCCGGCGGGTGCTGATTGGAATGAATTCCATTGGCGTCAATGGGGCCGGACCCCCAGCTGGGGTCAATCAGCCGTCGTTCCTTGGAGTCAGCACTGTAGTGAACAGAGGCCTGGACTCCTGGCCCTTGTGAACGCTGCTAAGGAATGAAACTTGGATGTCCTCTGGCTGGCAGATGATCTGACACACGAGAGTTTATGACACCCCTCAGCCCGGTTCCCCTGCTGTGTAGCTCTCCTCTGGCACGTGGAGTTAGGAGGCCGGTCCTGGGATCACACCGTATCGTGATCTAGGTCAGCAGTTCTCAAACCGTGGGGTGGGACCCCAGAATCAGTCGCAATCTTGTTTGAATGGGGTCGCCAGGGCTGGCGTTCAACTGGCCGGGGCCCGGAGCTGAAGGCCGAGCCCCACCACCGAGGGCTCAGGCTTTGGCTCCAGCCTGGCGTGGTGGGGCTCAGGTTACAGGTCCCCCACCCGGGGATGAAGCCCTTGATGGTGGGGCCGGGGTGGGCTCAGGCCTCGGTCCCCCCTCCTGGGGCCATGCAGTAATTTTTGTTGTCAGAAGGGGGTCGCGGTGCAGTGAAGTTTGGGAACCCCCCGGTCTAGGTAAAAGCAAATGGAGATCAGGGAAGGGGGCGGGGGACTCAGCCGGGAGTCTGGGGAACTTTCAGTGCAGGCGGGAAGAGCTGGGGGGTCGGGCACAGGAGGGAAACGGGGCGGTCAGAGAGCCTTGCCAGGATGTTTGTTTGGCTGGTGCCCGGGCTGCAAAGTGAGGGCAACTCTGCACTAAGCAGGGACAGTCACGGCTGGGATTTGGATGGGAGGCCACAGGGGAGAAATGTTAATGCAGGTCACTAGGGGGTGCTGTGCTGTCAGAGTGGGCCCCAATGCCCCAGAGCAGCACTAGGGGGCGCTGTGCTGCAGGTTGTGTGTGTGTGTGGGGGTCTCCCCTGGCAGGCAGGGATGGCCCCGATGTCCCAGGGCGGCGCTAGGGGGCGCTGTGCTGTAGGGAGCGGGGTGGGGGGTCTCCCCTGGCAGTCAGGGCTGGTCCCGATGCCCCAGGGCGGTGCTAGGGGGCGCTGTGCTGCAGGGGGTGGGATGGGGAATCTCCCCGGGCACTCAGGACTGGCCCCGATGCCCCAGGGCGGCACTAGGGGGCGCTGTGCTGCAGGGAGCGGGGTGGAGGGTCTCCCCTGGCAGTCAGGGCTGGTCCCAATGCCCCAGGGCGGCGCTAGGGGGCGCTGTGCTGTAGGGAGGGGGTGGGGGGTCTCCCCTGGCAGTCAGGGCTGGTCCCGATGCCCCAGGGCGGTGCTAGGGGGCGCTGTGCTGTAGGGAGCGGGGTGGGGGGTCTCCCCTGGCAGTCAGGGCTGGTCCTGATGCCCCAGGGCGGTGCTAGGGGGCGCTGTGCTGCAGGGGGTGGGATGGGGAATCTCCCCGGGCACTCAGGACTGGCCCCGATGCCCCAGGGCGGCGCTAGGGGGTGCTGTGCTGCAGGGAGCGGGGTGGGGGGTCTCCCCTGGCAGTCAGGGCTGGTCCCAATGCCCCAGGGCGGTGCTAGGGGGCGCTGTGCTGCAGGGGGTGGGATGGGGAATCTCCCCGGGCACTCAGGACTGGCCCTGATGCCCTGGGTGGCAATAGGAGGCGCCGTGCTGCAGGGTGTGTGTGTGTGTGGGGGGGGGGGTGTTTCCCCTGGCAGTCAGGGCTGGCCCTGATGCCCCAGGGCGGCGCTAGGGGGCGCTGTGCTGCGTCTCAGCACCACCGGAACAATCCCCGTGTAAACACTTTAAAGCTGTTTCAACTAGTTCCCCTCTGGCCCTTGGACAGAACTGGCTCCGGAGCCGCGTTTTCCTCCCTCCAAACGCTTTTCATTAGAAGCCTGGAAAATGGTTTTTAATAAGATTAGGAAGTTGTTTGTCAACTAATTAATTGGCTTTTCCCAGGTACCTGGAGCTGGGAAAGGGTGTGAGAGCAGAGAAGAGGGGTATGCGTGTGTGTGGGTATGTGTGAGCTCCCTGGCTTCTGGTGTCCGAGTTGTCTGTGTGCGGGTGTGTGCCCACAGGGGCGGCAGTCAGGTGGCTTTCGGCGGCGCACCTGCGGGAGATCCGCCGGCCCCGCGCCTTCGGCCTACGCGCTGCCGAATTGCCGCCGAAACCGCGGGACCGGCAGACCTCCCGCAGGCATGCTGCCAAAGGCAGCCTGTCTGCCGCCCTCACGGCGACCGGCAGGCCGCCCCCCGCAGCTTGCCACCCCAGGCACGCGCTTGGTGTGCTGGTGCCTGGAGCTGCCCCCTGTGTGCCCACCACCACAAGCCACACCAAAGGTCAAAAGGGTCAAGGGTCACTTCTGACATTTGGTATTACTTGTGGTGGTGCACGCACACACACGCACACACACACACAATCCCACCATCCTAGCACCCGGCCAAGGTCTTATGGTCATGTGTCAAGGCCCATTTGCCTTGGCTCATGTGGCAAAGGTCATACAATTGCATCAAAGGGTCACATGACAGGAGTGGCGTCAACCAGGTCAATGTCTTGGGTCATAGGTCAAGGGTCATCCCGAGGCCGGGTATCACTGGCCTAGGCCATATGACCAAGAGCACTTGAGCTAGGGGTCAAAGGGTGAAGTTCATGGAGATGCAGGTCAAGCACAGGGGAAAAGGGGCCTATAGGGGAAGATCAAGCATGTGGGTCAAAGATCAAAGGTTATACAGGAACAGGCTAAACATTGGGATCAGAGATCAAAGGTCATACAAGGACAGACAAAGCCTGGGGTCAAAGGTCACACAGGGGCAAGTGAAACAGGGGTAAAAGGTCCTGTGGGGACAGGTCAGAGGAGTGGTCAATTTTAGGTCCCTGGGTAGGTCCTTCGCTCCCAGTACAACTGGGAGGCTTGATCTGGGGATGGGGGTGGGGGGACTGGATGAACCCCCATTGCCCCATCTCAGGGGACAGGCCGAGGGTTTAACAGGCCCCATAACCCCCCTGCCCCAGCTTTGGCATCTTTCCACTCACTAGACCCCACTTCCCTCCCAGAGCTGGGGAGAGAAACCAGGAGTCCTGGCACCCAGCCCCCGGCTCTAACCACTCGATCAGGGCTGCCCGGGAGGGGGCAAGTGGGGCAATTTGCCCCAGGCCCCGGGCCCCACAGGGGCCCCCACGAGAATATAGTATTCTATAGTATTGGAACTTTTTTTTATGGAAGGGGCCCCCAAAATTGCTTTGCCCCAGGCCCCCTGAATCCTCTGGGTGGCCCTACACTAGATCCCACTCCCCTCCCACAGCCTGGGACAGAACCCAGGAGTGCTGGCTCCCAGCCCCCCCCCCCGCCCTGCTCTAACCCATTAGACCCCGCTGCTCTCAGCCAATTAATACTAACCCCACTGCGGTGCAAATGACTTTATTTAGATTTTATTTTCCTTTGGAAATTGCCTGGTAATCTGCTCTCTAATCGCCGCAGTGCTGATTATGCAAATGGCATTCAAATGAGGCACGAATCAGAGGGAGGTGACAGGGTGTGGGCGCATTAAAGGCTGGGAGGTGGAGGGGGGGATTTGCAGGGTCATTTAGTGGGTGAAGGCAAGGAGATGGTAGAAGCAATGTCACTGGTGTCCTAGATAGATAGATAGATGGGTGTATGGGGATAGATAGATAGATAGATAGATAGATAGATAGATAGATAGATAGATAGATAGATAGATAGATAGATAGATAAAGAGGGGGCATATAGGGCTGAATAGATAGATAGAGGGCTGTATGAGGATAGATGGATGGATGGATGGATGGACGGATAGATAGGGGGGTAATGTCTCGGGATGGATGGATAGATATGGGGGTGTATGAGGATGGATGGATGGATGGATAGATACGGGGTAGTGTCTGGGGATAGACAGCTGGGGTGTGTGAAGATGGATGGACGGATGGACGGATAGATGGGGGGTAGTATCGGAGATAGACAGCTGGGGTGTGTGTGAGGATGGATGGCCGGATGGCCAGATAGATGAGGGGTACTGTCGGGGATGGACAGATAGATGGGGGTAGTGTCTGGGGATGGATGGACGGTTGGCCGGATAGATGGGGGGTAGTGTCAGGGATGGACGGATAGATAGGGGGTAGTGTCTGGGGACAGACAGCTGGGGTGTATGAGGATGGATGGCCGGATAGATGGGGGGTAGTGTCGGGGAGAGACAGATAGATGGGGGGTAGTGTCGGGGATGGATGGATAGATGGGGGGTAGTGTCTTGGGATAGACAGCTGGGGTATGTGGGGATGGATGGACGGATAGATAGGGGGGTAGTGTCAGGGATGGACGGATAGATGGGGGGTAGTGTCTGGGGATGGATGGCTGGATGGACGGATAGATGGGGGGTAGTGTCTTGGGATAGACAGCTGGGGTATGTGAGGATGGATGGACGGATGGACGGATAGATAGGGGGTAGTGTCTGGGGATAGACAGCTGGGGTGTGTGAGGATGGACGGACGGATAGACGGGGGGTAGTGTCGGGGATGGACGGATAGATGGGGGGTAGTGTCAGGGATGGACAGTGGGGTGTGTGTGTGAGGATGGCTGGCTGGATGGACGGATAGATGGGGGGTAGTGTCGGGGATGGACAGCTGGGGTGTGTGAGGATGGATGGCCGGATAGATGGGGGGTAGTGTCGGGGATGGATGGATAGATAGGGGGGTAGTGTCTGGGGATGGCTGGCTGGATGGCCGGATAGATGGGGGGTAGTGTCAGGGATGGACAGATAGATAAGGGGGTAGTGTCTGGGGATAGATATTTGCAGTGTTGTTGCAGCCGTGGCGGTCCCAGGATTTGAGGTGTGCTGGGGGCGGGAACAGCTCTTATTGGACCAACGTCTGCTGGGGACAGAGTCGAGCTGTCGAGCTCCAATGACTCAAAGAAGTTCCCTGTGGAGCTCGACAGCCTGTCCCTCCCCAGCGCAGCTCCAACCTCACTGAAATAGCCTGTCTGTCTCTACACCCCTCGGTCTATCGCTACACCCGCTGCCCCCACACCGGCTCTGCTGGGTGACCAGGAGCAAGGCCTGTGCCTAAGTTTCCCTCCCTGTTCTTTTTCTGTTCAGCCGGTAAGTTCTCTGAGGCTGGGTCTGTTTCTCTGTGGCTGTGCAGCGCCCGACACGACGGGGCCCTGATCTCACCCGGGGTCTGTGCAGCGCCCGACACGACGGGGCCCTTATCTCGCCTGGGATCTGTGCAGCGCCTGGCATGACAGGGCCCTGATCTCGCCCAGGGTCTGTGCAGCGCCCGGCGCGACGGGGCCCTGATCTCGCCCGGGGTGTGTGCAGCGCCCGGCGCGACAGGGCCCTTATCTCGCCTGGGATCTGTGCAGCGCCTGGCATGACAGGGCCCTGATCTCGCCTGGGGTCTGGGCAGTGCCCGGCGCGATGGGGCCCTGATCTCGCCCGGGGTCTCTGCAGCGCCTGGCGTGACGGGGCCCTGATCTCGGTTGGGGTCTGGCCAGCGCCCGGCGTGACGGGGCCCTGATCTCGGTCGGGGTTTGTGCAGCCCCCGGCACGACGGGGACCCCAATCTCACTCCTTTCCTCTCTGACCTGTCCGGCCAGTGAAAGCCGGCGCAGCGGAGATCCATGTTTGATATCAAATGAGGAGCCAGCAGCCAGAATCCATTTGAGCCAAGCGCTCCCCGAGGGGAGATTCCCGCGGCTCTGCGGATGGCTGGGAAATCAGGCCCTGACGTGGCTGGAATTGTATTTAGGGACCAAGGGAGAGGGTTTGGGGCTGGGGATCCCTCAGCTTAAAACCCTCCTGACTTAACGATTGAGGCAGAATAAAAACTGGGGCTGGATCTGAGCGGCTGTCAGAGACCAACATTCCTTTTCCTGGAGCACGGTGTGTGTAGCCACAGCACCCCCAAGCAGGGCTCATCCCTGCCAGCAGGGAGCAAGCTAGTTGATGGATAGTTACAGCTTAGTGGTTTGAGCATTGGCTTGCTAAACCCAGGGTTATGAGTTCAATCCTTAAGGGGGGCTACTTAAGGCTCTGGGGCAAAATCAGTACTTGGTCCTGCTAGTGAAGGCAGGGGGCTGGACTTGATGACCTTTCAGGGTCCCTTCCAGTTCTATGAGATAGGTATATCTCCATGTATATAAATGGTATTCTATTTTTTGGGGGGAGCGATAGCTCAGTGGTTTGAGCATTGGCCTGCTACACTCAGGGTTGTGAGTTCAATCCTTGAGGGGGCCATTTAGGAAACTGGGGTAAAAATCTGTCTGGGGATTGGTCCTGCTTTGAGCAGGCGGTTGGACTAGATGACCTCCTGAGGTCCCTTCCAACCCTGATATTCTATGATTCTATGAGACAGACACACACACAGCGACCTACCCACAGCAGGGTGCATCCCCGCCAGCAGGGGGTGAGAGACACACAGAGACAAACAGAGAGCAAATTTCATTCCCTCCAGCTCCAGAGCAAAGCATTGGCTGGCTCAGGGGGGGCAGGCAATGGGGCACGGGGCCTGTCCCCTTTAGGGGGCGCTGGCTCCCACCCATGGGCTCTAGCCCCTCTAGCTCAGCGGTTCACAGGCCCCTATGTGCAAATCAAGTTAGCCTGGTCTCAGTCCCCTCCCATGGGGCTGGACAGGCCACGGGGATCCCCCTAGCAGAGGTGCATTGGGGGCACTGGGGTGGCTGTATGGATCAGGAGGTTCTGGGGGGCTGTCTCCCCCCCCCACTTCAGGACGCTCTGAGTGAGGGGCTGGGAACCGTGGAGGGGGAGCTGCGGTTTCTCCCCGCCGCTCCCCCGGCTGGGCTGCAGCCAGGGCCGGTGCTATTTAGGCAAACTAGGCTGTTGCCTAGGGCGCCAAGATTTGGGGGCGCTAAAAAGCAGTGCCCCCAATTTACAGCATTCCTACGCCCCCTCCCCGAGCGCGTGGTCGCCGCTCCACTTCTCCTACCTCCCAGGCTTGTAGCACCAATCAGCTGTTTGGCGCCATAAGCCTGGGAGGGGAGGAGAATTAGAGCGGGGGCAGCGTGCTCGGGGAGGAGGCGGAGCAGAGGTGAGCTGGGGTGGGGAGCTGCCGCACGGCTCCCCGGGGGGGGAGAGCTGTCACGGGGGGGGGGGGCGCCTCAGGGCAGAGGGGGGGCAGAGAGCTGCCGCGGGGGGGGGCACAAGGTGGAAATTTCGCCTAGGGTGCAAAACTTCCTTGCACCGGCCCTGGCTGCAGCGAGTGACTTTAGCCCCAGGGCTATTCAAGCCCCCCACCCCCCGCAGTCCCGGAGCCCCGGTGCCCCCGATCCACAGGACCCCCCCTCCGCGGAGCCCCGGAGCCCGGAGCCACACGTGTGTGCCGAGCACACGTGCAGCAAATCACACGCTGCTTGCACACGCCAGCTGGGCTCCAGGCAGCAGCTTGGCTTTGCGCCGGGCGCCACCTGGTGGCGAGCTCTGGTGCGCACAAGTCACAATTCCACGGGGCTCAGGGCTGTGGTGGTGCAGTGTGTGTGTGTGTGTGTGATCCTGCCGCCCCCTGCTGGAGGGACTGAGCCCTGCTGTGTGTGTTTGTGTCTATGTGTGTATGTTTATGTCTGCAACTGATTGCGTCCGTGTTTTTATGTCTCTGGCGGTGTATGAGTATTTGTGTCTCTCTCTGTGTTTGTGCATGTGTCTCGCTGAGTGAGTGTGTCATTGTGTGTGTGTGTTGGAGGAGTCTGTGGCCACCTCAGCTCCCCGCAGCACAAGGGAGATCCCCCACCCTGCTCCCTGCAGCACAGCGCCCCCTAGCGCAGCCCTGGGGCATCGGGGCCAGCCCTGGCTGCCAGGGGAGAGCCCCCACCCTGTTCCCTGCAGCACAGCGCCCCCTAGCGCAGCCCTGGGGCATCGGGGCCAGCCCTGGCTGCCAGGGGAGAGCCCCCACCCTGTTCCCTGCAGCACAGCGCCCCCTAGTGCAGCTCTGGGGCAGCGGGACCAGCCCTGACTGCTGGGGAAGAGCCCCCACCCTGCCCCCTGCAGCACAGCGCCCCCTAGCACCGCCCTGGGGCATCACTGCCATCTCTGACTGTCTGTGGGGAGCCCCCACCCAAGCCTGCACGCAGACGAGTCTCTGATTGGCTGGCTTGGGTAGTTTGCATTGCAAATTCCCTGGGACAATTTCTGCTCTGTCTGATGATCAGACTGATCTCAGACAGGGGACCCAGCAGCCCGAGGTTTTCGGCCCTGACTCATATGCCTGGTGCTTTGAGGACGCTTCTCTGTGGATCATGTTGGGAAGCTGACAGAGCACAGCACCAGCTGTTGTGAAATGCGTCTGCCCTCCCGAACACCTCCCCCCCCCCACACACACCTTGCTCCGTCTCTGAGCCCGTCCAACCAGATCATGGAGGAGCTAGGACAATGGCTGGAACAGAGATCTGAGGGACTTTCATTCATCCTGTGCCGCAGGACTGTGCCCCATTCTATGGCTCTGCCTTCCCTATGGCTGGGCCCCTCTTTCCTGTCCGCGGAGAGGCATTGGTGGGACCGGTGGGATTCCACATTATTTGCCTCAGCAGCTGGGGGCATCACGTTCAGATACACTCAAGGCAGCTCCCCCCTGCTCCCAGTGATGGGCTCTGGCTCTCGGCAGACTCAGGTAGTGTCGCTGCTGCCCCCTGCTGGAAGGGATGAGCCCTTTTCTTCCCCCATGAAGGTTAGGAATTGACTTTATTTTTAAAATGAAACTGAGAATCTAATTAAATGATGGGGGTGCCTGGAGGACTCAAGCTGAGATCAGTGCCCCGTCGTGACGGGCGCTGCCCAGACACAGTGAGAGACAGTCCCTGCCCCAGCTGAGATCGGGGCCCCGTCGTGCTGGGCGCTGCCCAGACACACAGCAACAGACAGTTCCTGGCCCAAAGAGATCACAATCTAACAAGACAAGGCTTCCTTTTCTTCTTCCGACCCCCCATTTTACCGATGGGGAAACTGAGTCACAGAGAGGCGAAATGACTGGCCCAAAGCCACAGGTCAGGGACAGAAATAGAACCCAGGAGTCCTGAAATTCCCAGCCCCCCCGGCTCTAACCACTAGACCCCACTCCCCTCCCAGAGCTGGGGCTGGATCTAGGTTTTCCAGTTTTGGTTGGACGTATTCCTGGAGGTTTCATCACATGACATAATCTCTAATTAAAGATTCATCTTTAATTCCTGGAGACTCCAGGCCAATCCTGGAGGGTTGGCAACCCTAGCTGGAACCCAGGAGTCCTGGCTCCCAGCCCAAGTGACAGATGAAGCTGAGAGATCCTTTGAAGTGTGAATAAGGTCCGGCGTGTATTTTCTAAAGCGCGTTAGGCATTTAGGAGCCAAACCCCACTGACGGTCGATGGGTTTCAGCTCCTAAATCCCTTTTGAAAACTAGAGCTGTAGGTATCTCAGTCAGTTAGGCCTCACAACAAGCGTAGCAACATCTACAGAGCTTGACAAGGCTTGGCCGGTAGGCGCTGGGTGCATCTTGTAACATGCCCATACATAGCACGCAGTCCATCTCCCAGTGCCTGCAGCGCATGCGTTTACAGACTCGCCAGTCCCTTGTACATGCAAAACCATCGGCCTGGCGCATTCGTTCCACATGCAAATGCCTCATTTGCATTTCAGACCCTGGGCGCACATTCTATAGGCAAATGCAGAGTGTGCATTACAGAGCCTGGCATATAGAATATCAGGGTTGGAAGGGACCTCAGGAGGTCATCTAGTCCAACCCCCTGCTCAAAGCAGGACTAATCCCCAGACAGATTTTTGCCCCAGCTCCCTAAATGGCCCCCTCAAGGATTGAACTCACAACCCTGGGTTTAACAAGCTAATGCTCAAACCACTGAGCCAGGTGTCTACTTTCTAGAGACAGATGTGTCATTTGCATTTCAGGCACCAGGCTCGCATTCTGTAGGCCAACGTGTGACGTTCCCCTGGTGATCTGCTAGGTCACTCCAATCCTCGACTCTGGGAACCAGCCTTACCCCACTCTGCTGTGAGAACCCCACTTCCGGGATGTTCACGCACAGCCTCTAGCATGTAAGCTGCTCCCAGCTGTGTGAGTGTGCACTTTTGGCCAGCTGCTGCTTGGATTGTGCAACCGAAGGACACTAGCCAATATCTCCGGTCCCAGACACAACCCTAGGAACCTCCGTCTTGCAGTCCAGTTATGCCCGATGGACGCTGCAAGCTTATATGAGTTCCTCAATTTAACAAAGAAATGGATATGTCCCAGGCTTGTTATCCCAAGGGGAGTCTCTGACATGTTTCAAACCAAACACACTGCTTCAGGTAGAACAAACAAACACATGTATTAACCACAAAAGATAGATTTTAAGTGATTATAAGTCAGAGCAGAACAAGTCAGATTTGGTCAAATGAAATAAAAGCAAAATGCATTCTAAGCTGATCTTAACACTTTCAGTGCCCTTACAAACTTAGATCTTCTCACCACAGGCTGGCTGGTTGCCCTTCAGCCAGGCTCTCCCCTTTGATCAGCGCTTCAGTCACTTGGTTGTGATCTCTGTAGATGGAGGTGGAAGAGAGAGGAGGAGCACGGCAAACGTCTCTCCCTTTTATGATGTTCTTTCCTCCCTCTTGGCTTTGAGCCCCCCCTCTTCAGGGTCAGGTGAGCATTACCTCATCGCAGTCCCAAACTGACCAAGGGAAGGGGGGTGACTCACTCGAGAGTCCAACAGATCCTTTGATGCTGCCTAGGCCAGTGTCCTTTGTTCCTGTGAGGCTGGGTTTGTCCCAGACATGCCCTGATGAGGTGTGAACTACCCCTCTGCTCCTGGAGGGTTTTGCCTGGACCTCTGTTCCTGGAGAGTTATTGCCTGGGCTTGTTTTAAGCCACAAGGACACATTTTCAGTCTCATAACTATATACATGAAATTACAACCTAGAACATCACTATAACAACAATGCTCAGTGCATTATGAGCCTTCCGAAGATACCCGACATGACAAACTTTGCATTAGATACCACACAATCATATTATAAGGATGAACATGGGGGTGCAGGGTGTTCCCCCAAGGTACAAAGCATCACAAAATGGATGGGGTGCATTTCAGAGCCTGATGCATGATTGTTATAGGCAAATGCATGGGGTGCACTTCAGAGCCCGCTGCATGCATTCTATGTGCAAATGCAGGCAGTGCATTACAGAGCCCAGCACATGCTTTCTATATACAAATATATCTTGTGCATTGCTGGTGTCTGCTTTCTATGTGCAGATGCATCATTTGCACTTCTGGCGCCGGGCATGCATTCTACAGGCAAATGCTTTTGCTGCATTGAAGAGCTTGCTGCATGCATTCTACAGGGAAATGCATGGTGTGCATTGCAGAGCCCGCTGCATGCATTCTGTAGGCAAATGCCTCGCGTGCACAGCAGATTTTGTACTTCCAGTTGCAGGCATTAGCTTCCCTACCATCACAAGAGCATAGACTCCAAACCCCAATGCCAACACTCAGGCAGGGGAGGCAAGAGCTAGAAACACACCCCATGCATTGCAAGGCCCCTGTCAATCACCCGCACCTTCTGGAGGCCTGCATTTCATGCTCTGCACACCTGCCCCTCCCTGGTTGCACGGACGCCTTGCTTGCCAACAGGGACGTGATGCAGCCCCGGTGCTGGGGAAGCTGTTTTCTCACCACCGTCCCATGCTCGCCCATTGCCAACTCCCACCCTCCCGCTGAACCCGGGCCCTTGCTCCTCCTTCCACTCTTCTGTCTGCTGCATTTCAGCCTCAACCACAGATTTCCCGGCACACCATCCTCAAATGACCCCAGAGCTGCTGACTCCAAGGTTATCGGGGATTCCCAGTGGCGTGATCAAATAACCCCCAGACTTAATTAGAGATTAATTGTCCCTGGATAACTGTCCACCCTCAGCTCCATCCATCCATCCCCCTACACTCCCCTCCATCCATCCATCCATCCATCCATCCCCCTACACTCCCCTCCATCCATTCATCCAGCTCTGCATCCCACTCTATCTGTCCCAAGACCCCCCTCCAGCCACCCTCATCCATCCCCCTCTATCTAGCCACCCCGATACACGCCCAGGCATCAATCCATCACATTCACCCCCACCCCCCACCCCGGCTCACGAATCTAATTCATTACCTAGCCAGGCCCAGCCACCAGCCCTTGGATGCTTCTGTTCTGACCCATCCCCGGCGTACCCGAGAGCCAATAGTTGGCACCCACCCTTGGCCCTCGGGTCATAGAATCACAGAATCTCAGGGTTGGAAGGGACCTCAGGAGGTATCTAGTCCAACCCCCTGCTCAAAGCAGGACCAACACCAACTAAATCATCCCAGCCAGGGCTTTGTCAAGCCGGGCCTTGAAAACCTCTAAGGAAGGAGATTCCACCACCTCCCTAGGTAACCCATTCCAGTGCTTCACCACCCTCCTAGTGAAATAGTGTTTCCTAATATCCAACCTAAACCTCCCCCACTGCAACTTGAGACCGTTGCTTCTTGTTCTGTCATCTGCTACCACTGAGATCAGTCTAGATCCATCCTCTTTGGAACCCCCTTTCAGGTAGTTGAAGGCTGCTATCAAAACCCCCCTCATTCTTCTCTTCTGCAGACTAAACAATCCCAGTTCCCTCAGTCTCTCCTCCTAAATCATGTGCTCCAGCCCCCTAATCATTTTTGTTGCCCTCCGCTGGATTCTTTCCAATTTTTCCACATCCTTCATGTAGTGTGGGGCCCAAAACTGGACACAGTACTCCAGATGAGTCTTCACCAATGTCGAATAGAGGGGAACAATCA
Source organism: Emys orbicularis (assembly GCF_028017835.1). Taxonomy (NCBI): domain Eukaryota; kingdom Metazoa; phylum Chordata; order Testudines; family Emydidae; genus Emys; species Emys orbicularis. The sequence continues at coordinate 20,198,379 of NC_088702.1, forward strand.
CGTTCCTCGATCTGCTGGCAATGCCCCTACTTATACAGCCCAAAATGCTGTTAGCCTTCTTGGCAACAAGGGCACACTGTCGACTCATATCCATCTTCTCATCCACTGTAACCCCTAGGTCTTTTTCTGCAGAACTGCTGCCTAGCCATTCGGTCCCTAGTGCATGGGCTTCTTCCGTCCTAAGTGCAGGACTCTGCACTTGTCCTTGTTGAACCTCATCAGATTACTTTTGGCCCAATTTGTCTCGGTCCCTCTGTATCCTATCCCTACCCTCCAGGGTATCTACCACTCCTCACAGTTTAGTGTCATCTGCAAACTTGCTGAGGTTGCAATCCACGCCATCCTCCAGATCATTAATGAAGATATTGAACAAAACCGGCCCAGGGTCCCTGGGTTCTAACCCAGGGGGGTGAGCCCTGTGCCTCTGACCCCGAGATGAGGCCCATAGCTGGCACGGCTGGGAGGGCGGATGAGACATGCTTTGCGGCCAGGAGCCATCTCATCGCCGAGAATCGTGATGGTCACATCAGGTGCCACGTCAGCCACAGACTTATCCTCCCATCCATACAGAAACCAGCCCAGCCGCTGGGTAAACTGAGTCACCTGCCCCGCTGCCTGCAGCATAGCACCCTCTAGCGCCACCATGGAGCATCGGGGCCAGTCCTGATCGTCAGGGCAGAGTCCCCAACCCGGCCCCCTGCAGCACAGCGCCCCCTAGAGCTGCCTGGGGCATCGGGGACAGACCTGACTGCCAGGGGAGAGCCCCCACCGTGCCCCCTGCAGCACAGCGCCCTCGACTGTTCAGAGGGAGGGACTTACTTTTGGAGACCCATGATGAGGGCAATGTGCAGTGGTGACTCCCTGCACAGCGCTGCCCCCTGCTGGTGGTGCTGGGAATTATGTCAGAAATAATCCCAATCAATTGCTTTGTTTCCATGAAGTGGGTCTGTAGCGAGACCTCTTTGCATTTCTGACGTAGTTAATGGATGGTTAGTTATGTCTGTGCAATCCCCACAGCGAGTGAACTAATAGAAATTAATAACTCTAATAATCTGTCACTCAAATAATAACAGTGTCAGTAATCTATTGCTGAATTGCTACAATAATTAATGATCTATCACTAAATTATAATGTAATAATTAATATGATGTTATTAATATCAATTATCTGTCAGTAAATTATAATATATTAATTCATAACATTGTGATGCTAATTAATAACAATGACCTATTGCTAAATTATAGTATATTAATAAGAACATTATGTTGCTAATTAATTATGATGATCTATTGCTAAATTCTAGTATATGAATATGAAAATTATGTTATTAATTAATTACAATGACCTATTAGTAAATTATAATGTATTAATATGAATATTTTGTTTCTAAATTATTCACTAAAATTATATACCTATCTTTATAATCATGTAACTTAACAGTAATCTATTGCTAAATTTCTATAATTAGCAATGATCTATCACTAAATTATGTTAAATACTAAGAACAATCTGTTGTGAAATTTGTTACCAATTTTATATTGCTAATTATGTTAATTAATATCAGTAATCTACTGCGAATATGCTATAATTAATAATGATCTATCACTAAATTATGATATTAATTACTAAGAACAATCTGTTGTGAAATTAAACAACAATCATATGCTGATTATTATAATAATGTAAATTAACAGTAATCACTATATTCTGATATTCATTCATATTCCGTTAGTAAAATTACTAAATTATTAGTAAGAAAATTATAATTGATAACAAATTGCTATGATAATTAATAAAAATCTACACTACATTCTAAAAATATTCATTAATATTCCATTGCTCAAACCACTAAATTAATTATTAGTAATCAAACTACAGTTATTAATTTTGATGCATAGCACATTTCTATAATAATTAACAAGAATATCCATTACATTCCAATACTATTCATTAGTAGCACTAGTCCATTGCTCACATCATGAAGGGAATTATTAGTAATAACGCTTGTGTCAGGGTTCTCCCCTCCACTCTGAACTCTAGGGTACAGATGTGGGGACCCGCATGAAAGACCCCCTAAGCTTATATTTTACCAGCTTAGTTTAAAACTTCCCCAAGGCACAAATTCCTTTCCTTGTCCTTGGACGGTATTGCTGCCACCACCAAGTGTTTTACACAAAATTTCAGGGGAGGGTCACTTGGAATCCCTATCCCCCCAAAGTACCCCCACAAGCCTCTTTACCCCCTTTCCTGGGGATGGCTTGAGAATAATATACCAACCAATTGCCTTAGCAATGTGAGCATAGACCAGACCCTTTGTCTTTAGGGCACTGAAAATCAATCAGGTTCTTAAAAGAAGAACTTTATTGATAAAGAAAAAGTAAAAGAATCACACCTGCAAAATCAGTTTGGAAGGTAACTTTACAGGGTAAATAAAAAGATGTAAAACTCAGAGGATTCCCCTCTAGGCTCAGCTTCACAGTTATAAAAACAGGAATAAAACTCCCTCTGTAGCATAGGAAAATTCACAAGCCAAAACAAAAGATAACCTAATGCATTTCCTTGCTTACTTACAATTTCTGTTGTTTTAGATCTATTATTCCAGGTATATTTGCAGGAGATGTTGTACCTGCTTGGTGTCTTCCCTCTGTCTGGAACAACAAAGAAAGCCACAAACAAATCCTCCCTCCCCCCCCCCCCCCCCAGATTTGAAAGTATCTTCTTTCCTCATTGGTCCTTCTGGTCAGGTGCCAACTAGGTTATTTGAGCTTCTTAACCCCTTACAGGTAAAGCGATTTAGTACAGCTGCCAAGGAGGGATTTTATGTTACCCTTCTCTTTATATTTTTGACAGCTTGTTGTAGCTGGGCTGGTCTCAGGATATCAGAGAGACAAGGGAGGTGAGGAAATGGCGAAAGAGACAAGATTTTGAGCTGTCCTGAGCTCTTATTCAGGACCAGAAGAACCGCTCTGTGTAGCTCGAAAGCGTCTCTTTCACCAGCAAAAGTTGGCCCAATCAAAGCTATTCCCTCCCCCACCTGGTCTCTCTAGTTATAAAGTTATTGTGACTAATTAATACACTTCCAGCCACACAGCCAAGATGCTGAAACCACTTCAAAATGCTGGCTGTGTCTCAGTGTCGCTCTTTTCCACCGGAGCGGTTTAGCCAATGTTCAGAGCCTCACAGATCATTTCCATGCAGGAGAAATTGTAGATCTGGGTCAGGTGTTTCTTTGGTACAATCCTGTTTATCTCCCAAGAATGGAGGCACAGCCGTCTTTCCCTCAACACAGCAGGTAACAAACTACGGGGGGACGTTTCCTTCCTCAGCAATCCATGTGATGGTTAAACAAAGCACACGAGATCTTTTATAGGGGAGAAGGCAACACGCCGCATTTATTGAGAATACAGCAGTTAGCATATGCTTTTCAGTTTCACACACACACACACACACACACACACACACACACACACACAGAGAGAGAGAGAGTCCCGCCAGTCCATGTTTATAGTTACCAGTCCAGAGTCTAGATCAATCTAGTGGCCAGCCAGATTGGTCGCAGAGGGGAGCCGGGCTCTGTCGGTCGCGATCCGATGCTCCTGGAGTTGTGGCAAGACGAACCCAATGTCCCATGGCCAAGCACCCTGTTCTTATAGTCTTTTTTCTCTGTTGAAGTCTATGGATTTTGCTGTGTCAGTTTATGACCGGTTACTCCTTAACTGGTGTTATCTTTTGATGTAAACATTCTGAGAGGGTCATCCTGTCCCGGATTTGATTTAATCAATTGTCCTTAGAGGTGTCAGCCTCCACCTCAGGGTCGTCAATCTGCCCTTCCTCAATCATGGATGCGCGTTGATGGTTCTCTGGCATCAATAAGTCTCGATAAGACTCATAGATTCATAGACTTTAAGGTCAGAAGGGACCATTATGATTGTCTAGTCTGACCTCCTGCACAACGCAGGCCATGGAATCTCACTCACCCACTCCTGTAACAAACCCCTAACCTATGCCTGAGTTATTGAAGTCCTCAACTCGTGGTTTAAAGACCTCAAGGTGCAGAGAATCCTCCAGGAAGTGACCCGTGCCCCACGCTGCAGAGGAAGGCAAAAAACCTCCAGGGCCTCTGCCAATCTGCCCGGGAGGAAAATTCCTTCCCGACCCCAAATATGGCGATAAATGTCTTCGCTCCTCCTTTCTTGACCATCTGGTTAACAATGGCCTTCACACCTTATCTTTTCCTGATGCATGCATTTCTCATTCACACAAACAGTCTTTTACAGAGAATACAAACAGCAATATTTTATATCGAGCAAAAAGACATCGTAAATTAAACCTTGCTAAGTTTTATAATCAAAACAATTCACATTGAGGCCCAGGCCTTCAACGTTCCTCTAGTCTACTTAACACAATACAGGATCCTGTCTCTTACTAACTAAACCTTAAAACAAAGAACTAAAAAGGGCCCAATTTATAATGCATATGGGAAACGGAATCCCATAGTCCCAGAGGATCATTCCTTTCTGCCATTCAAAAAGGGCGGCGGGCAGGATAAAATCAAATCATACAGTAATTCTCATAGTATAATTATAAAATCCTGCTCCTACATCCAAGCCTGCTTGCAGACAGTACCCTGCCCAAAAAGATTTCCCTTGGCTTCTTCTCAGGGCTCCTCTGGCTTGCTGTAGCCTTTTTTGGGGCAGCTTTCTACTTCAGACGCACATAGCTACAGTCCAATCAATGCCCCTGTTTCATTTACCACTAAGCAAAGGGGTATTTAATTGCTGCCTCATTTAGTCTGCACGGAAGGCTGCTAACACCCCTTAGCTTCAGCGAGGTTCTGTGTTTGTTCCCAGATCAAAGACAAGCTTCCTGGGAATGATCAACACCCCCCAGCACCACAATGACAACCATTCTGCAGTTTTAGAAGGGATTGTTGTATCTAATTTTCCCTTGCATTTTATCCTCATCAGATTGTGTATCTGCCTGCACTAGATTGTTGGGTCTAATTTCTCCATGCGTTACACACTCATCAGATTGTGTCTGTTTTCGTCTCTTCATTTCCCCTAGGTACCCTCCCCCTGCAACCCACTGCCTCTTTCCCAGGTCGTTGTCATGCCACACCCCCAAACCACAATCAGCCCCCCCCCCCAGCTCCTTGCTCACCTACCTCTAGGTGAAGCGAGTGGAATCTCTGTGGCCTGGGGCACCCGGTCCCAGTACAGTCGGGAAAGTTGCTCCAAAATAAACGGCCAAAGAAATAAAGCAGTTTTGCCTTATTTCCGGGCCTGGTGGATGTATCACCCACAACCGGCCGGGGAGGGAAGATTATGCAGGGAGAAGTGGCATTGCTAGATGCCAAGGCCAGAAAGGTGCACGCGTGCCTCAGTTTCCCTGTGTGCTGCGTGTGTAACAAGGTAGAGGTAGAGGGTTTGTTGTTGGAGAGGCCACGTGTGACCTCGCCTGGCAGCTGAGACCCCACACAACGGCCTGGAGATGGGGAACCCTAACAACTGGTGACCTGGTGACCAGGAGGCCCCCCCCAGCTTGAAAGGCAGCCAGTTCTGGGCAGCGGAGGACAATGGGCTGAGCAGAGAGGACCCCGGTGACCTGTTTACCTGGGATGGAGGACAAAGGACACAAAGGACAGGGGAGGAGCGTTGGGTAGGGTTACCATACTCAAAAAATAAAAAAAGAGGACACTCCACGGGGCCCTGGCCCCACCCCTTTCCCACCCCCAGCCCCGCCCCAACTCCGCCCCTTCCCCACCCAACTCCGCCCCTTCCCCGCCCCTTCCCCAAAGTCCCCGCCCTAACTCCCCCTCCTCCCTCCCAGACACGCGAAAAGGGCTGCCCGAGCGCTACCGGCTTCACGGTTTGCCGGGCAGCCCCCAGACCCTGCGCCCCCGCCAGCGCTTCCCCAGCGCAGCTGGAGCCCGGGAGGGGAAGCGCCCAGCCGGGGGCGCAGGGTCTGGAGGCTGCCCGGCAAACCGTGAAGCCGGTAGCGCTCGGGCTTCGGGCAGCCCCCTTGCCTCCGGACCCTGCGCCCCCGGCCGGGCACTTCCCCTCCCGGGCTCCGGCTGCTCTGCTCCTCCCCTGACTCTTTGGCTCTGTTTAAGAGCCGAGCTGCCCGAGCGCTACCGGCTTCGGGCAGCCCCTGTGCCTCTGGACCCTGCGCCGCCGGAGCCCGGGAGGGGAAGTGCCTGGCCGGCGGCTGGGGTCCGGAGGCAACGGGGCTGCCCGAAGCCGGAGCGCTCGGGCAGCTCGGCTCTTAAACAGAGCCAAAGAGTCAGGGGAGGAGCAGAGCAGCCGGAGCCCGGGAGGGGAAGTGCCTGGCCGGCGGCTGGGGTCCGGAGGCAAGGGGGCTGCCCGAAGCCGGAGCGCTCGGGCAGCTCGGCTCTTAAACAGAGCCGAAGAGTCAGGGGAGGAGCAGAGCAGCCGTGGGAGGGGAAGTGCCCGGCCGGTATTTTCCCGGACATGTTCGGCTTTTTGGTAATTCCCCCCGGACGGGGGTTTGATTACCAAAAAGCCGGACATGTCCGGGAAAAACCAGACGTATGGTAACCCTAGCGTTGGGGCCAGTGATATCGGATGCCCAGGTGGAAGGAGGGGGCTTCTGGGCTGGGGGGAGAGCAGTCAGAGCCCACCTAGATGCAAGAGAGACCCAGATGTCCCGTGCTGAGGGAGGCCCAGGCCCAAGGGCCCTGAGAGCCTCCTGTACTGGGTTCAGACGTTCAATAAACCTGTGTGACGCTGGCGGAGAGTCACGGCAGGGTAGAGATCGGGGGGCGTTGCTCCCTCGGGGAGTGGAGGCCCCGGGGGTACAGAACAAGGGGACTCCCTGAGGGGGTCCATGGCAGAGACAGGCCACCTCAGAGCTGCGGTCCCAGGAGGCGGAGATGCCCAGCCTGGGCCCATGGCGCTAAGGGGCTATTTCCGCCGGACCTCGGAATATTCCGTGGCAGGGGCCTCCGGAGGCTCTGCCCCTTTGCGCTGCAGCTTGGAGAAGTCGATGGCGGCGTAGTGCAGCTCCTCCGGCTCCCCGGGGCCTAGCGGGGCCTGGGCTGCTGCAGCCCTGTCCTGGATGCCTTTGGTCCGGTGGGTGGCTGGAATCTTGTGATGCTGAGTGAGGAGCAAGGCAGAGACACCAGGCAGAGACTTGCATCCACCCTGCTGAGCTGATTGCATGGGCTGCCCCAGGCCTCATTTCCCCCACCCGCCATGCAAATGCATTTCCTGCATCGGGCATGCACTAGCAAGAGGCGTTGGTTTGTGTGTGTTTCACACTCACTGCATGCATGAGCTGATCCCACACCAGCACCAGCTCGGTTAATGCATTCACTGCCTCAGCTGTACAGGCCACGCATTAGCAAGATGCATGGGGTGTGTGCGCGCATTTCATGCACCATGCATGCAGGATTTAATCTCATGCATCTCATCACAGAACAGGTTCCGCGAATGTATTGACGGGATTTCATGCACCGAGCATGCATGAACTGCTCCCATGCAGCTTGGGGCAGCACCGGTTAAGTTAATGCATTCTCTGCATTGCCTGCATCAGCCATGCATTAGCAAGATGCATGGGGCTGTGTGCATTTTATGCTCTGTGCATGGTGCGGGCCAAGGGATGTGCTAGCCGCCGCTTCCTGCTGCCCCCATTGGCCTGGAGCAGTAAACCGCGGCCAGTGGGAGCCGCGATCGGCCGAACCTGCAGACGCGGCAGGTAAACAAACCGGCCCGGCCGGCCAGGGTGCTTACCCTGGAGAGCCGCGTGCCAAAGGTTGCCGATCCCTGGACTATGCTGATGCATTCATTGCATTTTCTGCAGGGTGCATATGTTCGCAACAGATACGGTGCACCCTGCATGCATTGTCTGAGCATATGCCCCTAATACCATAGCAGGCAGCCGCAGAAATGCATTTTTGCCCAGCTGGTGCATTCGGGAGATGCCCAGGGATTGGCAGCATTGCAGCCCCAATCTAGTCCCATGCACTTTGTGAATGCACGTGAATGCACTCGCTGCATGTCCTCCCCTCTGAGCGAGACCCGAGGGATGAGGTGCATTTTCTGCATGCAGGAGCTGATCCCACGCAGTTCGGGGAGCCCAGGCTGGTGGCAGGGGTGTATTTCTTGCACCGCGTGGGGGGGTCGGGTGCCCTGGTGAAAACCTGGCTTATATTAATGCTTTCGTTAAGGGTAGGGTTACCATATGTCCTCTTTTTCCCGGACATGTCCGGCTTTTCGGCACTCAAACCCCCGTCCGGGGGGAATTGCCAAAAAGCCGAACATGTCCGGGAAAATGGCGGCTCTGCTCCTTCCCTGACTCTTCGGCTCTGTTTAAGAGCCGAGCTGCCCGAGCGCTATGGGCTTCAGGCAGCCCCCTTGCCTCCGGACCCCAGCCGCCGGCCGGGCACTTCCTCTCCCGGGCTCCGGCGGCGCAGGGTCCGGAGGCACAGGGGCTGCCCGAAGCCAGTAGCGCTGGGGCAGCTCGGCTCTTAAACAGAGCCTAAGAGTCGGGGAGGAGCAGAGCCTCCAGCCGCGGCGGCTCTGCTCCTCCCCGACTCTTCGGCTCTGTTTAAGAGCCGAGCGCTACGGGTTTTGGGCAGCCCCCATACCTCCGGACCCTGCGCCGCCGGAGCCCGGGCGGGGAACTGCCCGCCTGGCGGCTGGGGTCCGGAGGCAAGGGGGCTGCCTGAAGCCCATAGCGCTCGGGCAGCTCGGCTCTTAAACAGAGCCGAAGAGTCAGGGAAGGAGCAGAGCAGCCGCGGCTGGAGGCTCTGCTCCTCCCCTGACTCTTCGGCTCTGTTTAAGAGCTGGGCTGCCCGAGCGCTACCGGCTTTGGGCAGCCCGCATGCCTCCGGACCCTGCGCCGCCGGAGCCCGGGAGGGGAAGTGCCCGGCTGGGGGCGCAGGGTCCGGAGGCAAGGGGGCTGCCCGAAGCCCGAGCGCTACCGGCTTCACGGTTTGCCGGGCAGCCTCCAGACCCTGCGCCCCCGGCTGGGCGCTTCCCCTCCCGGGCTCCAGCTGCGCTGGGCAAGCACCGGCCGGGGGCACAGGGTCTGGGGGCTGCCCGGCAAACCGTGAAGCCGGTAGCGCTCGGGCAGCCCTTTCCCCGTGGCTGGGAGTGGGAGGGAGGAGGGGGCGGAGTTAGGGCGGGGAAGGGGCGGAGTTGGGACGGGACTGGGGGTGGGGAAATGGGCGGGGCCAGGGCCCGTGGAGGGTCCTCTTTCTTTATTTAATAGATATGGTAACCCTAGTTAAGGGGGTGGGAAGGAGAAGAAGTGGGGGGGAAGAGACGTGGTGGGGTGGGAAGGGCAGGTGGGCTTGGTCCCCGGCTCCCCCCAGGTACATACCATGGGCATGGTGGGGACGTTACTGTAGATCACGCTGGCCTCATCGGCCAGGTGCTTGGCGTGGCTCCCGTTAGCCATCTCCCCGGCCTCAGTGCTGGGGGGCGCCGGCTCCTGGCCCCACAGCCTGCAGGGAAACAGATCAGGACAGACGCATGACACACGGGAGAGGGGGTAGAATAGCCCCGTGGGGAGGGAGAAAGGGAGGAACACCAGTATGGGAGGGTAGAGTGCAGGGGACTGGGATAGGCCAGAGAGAGCGGCTTGGGGGAGGGGGCTGGGGGGGACTGGAAAATCCCAGGGGAGAGGGCAGGGGATCTCAGCGGGATCTCGGGGGTGGGGGCAGCTGGGGATCAGGGCAGGAGGCGTCAGACTCACTTGATCACACAGAGCCCGAGAAGGAAGAAGCCGATGGCGACCCCCAGCCCACAGGCCACCCCGACGCCCAGCAGCTTGCCAGGCTCCTCCGCACCTGCGAAAACACACAGCACAGGGCACGGCTGGGAGAGAACCCAGGAGTCCTGGCTCCCACCCCCCGCCACCCCCCTCCAGACCCCACTCGTCTCCCCGAACTGGGGACAGAACCCAGGAGTCCGAGTGTCTCACCTCTCCGTGGGGGACTGAAGTCAAAGTGCAGGGCGGCGTAGGTCCCATGGGGGTTGGAGCCGAGGCAGAAGATCTGGGGGCCCCTGTCCCCGCTCCCCGTCCAGCTCAGGGTGCTGACGGCCTCATCCCCCTGGGCCCACGAGCTGACCTGCAGGGCCCCCCATGAGCCGTTCCCAGCCAGGGGCTCCCCGTCCACCTGCCACTGGAGCCGGGGTGGGGGGTGGGAGCGCAGGGAGCAGCTGCAGCTGATGCTGGGCCCCTGGCGCTGGCAGGACGAGTTCAGCCCGGTCCCCAGCCGGGGGCTGTCTGGGGAGAGCAGGAGACACAGGGACAATAGTCAGAGAGAGAAACCCAGTGGCAGGGAGTCCCACAGGTTAACCCCACTCACACTGAGTGGCAGGGAGTCGTGTGGGTTAATCCCATTAATATCCAGGTGCAGGGAGTTCCGTGGGTTAATCCCACTCACACTCGATGAGCAGCTGGAACGTCCCCTGGGCAGAGCTCTCCTCATTCTTGGCCCAGCAGCCGTACAGCCCCCCATCCTCGGCCGTCACGTTGGGCAGCTCCAGCCACAGCTGATTCTCCCCCACGGGGTGGGCGCCCTCGACAGCTCGGCCCCCCCTCATCCAGCCCAGTGCAGCGGGGGGGCTACTGGCGACGGAGCAGAGGAACCGCAGGGAGTCGCCCTCCCGGGCCATGAACTGTGAACCGTTCCCCACCGCGGTGCCGGGATCTGGGAACAGGAATAACACAGAGCCACTCGCACTCTGAGCCAGCCAGTCCCTGCCTGGGGGCCGGATCGGGGCCAGCACCCACTGGAGGGGAAAGGCCCCATGCCCCACTCCCGGCCCCCTAGTGATACCTTGGAATAGCTGGGGGTCGCTCCTGTTAGCTCTGGAGACGGTGATTTCCAGAGTCCTCATGGGAGCTGAAATACCCACGGCAACATATTAGATTGGAGAGTGCCCCCCACTGACCCCCTGCTCCACAGCCCAGCACCCCCCAATGAGCCCCCGCCCCCCCTGCAGCCCAGCACCCCCATGGATCCCCTGCCCGCCCCCTGCAGACCAGCGCCCCCTACTGACTCCCTGCCTTGCTCCCTGCAGCCTAGCGCCCCCTACTGACGACCTGCCCCCTGCAGCCCAGTACCTGCCACTAAGGCCCCTCTGTGTGGCACAGCACCCCCTAGCACCTTACACTGCACATGCACACGCAGGGCCCGGTAGGTCGACCCGTAGGAATTCTTCGCCCAGCACCGATACTCCCCAGCGTCCCCTCTGCTGAGATTCGGCAGCTCCAGGCGCCCGGCCCCTCCCTGGCCAGGGCTGAGGGACTCGTTCCCCTTGGCCCAGCTCAGGGTGGCCTCGGGTCTGCTCCCAGCCTCACAGCTCAGGTTCAGGGAGTCGCCCTCCTGGGTCTCCAGAGACACGACGTCACCCTCAGCTCCCAATGGGGCCGGCCCTGGAAGAGACGATCAAGCAGGTTAGCCCCGCCCCCGAAAGCTGAGATGCAGCCAGCTCTGGGGTGGGGTGCAGGGGCTGTTTATACAAGGACCCCTCACCCAGCGTGGGGACGTAGCCAGCTCTGGAGTGGGCGCACAATCTCGGTGCCTTTCCATGGCAGGAGGTCTCCATTGCAGAGATCAGTCCGTAACCCATCTCCTCCCCATTGCCCAGTGCCCCCTTAATTCTGTCTGGGGGTCAGGAGACTGAGGGAACCAGGCCCGCTCCCCCCACCACCCTCCCCACAGCCGTGCAGCTTCCTCGGGCTCTCCCCTCCGGGCACGGACCAGCCTGGCCCAGCTGAGCCTGGCGCCTGGCCCTGAGCGCGGGCAGAGTGTGACTAGGAGGTGCTCGCTGGTTCCCGGGGCTTGCAGCGCGGCCTCTCACCGGGGCGTCCGTTCCTGGTCAGGGTCCCGGTGATGTTGGGGGTCCCAGGAGGGTCTGTAACACAAACCAGACAGGGTGGATCAGGGGGGCTGGACAGCACCGGGGGGGGGGGGGTCACTAGTGATCACTGAGCCTAGACATGGCCCCTCTCTGAGTGCTCAGCTGGGGTACGGGAAAGTCCCTGAAGTGACACAAGACCCGTGGGCAGGGAAGGGAAGCGACAGAACCGACTGAGCCCCACCCAAGAGGTGCCCGACAGAACCCAGGGGCCAGGTTAGGGCCGTGCCGGGGAACCAGAACCATGAGAAATGGAAACCCAAGGGACCAAAACTGGTTGGTTAAAATTGGGCCTAATTGGTGGAGTCACTAACGAGGGGCCGGGCTGCTCCGACCTGGGTACTCGAGCGACTGTCACCAGCCCCACGGTCTGCCGGGTGCCTGGGCATTCAGCGTCCTGCTCCCCAAACGTGTCCTCCCCAGGGTGGGCCAGAGCCAGAGGTCTAAATAACCCCACTCCCACCCCCGCCCCAGTCCCAGCCACCACCAGGGACATCAGACACCCCCATCATGGGTCCTTTGCCTTCCCCCCTCGGTTCCTCTCTCCCCAGCCCTCTCCTTTTGCCCCCGGCTTGGCCGTTCAGGCCTGGATATTTTGCAGCCCGGCTGCGCCCAGAGGGGCGGCTAAAAGTAACACGCGGAACAGCCGGACTTGGGTCCGTTGGGTCAGGCTCGCGGGGGGAGTGGGGGGGTGTCTTTGATTGCAGTGCAGACGTTTCCTCTGAGGTCTGTGTAGACGTTCAGGGTCGGGCTGGGGCCTGGGCTCAGACACGGGGGGGGGGGGGGGGAGGGAGAGTTTCCTGCTAAATCTCCCTCTGGCTGAAGGAACAAGGGCCATCCTTATAGCGAAGCCTGATTTGATCCTTCACGTCGGCCGCTGATTTTCCCTCTGCCCTGGATGTGCAGCGTGAGGGTCACAGGCCATTTAACGGGGGGTTGCCATGGGGCAGGGCGGGCCGAGGTCTCTGGGCACCGAGCCCGGAGAATGTTTAGTGCCGGACAGTGACTGGGTCCTATTAACACTCTGCCCCATATAGAGCATCCGCCGATCCTGGCAGAAAGGGAAGGGGGTGGAGGAGACGAGGTGGGACAGCCCGGGGGGATCTCAGGGGGAACTGGGGTGGGTGGTGTGAGGGGGAAATCCCAAGAAGGGGGGTTGGAATGGGGGTGTGGGTGGATCCCAGCACAGGAGGATTCTGGGGGCAGGGCAGGTCGGGGGTAGAGAGGATCCCAGAAGAGAAGGGCCTGGGGACCTGGGGGTACAGAGGGAAAGGGGGACCCATAGCCAAGGGGGGCAGGAAGGGGTGAAGATCCCAAGAGAGAAGGGGCTGCAGGGTGTGGAGGGAAGGGGCCTGGAGTAGAATTGGCTGAGTGTGCATGGTGGGGGGTGGGGATCCCAGCACAGGGCTGAGTTGGGGGAGGGGCTGGAGGGCAGGGTTGGGGAGCCCAGGGGTGGGGATTGCAGCAGAGGGGACTGAGGGCCGGCGTGGAGGGGCTGGGGGGGTCACTCACATCCGACACGGAGCTGGACGGTTCTGCGGGTGGAAGGTCCCGATGGTGGCCTGTAGGTGATGCTGCAGATGAGCTCTTTGCCGTGGTCCCCCAGGGTGGGCGTGAAGCGGAGCTCGGAGCTGTGGGCCCAGGTGCCGTTCGCCAGCTTGGCTGAGACGTTCCGGGCTGTGTCGCTGAACGGCCCCGTCCAGGTGACTCGGGGAGGGGGCCCGGAGCAGCGCCCAGGGGCCGTGCAGGTCACAGTCACCGGCTCCCCAGCCAGCAGTGTACCTGGCAGCCCCCGCGCCGGCGAGATCTGGATCTCTGGCTCCTCCGTCAGCTCTGAGACATGGGGAGAGGGGAGAGAATCACTCGGGGACAAGGGGCCTTTCCCCCCTAGGAAAGGGCCCCAGGGCGGGGACTGGCTGGCTCAGGGGGCTGCTGAGCGGTGACTGCGGCTGCTCTTACCTGGCACGGAGATCGTGAGCGTAAGGTCAGTGCCATTGGTACTGTGGCGGTAAGTGTATTTAAAGTCTCCCTCGACTCTAAAGAAATATCTCCCTGCATCCGTCTGTCGGGCGTCGCTGATTTGCAGGGAGCAGTCGCCGCGCACTGGATTCTCCGTCAGCCGGAACCGTCCCTGGGTCTCCTGCGACACCTCCCGGCTGGGGTCACTGCTGGCCACAGGCGGATTCCGGCCCACAACGGCCGAATCCTTGTACCAGTATCTGTAGAGCTGGGCCTGGGAATTCTTAGTGTCGTAGGAGGCTGGGTACATGAAGGTACAGGGGACGAGAACACAGAGACGCTCCTGCACCGACACCGACTGCGGCACCATCAGGGTAAATCCGGGCTGCTGGGACAGGGACCCTGCAGGGACAGACAGGGATTGAAGTGGGACCCATAGAGAGCAGAGATCAACCCTGAGGTCCCCCCACAGCTCTGCCGATTCCCCTCACTCCCGACCAACAGCCCCCTGTGAGCCCAGCCGTGGGTCCTTGACCAATTCTCACTCCATTTAGTTTCCATTCCTCCCTCCATCGAGCCCCCTGCCCGCTCCCTGTCACTCAGCGCCCCCTAGCACCACACTGGGGCACTGGGCTCCCCTCCCCCTCTGGCCAGTCTCCCTTTCAAGTTCTGGGACAGACCTGGCCCCGCTTAGCGCAGGTTCTGCCTTTCCCCTGCACTGGGGCTGCAGGTGCTTCTTACTTACCCCTCCAGAGCAGGGCGAGGAGCAGGACCCTCAGTGTGGCTGCAGGGGGGGCAGGACCACCTGCTCTCCAGGGGGGACCCTGAGCCTGGAGCTCCCGTTCCCCGGCGTCATGCTGTGGCGGCAGGGCTCTGCCCATGGCTGGGGTGTCCGGCTGGGACAGACCTAGAGACAGACGTGGGGTGGGAAGTGTGAGAGCGGAGGCTGTTGGGGGGGATGGGACAGATCTGCCTGGGGGACAATCAGTACTGCTGGGCTCTGCAGGGGGCTGATCCGGAGCTGCTGGCAGTGCACTGACCCCCCGCAAATCACCAGATGGTCCAGAGAGATTCTGGGCTAAAAAAATCCTTAAATTGGTGAAAAAACCTGAGATTTTCTCTAAAAATCATGAGATCAGCCAGATAATCCCGAGCTGGTGACAGAAGATGGTGGGAAGGCAGCGCTGCTCAGTGCTTGTTTTGCTTCAGTCTTCCCACAAAAAAAGAACATGTGAGCGGGTGACCAGCAAAGTTACCACAGACAACAAAGGGGAAGGGCTGCAGATCGGGATAAGTGAAGAACACGTCAGAGATTTTCCGATCAATTTGAATACATTCAAATCAGTGAGATTTGAGAACAATACTGTTCAATCCAGGGCACTGAAGGAATTAGTTGAAGCTACTGGCAATAATATTTGCAAACTCATGGATGCCAGGAGAGGTCCCAGAAGATGGGAGAAGGTCGAACAGAGTGGCCATCTTTAAAAGGGGGAAAAGGAGGAGCCGGGGAACTATAGACCAGTCAGCCTGACCTCAACACCTGGAAAGCTACTAGAGCACTGTATAAAACCTTCAATTTGTGAGGACGAAGGAGTGATCACCAGCATGGATTTACCAAGAGAAAATTCTGCCAAACCAGCTTGATTTCTTTCTTTGATGAGGTAACTGGTTGGGGGCAGGGGGAAAGTGGTGGACATAATATACCTGCAAAAATAACAGGAGTACTTGTGGCACCTTAGAGACTAACAAATTTATTAGAGCATAAGCTTTCGTGGGCTACAACCCACTTCTTCGGATGCATCCGAAGAAGTGGGTTGTAGCCCACGAAAGCTTATGCTCTAATAAATTTGTTAGTCTCTAAGGTGCCACAAGTACTCCTGTTATTTTTGCGGATACAGACTAACACGGCTGCTACTCTGAAACCTGTCATAATATACCTGGACTTCAGCAAGGCTTTTGACCCAGTCCCACATGGCATTCTCATAAGGAAGCTGGAGAAGACTTCTGACGGAACTCAAATGTGAAACTGCAGAACTACTAATTGTGGTATGTAACCTATCATTTAAATCAGCTTCTGTACCGGATGACAGGAGGATAGCTAATGTGACACCAATTTTTAAAAAGGCTCCAGAGATGATTCCAGCAATTAGAGGCCACTAAGACTAACTTCAATGCCCAGCAAACTGGTTGAAACTATAGTAAAGAAGGGAATTATCAGATGCATAGATGAACATGATTTGTTGGGGAAGAGTCAACATGCTTTTTGTAAAGAGAAATCATGCCTCACCAATCTGCTAGAATGTTTGGAAGGAATCAACAAGCATATAAAATGATGGGGTCTAAATTAGCTGTGACCACTCAAGAAAGAGATCTGGGAATCATTGGGGATAGTTCTCTGAAAACATCCACTCAATGTGCAGCGGCCGTCAAAAAAGCAAACAGAATGTTTGGAATCATTAAAAAAGGGATAGATAATAAGACGGAAAATATGATATTGCCTCTATGTAAATCCATGGTACACCCACATCTTGAATACTGCATGCAGATCTGGTGGCCCTATCTCAAATTGGAATTGGAAAAGGTTCACAAAAGGGCAACAAAAATGATTAGGGGTATGGAACGGCTTCCATATGGGGAGAGATTAATAAGACTGGGACTTTTCAGCTTGGAAAAGAGACGACTAAGGGGGGATATGATAGAGGTCTATACAATCCTGACTGGTGTGGAGAAAGTAAATAAGGAAGTGTTACTTACTCCTTCCCAAAACACAAGAATTAGGAGTCCCCAAATGAAATGAATAGGCAGCAGGTTTAAAACAAACGAAGGGAAGTGTTTCTCCACACAACGCACAGTCAACCTGTGGAACTCTTTGCCAGAGGATGTTGTAAAGGATAAAACTATAACAGGGTTCAAAAAGAACTGGATAAATTCATGGAGGATAGGTCCATCAATTGCTATTAGCCATAATGGACAGGGATGGTGTCCCTAGCTTCTGTTTGCCAGAAACTGGGAATGGGTGACAGGGGGTGGATCACTTGATCATTACCTGTTCTGTTCATTCCCTCTGGGGCACCCGGCATTGGCCACTGTCGGAAGATGGGATACTGAGCTAGATGGACCTTTGGTCTGACCCAGTATGGCCATTCTTATGGAGAAATGTGGGCTTGGTGGAACTACCATTAAGTGGATACAGAACTGGGTAAACAACCACAAACAACAAGTAACTGTTAATGGACGCTGTGGGATTGGAGGGAGGTCTCAAGTGGGGTTCCACAGGGATCTGTGCTGGGTCCCGTGTTGTTTAAAGTTTTTATCAATGACCTGGGTGTAGCACTAGGGAGCAGACTGATCAAATCTGCAGATGACACAAAGCTGGGGGGAGTTGCCAACACTTTGGAGGACGGAGCTAAAATTCAGAGGGATCTCGATAGATTGGTGAACTGGGCTGTAGACGACACAATGAAATTCATCGAGGACAAATGGAAGGGGCTCCATTTAGGGAGAAAAACCAAATACACAAATACAGGCTGGGGAAGAACTGGCTTGGCAGCAGCACTGCTGGGAAGGAGCTGGGTGGATCACAACCTCAATATGAGTCAGCAATGCGATGCTGGTGCAAAAAAAGCAAATGCATTAACAGAGGCAGAGCATGCAAGTCAGTCCCCTCTGAAGGGTACCTCCTGTGCAGCCAGTGTGGGGCACTAATGCTGCCCCCGTCTCCCCACAGCTGTCTCCCCCAATTATGTCTGGCTTTGTGTAACTGCGCCATCTGGTGGCTCCATCCAGAACTGAGCCTGAGGGCCCCAGAAACGGTGCGAGCCTGGGTGGGTCTCTGCTTCATCATCCCCTGCACATTCAGGCCACTGATGAGGCAGGGATCGGATGGGGGGATCTGTGGGTCTTGGTTCATGGAGCAAGCGGACGTCTTCTGGGGAAAACCCATCACTTCTAACATCCCCTAGCGAGAGATGTTGGAGGAGGCACGGGGACACTTCTGGATGCTGGGGTACCTGGAGAAGGGGGGCTGCTCCTTGGGCATCGAGGACATGTGAGCCAGGGATGGGGGCTGCTATTATCTGCACATCACCAAGGGGAAATTGTTCAGCACAGCTACCGAGCAACACAGCCTGCACACATTGTCACCGGTATCCCACTGCTGCCAGCTCGGCCAGCCAGTCCCCCACCCTGGGGCTGGATCCAAGCCATCGCCCACAAGAGGGGAAAGGCCCCGTGGCCCATTCCGCGCCTGGCTAGTGGCTTGAAACAAAAATTGGTCAAAATTTTGAGCAAACTGAAAACTGTTTGGGTCAAAACAAAAAAGACAAATTGTTGAAGTTTTTGGTGAACCAAAGATTTGAAAAAAATATTTGCGGGTCCATCTGAAAGCATAATTTGATAAATTTTGAGGGAACCAAAACTCAGTGGGGGGGAAAACTTTTCATGTAAAACTGAAAATGAAAATTAGTCAGCAAACCAGAAGGTCAGAAATAGATTTGGTTTGAGGATGAAACATTTTGTTTCAATTTCAAGCATTTTAGATTGTTTTTACTAAAATATAAAATGACAGGAAATTTCAACCCATACAGTGGTTTTGAATCAAGAAAGTGAAACGTTTCTTTTTGAAAACGCCTAAAAAAATCTTTCCATCTTGGGGAGTTTGGGGAGTTTTTTTTCGCCAGATGAACAATTTAGCAGAATGGACTTGGATTCACACAAAGTTTTGGTATTGCCATTTTTGCATTTTGCACCAAAAAAAAATTTCTCTGTGAAACTTTCTCCCCGCGCTGGCTGGGAACGGCCGTCAGAGCCGCTGGGTTGGGCGTTGTCTTGCAGGGAGAGGTAACTAGCATCAGCTGGTCTGCTCTGTTCTCTAGAGGGTCTTGGGTGCCTTGCGGTCATCACAGAGAAAACAGAGTCATAACCATCAGGGCAACAAACAGATCATCTACTGGTCATATAAATAGTACAGGCAGCTTCCTCGTGCTTCCCAGGCCCATGGGTCTCACTCAGAGGGGCAAGGATGGGGCGGGATACCAGGCTAGATGGGCCCATGATGGGGCTCATCCAGAGGGGTAGGGAGGGGGCAGGGTATCAGGCTAGATGGGCCTGTTGGCCTCACCCAGCGTGGCAGTCCCCCCACCTGAGGTCTCATTCTCTGTTTCCTCAGTCTGGTGAGATTCCAATTCCTTGTTGGTTCTTCGGTGGCTGAGGAACGTCCCAATCTACATGCCAGACTCGAGCACCGTGGATTCCCTGGCCCCCGGCCTGTCCTTCCTTCTGCTTCTACGACAGCAGCAGGGTGTCCTGGGAGAGAGAGATTCTGGGGTATGTATGTGGCTGGCAGTCTGGATAGATAGATAGATAGATAGATAGATAGATAGATAGATAGATAGATAGATAGATAGATAGATAGATAGATAGATAGATAGATAGATAGATGGGTGGGTGGGATGGTAGGTGAGTAGGTTGATGGGTGGGTGAGCAGGTAGCTGGGACGGGTGGTAGGTGGGTAAATGGGTACATAGGTGCGTGGGTAGGTAGTTAGTTGGGTAAGTGGGTAGATAGGAAGTAGGTGAGACCGGTTGGATCACAGAAACCCCCTTGGGAACTGCCAACTGATGTGCCAAGACTACTTCTGCCCCTGCTTTCCCTGCCAGCCTGGGACTCCAGCACCCTGTCTTGTTGAGCCAGACACGCCCGTCTGCTCCAACTCAGACCCAGGGTCTGACCCATGTCCCCTAACAGCTGCAGACTTCACTGAAAGCAGCTCACAGAAGTGTTCCTGTCTATAACACTCAGCTGCCCAACTCCCATTGGGGTCGAAACCCCAAATGAATCCTTTATACAGGGTAAACTCATGAATTGTCCGCCCTCTATAACACTGATAGAGAGGTATGCACAGCTGTTTGCTCCCCCAGGTATTAATACATACTCTGGGTTAATTAATAAGTAAAAAGTGATTTTATTAAATACAGACAGTAGGATTTAAGTGGTTCCAAGTAGTAACAGACAGAACAAAGTGAATTACCAAACAAAATAAAATAAAACATGCAAATCTAAACCTAATACAGTAATAAAACTGAATACAGATACTATCTCACCCTCAGAGATGTTCCAATAAGCTTCTATCACAGATTGGAGGCCTTCCTAGGCTGGGCACAATCCTATCCCCTGGTACAGCCCTTGTTCCAGCTCAGGTGGTAGCTAGGGGATTTCTCATGATGGCCGCCCCCTTTTCTCTGTTCCACCCACTTACATATCTTTTGCATAAGGCAGGAATCCTTTGTCCCTCTCTGCCCCTCCCCTTCTTCTCAATGGAAAAGCACCAGGTTAAAGATGGATTCCAGTTCAGGTGACATGATCACATGTCACTGTAAGACTTCATTACCCACTTGCCAGCACACACCTATACAGGAAGACTCACAGGTAAACACAGCTATCTGCTGATAAAGTGGGCATTCACCCACGAAAGCTTACACTCCAATACTTCTGTTAGTCTTAAAGGTGCCACAGGACCCTCTGTTGCTTTTTACAGCTATCTGCAGACAATGATCCTGGTTAATGGGAGTCATCAAGATTCCAAACCACCATTAATGGCCCACACTTTGCATAACTACAATAGGCCCTCAGAGTTCTATTTTATATTTCTAGTTTCAGATACAAGAGTGGTACATTTATACAAATAGGATGATCACACTCAGTAGATTATAAGCTTTGTAATGATACCTTTCAAGAGACGTTTTGCATGAAGCATATTCAGTTACATTATATTCAAACTCATTAGCATATTTTCATAAAAGCATATAGAGTGCAACGTCACACCTGTTATATCAATATCCTCATTTAGTACAAGGCACTCTAGTTCACCCAGCTTATTATTTAGACTTCTAGCACTGGTATATAAGCATTTGAAAAACTTGTCATTTTTTTGGCTGTCCCCTATTGCATGATGTAATTGAATGGGACTTTTTTTCATTTGACAGTTTCTCATCAGATCCTCCCTGTATTTCATCATTTTCCATCCTCTCCTCCTCACTAGGACATAGGGACTCTCCATTTATAGATCCTCCCCTAAGGGATGTCTCTGTCCGAACCACATGCTCCTTCGCACCTGTTGGCTTTCCCCCAGCCCTTAGTTTAAAACTGTTCTACGACCTTTTTAATTTTAAGCACCAGCAATCTGGTTTCATTTTGGTTTAGGTGGAGCCCATCCTTCCTGTATCGGCTCCCCGTCTCCCAAAAGCTTCCCCAGTTCCTAATAAATCTAAACCCCTCCTCCCTACACCATCGTCTCATCCACGCATTGAGACCCTGCAGTTCTGCCTGTCCAACTGGCCCTGCATGTGGAACTGGAAGCATTTCAGAGAATGCTCCCATGGAGGTCATGGACTTCAATCTCTTACCTAGCAGCCTAAATTTGGCCTTCAGGACCTCTCTCCTATCCTTCCCCATGTCGTTGGTACCTACATGTACCACGACCACCAGCTCCTCCCCAGCACTACATATAAGTCTATCTAGATGTCTCGAGAGATCCGCAACCTTCGCACCAGGCAGGCAGGTCACCGCATGGTTCTCCCGATCATCGCAAACCCAGCTATCTATGTTTCTAATATTCGAATCACCCATTACTAATACCGGTCTCTTCCTAATAACTGGAGTTCCCTCCCCCGAAAAAGTATTCTCAGTGCGAGAGGATACCTAGGGTGACCAGATGTCCTGATTTTATAGGGACAGTCCTGATTTTTGGGTCTTTTTCTTATATAGGGTCCTATTACCCCTCACCCCCATCCTGATTTTTCACATTTTCTGTCTGGTCATCCTAAGGATACCACAACATCATCTGGGAGGAGGGTCCCAACTATGGGATCGTTTCCCTCTGCTCCAGTTGGATGTTCTCCTTCCCTGAGGCTTTTATCCTCCTCAACAGCACAGAGGCAGTCAGACCGGGGGTGGGACCGTTCTACTGTGTCTCATCTATGTACCTCTCTGTGTCCCTCAGCTCAGCCACTCTGGTCTCCAAAGTCCGTACACGGTCTCTGAGGGCCAGGAGCTCCTTGCACCGAATGCCCATAGGGCAGGTAATCAGACATGCTGCATTGGGTGCAATAAACTGGGTAGTTCCCACTCTGTTGCTGGATTTCTGCCTGCATTGTCTTTTTACTCCCGAAGCTTGTTCCCTTGTTGGTGCTTTGTTTTAATCAAGCGGTGTTTTGACCTTTAAGTGCAAAGAACATTAGGTGTATCTAGCCCCTGCTCACACTCCCCCTGTAAACTCCCTCGCCAAACTCCCTGTTAGCCGCTCCTGGTCGCTAGCTCCTCCGGTCACTTAGGAGCAGGCTTTTTAATTCCCTGCTCTGCCTGAGTAGCCCTGCCCCCTGGTTAAGGGTTGATTGGATGCCTGGTTGAACCGCTCCTTGCTGCTGTCAAGTTGCCCTTTGTACGGCTTCATAAGCCACGGCATTAAGGGGTAGGCGGAGTCTCCCAGGATCACAATGGGCATTTCGACTTCCCCTACGGTGATCTTCTGGTCCGTGAGAAAAGTCCCTCCTTGCAGCTTCTTGAGCAGGCCAGTGTTCCGAAAGATGCGTGCATCATGCACCTTTCTGGACCAGCCTGGGTCAATATCTGTGAAACGCCCACGGTGATCCACAAGCGCCTGGAGAACCATAGAGAAATATCCCTTGTGATTAATGTACCCGGTAGCTAGATCGTCTGGAGCGTGTCATCTATCGCCCTCCGCAGTTAGGGAAGCCCATTTGTGCAAAGCCATCCACAATGTCACGCACGTTGCCCAGAGTCATGGTCTTTCAGAGCAGGATGCGATTAATGGCCCTGCACACTTCCCTCAACACGAGTCCAATGGTCGACTTTCCCACTCCAAACTGGTTAGCGACCGATCGGTAGCAGTCCGGAGTAGCCACCTTCCACAGTGCAATCACTACGTGCTTCTCCAACGGCGGGGCAGCTCTCATTCTGCTGTCCTTGTGCCACAGGGCTGGGCGAGCTCATCACATGGTCCCATGAATGTGGCTTTCCTCATGCCAAAGTTCTGCAGCCACTGCTCGTCATCCCAGACGTGCATCACAATGTGATCCCACCACTCAGTGTTTGATTCCCGAGCCCCACAGCAGCGTTCTACTGTGGCCAGCACCTCCGTGAATGTCACAAACAATCTCCTGTCGTAGCTAGTATGCATGGTGAGATCAATGTCACACTCCGCTTGCTCTTGTAGTTTAAGGAATAACTCCACTGCCACTCATGATGTGTTGGTCAGAGCGAGCAGCATTCTTGTCAACAGTTCGGGATCCATTCCTACAGCCCGAAGAGGCAGGGCACGCAGGACACAAACCATTGAGAGATGGCGCTAAATGCAGACAGAAGCACAGGGATTGCTGGGATGAGGAGCAATGCATCATGGGACATTGGAACAGAACCCAGGATGCCATGTGACCCCATCCCCCTTCCCACAAGTCTTAGTGGCAGAAGAGAAAGAGGCGCTCTGTGGGATAGCTGCCCAGAGTGCACCGCTCCGAATACCGCTGCAAGTGTTGCAAGTGTGAACATGCTATTGCTGACAGTGTGAACACACAACAGCGGTTTCCCTTCAGCACTCTCTGAGCGGTGCTGTAACTGCTGGCACTTTGCCAGTGTAGACGTGCCCTAGAAAAACAGCTCATCTTGGTTTAGCAATTGCCAGCGACAGAGAATCCACCACGGCCCTAGGTAAATTGTCCCAATGGTTAAATATTTCGACCTTCTTTCCAGTCTGAATCTGGTGTTAGACCTTCCTCTGCGT
Source organism: Emys orbicularis (assembly GCF_028017835.1). Taxonomy (NCBI): domain Eukaryota; kingdom Metazoa; phylum Chordata; order Testudines; family Emydidae; genus Emys; species Emys orbicularis. The sequence goes on from NC_088702.1 coordinate 20,222,028, forward strand.
GACTGAAGAGCCCGTTATTGTATATTCATTCCCCACGCGGGTACTTACAGACCAGGATCAAGTCACCCCTGAACCTGCTCTTTGTTAAGCTAAACAGCTGGAGCTCCCGGAGTCTCTCACGCTGAGGCAGGTTTTCCAAACATTTAATCATTCTCCTGCCTCCCCTCTGAGCCCTCTCCGATGGGTCAACGTCCTTCTGGAACTACGGGCACCAGAACTGGACACAGGATCCCAGCAGCGGTCGCACCAGGGCCAGATCCAGAGGGAAAATCACCTCCGTGCTCTGACTCCAGAGCCCACTGTTGATGCACCCAGGACGGCCGCAGCATCGCACCGGGAGCTCATGTGCAGCTACTTATCCACCATCACCCCCTAATTGTTGTCAGAGTCCCTGCTGCCCAGGAGAGCGTCCCCCATCCTGTGAGTCCGGCTGACACCTTGTGTTCCTAGGTGGACATGTTGACATTTAGCCCTATTAAAACACACACTGTTTGCTTGTGCCCAGTTTACCAAGCGACCCGGAGTGCCCTGTGGCAGTAACCTGGCCTCATCATTATTTGCCACTCCCCTCATCTGTGTGTCATCTGCAAACTGGATCAGGACTGATTTTATGTTGTCTTCCAGGTCGTTAAAAAAGGTGTTAATGAGCGTCGGGCCAAGAACAGTTCCCTGTGGGATCCCTCTGGAAACACGCATTTGCTGCTGATTCCCCGGTTTCAATTACCTCTGGAGATCTAGCAGTTAGCCAGTTTTGAATCTGGGTCACAGTAATTTCGTATCCTTCTAGTTTTTGAATCAAAATGTCGTGCGGAGCCAAGTGAAACTCCTTATGGATGGTGATGGATATTACATCACCACTGTTGCCTTTAGCAACAATGTGAAAATCAAAGGCCCTGTGTGTGTGTGTTATTTGTACTGCAATAGTGCTTTTGAAACCCTGGCTGAGCTCAGGGCCCCGTCGTGCCGGGCACTGCACGGATACAGACAGAGACAGGCCCTGCGCCAGATGAGATTGGGGCCCCGGCGTGCTGGTGTGAAGAAGTTGGGGATTTTCACAGTGGTTTACATGAATGCTGTGTGTGTGCCTCAGTTTCCCTGTGTGCTGTGTGTGAAATGAGGTGGTGGAAGAGGGTTCGTTGTTGCAGAGGACAGGTGTGACCTCGCCTAACAGCCGGGACCCCGGACAACGGCCTGGAGATGGGGAACCCTAGTAACTGGTGACCAGGAGGCCGCCCCAGCTTGGAAGGCAGCCAGTTCTGGGCAGTGGAGGACAGTGCGCTGAGCAGAGAGGACCCCAGTGACCTGTTTACCTGGGATGGAGGACAAAGGACAGGGGAGGAGCTGTTGGGGCCGGTGATATCGGATGCTCAGCTGGAAGGAGGGGCTTCTGGGCTGGGGGGAGAGAGCAGCAAGAGATCACCTGGATGTGGGAGATGTCCTGTGCTGAGGGTTGCTAGGCCTGAGGGCCCTGAGAGCCTCCTGTGCTGGGCTCAGATGTTCAATAAACCTCCTGTGTGACGCTGGCGGAGAGTCACTGCAGGGTAGAGACCGGGGGGCGTTGCTCCCTCTGGGCGTGGAGGCCCTGGGGGTCCAGGGTGAGGGGCCCACGGCAGAGACAGGCCAGCTCAGAGGTGCGGTCCCAGGAGGCAGTGGGGCCAGAGGGCCTAACCCCGGAGAGAGAGTGTAACCGTCCTGGGGGGCGGGGGGGTCACGCCGAAGGAGGGTCACTCCCAGGGGCTGTACAGAGCCCAGTGAGAATGAGTCCTGTGTGTCCGTGACAGCTGGGGGCTGCCCAGACACAGCAAGAGACAGGCCTTGCCCCAGCTGGGATCAGGGCTGTCAGGGTTCCCTCCCCACTCTGAACTCTGGGGTACAGATGTGGGGACCCCATGAAAGACCCCCTAAGCTTATTTCTACCAGCTTGGGTTAAAAACTTCCCCAAGGCACAAATCCTTCCTTGTCCTTGGACGGTATTGCTGCTACCACCAAGGGAGTTAGACAAAGATTCAGGAAAAGGACCACTTGGAGTTCCTGTTTCCCCAAAATATCCCCCTAAACCCCTTCACCCCCTTTCCTGGGGAGGCTTGAGAATAATAGACCAACCAAATAGGTAAACAAGGTGAGCACAGACCAGACCCTTGGGTTTTTAGGACACTAAAATCCAATCAGGTTCTTAAAAGCAGAACTTTATTATAAAGAAAAAAGTAAAAGAAGCACCTCTGTAAAACCAGGTTGGAAGGTAATTTTACAGGGTAATAAGATTGAAAACACAGAGGATTCCCCTCTAGGCGAAACTGCAAAGTTACAAAAAACAGGAATAAACCTCCCTCTTAGCATGGGGAAAATTCACAAGCTACAACAAAAGATAATCGAATGCATTTCCTTGCTTTACTTACAATTTTTGTAACCTTAGATGCTTATTTCAGGTAGGGTTTTAGAAGAGGTTTTTTTCCCTGCCCTGGTCCCTCTCCATCCCGAGGGAGCACACACAAAGAGCACAAACAAAACCTCCCCCCGCCCACAGATTTGGAAGTATCTTCCTTCCCCATTGGTCCTTCTAGTCAGGTGCCAACCAGGTTATTTGAGCTTCTTAACCCCTTAGAGGTAAAGGAGGAATTTTATGCTCCCCTTAGCTGTATGTTTATGACAAGGGCCCTATTGTGCCAGGTGCTGCTTATACACAGCGAGAGACAGGCCCTGCCCCAGCTGGGATCGGGGCTGTGTTATGCCCGGCCCTGCCCAGAAACCAGCTGCGATCAGGGCCTTCCCAGGGGAAAGGCAGAAGTGAAAACTGATTCTTTACTGGACACAAATAAATCATAGTTGTTAGTGGCCCTTTGTTAAAAAAGTAGCAGTGACAGAAAATGACACATGAAAATCTATTTCAAGTAACAGCTTGTAAACTGGACATTTTACAGTCGGATGTTTTTGGCTTTGTAGTGAACAAGTTACCTTCAATAGAACATTGTTATTAAGAAGTTATAATCACATGGCACTGATTGACCTAGACAGAGATCAGGGCCCTGTTGTGCCAGGCGCTGCCCAGACACGCAGCGAGAGACAGGCCCTGCCCCTAAGAGTTTATAAAATAAACAGCACAGGGGACCAGTAGTATCCTAATTGAGACTAGACAGATGCAGCAACTTGGCCAAGCTCACCTACAGTGTTTTTAGGGGAACAAGGATTAGAACCCAGGAATCCTAAATACCAGACCAGCCCCTCAGCCACAAGCCCATCTCTCTAGTCCTACTAAAGTGATGAGATGTCCTGATTTTGGGGACTTTTTCTTGTACAGTAACTCCTCACTTAACGTTGTAGTTCTGTTCCTGAAAAATGCAACTTTAAATGAAACAATGTTAAGCGAATTCAATTTTCACATACAATTTAATGTAAATGTGGGGGGTTAGTTTCCAAGGAAATTGTTTTGGGGCAGACAAAAGGCATTATATACTGTACTGTGGTGGGGAGGTGCCCCTGGCCTGCTGCAGACAATGAGGCAAGCAAGGACGCTAGGAAGCACCTTGTGCAGCAGCAGCTTCCCCCCAGAAGAACAGGTGCTGACTTTGCCGGGAGATGCTCCAGGCCAGCCTCTTCCCGTCCCCACTCCACCTCCTCCCCGGAGCACGCCACGTCCCTGCTCCCCCCCTTCCTCCCAGCACTTCCCTGCCACCAAACAGCTGTTTGGCAGCACGTAGGACTTTCTGGGAGGGAGGGGGAGGAGCGGAGACGCGGCACTTCCCCGCTCCTCCCCCTCCCACCAGTGGCGGATTTAGAGTTAGTGGGGCCCTGTGCTCAGCTTCATTTTTGGGGCCCCCCCATGGGGGGAGCATTCTCTCTTATCTCCCCCCTCCCCCCATTTTTCATTCTTTTTCTCCATTCTCCTCCTGGGGCTCAGGGTGGGGTGCGGGGTCTGGGAGGGAGTTAAGGTGCGGGAGGGCACTCAGGGTGGGGGGCGGGATCTGGAAGGGAGTTAGGGTGCGGGAGGGTGCTCAGGGTGGGGTGCGGGGTCTGGGAGGGAGTTAGGGTGCAGGAGGGGGGATCAGGGCTGGTGGTGCAGGGTCTGGGAGGGAGTTAGGGTGCAGGAGGGGGGATCAGGGCTGGGGGTGCAGGGTCTGGGAGGGAGTTAGGGTGCAGGAGGGGGGATCAGGGCTGGGGGTGCAGGGTCTGGGATGGAGTTAGGGTGCAGGAGCGCGCTCAGGGTAGGGTGCGGGGTCTGGGAGGGAGTTAGGGTGCGGGAGGGGGGATCAGGGCTGGGGGTGCAGGGTCTGGGAGGGAGTTAAGGTGCGGGAGGGCACTCAGGGTGGGGCTGCGGGGTCTGGGAGGGAGTTAGGGTGCAGGAGGGGAGATCAGGGCTGGGGTGCAGGGTCTGGGAGGGAGTTAGGGTGCGGGAGGGGGGATCAGGGCTGGGGGTGCAGGGTCTGGGAGGGAGTTAAGGTGCGGGAGGGCACTCAGGGTGGGGCTGCGGGGTCTGGGAGGGAGTTAGAGTGCGGGAGGGGGGATCAGGGCTGGGGGTGCAGGGTCTGGGAGGGAGTTAGGGTGCAGGAGGGGGGATCAGGGCTGGGGGTGCAGGGTCTGGGAGGGAGTTAGGGTGGAGGAGGGCACTCAGGGAAGTGTGCGGGGTCTGGGAGGGAGTTAGGATGCAGCAGGGGGGATCAGGGTTGGGGGTGCAGGGTCTGGGATGGAGTTAGGGTGTGGGAGGGCACTCAGGGTGGGGCTGCGGGGTCTGGGAGGGAGTTAGGATGCGGTAGGGCGCTCAGGGTGGGATGCGAGGTCTGGGAGCAAGTTAGGGTGCGGGAGGGAGCTCAGGGTGGGGGGCGGGATCTGGGAGGGAGTTAGGGTGCGGGAGGGCGCTCAGGGTGGGGTGCGGTGTCTGGGAGGGAGTTAGGGTGCAGGAGGGGAGATCAGGGCTGGGGGTGCAGGGTCTGGGAGGGAGTTAAGGTGCGGGAGGGCACTCAGGGTGGTGTGCGGGGTCTGGGAGGGAGTTAGGGTGCAGGAGGGGGGATCAGGGCTGGGGGTGCAGGGTCTGGGAGGGAGTTAGGGTGCAGGAGGGCACTCAGGGTGGTGTGCGGGGTCTGGGAGGGAGTTAGGGTGCAGGAGGGGGGATCAGGGCTGGGGGTGCAGGGTCTGGGAGGGAGTTAGGGTGCAGGAGGGCACTCAGGGTGGTGTGCGGGGTCTGGGAGGGAGTTAGGGTGCAGGAGGGGGGATCAGGGCTGGCGGTGCAGGGTCTGGGAGGGAGTTAGGGTGCAGGTGGGCGCTCAGGGTGGTGTGCGGGGTCTGGGAGGGAGTTAGGGTGCAGGAGGGGAGATCAGGGCTGGGGGTGCAGGGTCTGGGAGGGAGTTAAGGTGCGGGACGGCACTCAGGGTGGGGCTGCGGGGTCTGGGAGGGAGATAAGGTGCGGGAGGGGGGATCAGGGCTGGGGGTGCAGGGTCTGGGAGGGAGTTAGGGTGCAGGAGGGCACTCAGGGTGGTGTGCGGGGTCTGGGAGGGAGTTAGGGTGCAGGAGGGGGGATCAGGGCTGGCGGTGCAGGGTCTGGGAGGGAGTTAGGGTGCAGGTGGGCGCTCAGGGTGGGGTGCAGGGTCTGGGAGGGAGTTAGGGTGCAGGAGGGCGCTCAGGGTGGGGCTGCGGGGTCTGGGAGGGAGTTAGGGTGCGGGAGGGGGGATCAGGGCTGGGGGTGCAGGGTTTGGGAGGGAGTTAGGGTGCAGGAGCGCGCTCAGGGTAGGGTGCGGTGTCTTGGAGGGAGTTAGGGTGCAGGAGGGGAGATCAGGGCTGGGGGTGCAGGGTCTGGGAGGGAGTTAGGGTGCGGGAGGGGGGATCAGGGCTGGGGGTGCAGGGTCTGGGAGGGAGTTAAGGTGCGGGAGGGCACTCAGGGTGGGGTGCGGGGTCTGGGAGGGAGTTAGGGTGCAGGAGGGGGGATCAGGGCTGGGGGTGCAGGGTCTGGGAGGGAGTTAGGGTGCAGGAGGGGGGATCAGGGCTGGGGGTGCAGGGTCTGGGATGGAGTTAGGGTGCAGGAGCGCGCTCAGGGTAGGGTGCGGGGTCTGGGAGGGAGTTAGGGTGCGGGAGGGGGGATCAGGGCTGGGGGTGCAGGGTCTGGGAGGGAGTTAAGGTGCGGGAGGGCACTCAGGGTGGGGCTGCGGGGTCTGGGAGGGAGTTAGGGTGCAGGAGGGGAGATCAGGGCTGGGGTGCAGGGTCTGGGAGGGAGTTAGGGTGCGGGAGGGGGGATCAGGGCTGGGGGTGCAGGGTCTGGGAGGGAGTTAAGGTGCGGGAGGGCACTCAGGGTGGGGCTGCGGGGTCTGGGAGGGAGTTAGAGTGCGGGAGGGGGGATCAGGGCTGGGGGTGCAGGGTCTGGGAGGGAGTTAGGGTGCAGGAGGGGGGATCAGGGCTGGGGGTGCAGGGTCTGGGAGGGAGTTAGGGTGGAGGAGGGCACTCAGGGAAGTGTGCGGGGTCTGGGAGGGAGTTAGGATGCAGCAGGGGGGATCAGGGTTGGGGGTGCAGGGTCTGGGATGGAGTTAGGGTGTGGGAGGGCACTCAGGGTGGGGCTGCGGGGTCTGGGAGGGAGTTAGGATGCGGTAGGGCGCTCAGGGTGGGATGCGAGGTCTGGGAGCAAGTTAGGGTGCGGGAGGGAGCTCAGGGTGGGGGGCGGGATCTGGGAGGGAGTTAGGGTGCGGGAGGGCGCTCAGGGTGGGGTGCGGTGTCTGGGAGGGAGTTAGGGTGCAGGAGGGGAGATCAGGGCTGGGGGTGCAGGGTCTGGGAGGGAGTTAAGGTGCGGGAGGGCACTCAGGGTGGTGTGCGGGGTCTGGGAGGGAGTTAGGGTGCAGGAGGGGGGATCAGGGCTGGGGGTGCAGGGTCTGGGAGGGAGTTAGGGTGCAGGAGGGCACTCAGGGTGGTGTGCGGGGTCTGGGAGGGAGTTAGGGTGCAGGAGGGGGGATCAGGGCTGGGGGTGCAGGGTCTGGGAGGGAGTTAGGGTGCAGGAGGGCACTCAGGGTGGTGTGCGGGGTCTGGGAGGGAGTTAGGGTGCAGGAGGGGGGATCAGGGCTGGCGGTGCAGGGTCTGGGAGGGAGTTAGGGTGCAGGTGGGCGCTCAGGGTGGTGTGCGGGGTCTGGGAGGGAGTTAGGGTGCAGGAGGGGAGATCAGGGCTGGGGGTGCAGGGTCTGGGAGGGAGTTAAGGTGCGGGACGGCACTCAGGGTGGGGCTGCGGGGTCTGGGAGGGAGATAAGGTGCGGGAGGGGGGATCAGGGCTGGGGGTGCAGGGTCTGGGAGGGAGTTAGGGTGCAGGAGGGCACTCAGGGTGGTGTGCGGGGTCTGGGAGGGAGTTAGGGTGCAGGAGGGGGGATCAGGGCTGGCGGTGCAGGGTCTGGGAGGGAGTTAGGGTGCAGGTGGGCGCTCAGGGTGGGGTGCAGGGTCTGGGAGGGAGTTAGGGTGCAGGAGGGCGCTCAGGGTGGGGCTGCGGGGTCTGGGAGGGAGTTAGGGTGCGGGAGGGGGGATCAGGGCTGGGGGTGCAGGGTTTGGGAGGGAGTTAGGGTGCAGGAGCGCGCTCAGGGTAGGGTGCGGTGTCTTGGAGGGAGTTAGGGTGCAGGAGGGGAGATCAGGGCTGGGGGTGCAGGGTCTGGGAGGGAGTTAGGGTGCGGGAGGGGGGATCAGGGCTGGGGGTGCAGGGTCTGGGAGGGAGTTAAGGTGCGGGAGGGCACTCAGGGTGGGGTGCGGGGTCTGGGAGGGAGTTAGGGTGCAGGAGGGGGGATCAGGGCTGGGGGTGCAGGGTCTGGGAGGGAGTTAGGGTGCAGGAGGGGGGATCAGGGCTGGGGGTGCAGGGTCTGGGATGGAGTTAGGGTGCAGGAGCGCGCTCAGGGTAGGGTGCGGGGTCTGGGAGGGAGTTAGGGTGCGGGAGGGGGGATCAGGGCTGGGGGTGCAGGGTCTGGGAGGGAGTTAAGGTGCGGGAGGGCACTCAGGGTGGGGCTGCGGGGTCTGGGAGGGAGTTAGGGTGCAGGAGGGGAGATCAGGGCTGGGGTGCAGGGTCTGGGAGGGAGTTAGGGTGCGGGAGGGGGGATCAGGGCTGGGGGTGCAGGGTCTGGGAGGGAGTTAAGGTGCGGGAGGGCACTCAGGGTGGGGCTGCGGGGTCTGGGAGGGAGTTAGAGTGCGGGAGGGGGGATCAGGGCTGGGGGTGCAGGGTCTGGGAGGGAGTTAGGGTGCAGGAGGGGGGATCAGGGCTGGGGGTGCAGGGTCTGGGAGGGAGTTAGGGTGGAGGAGGGCACTCAGGGAAGTGTGCGGGGTCTGGGAGGGAGTTAGGATGCAGCAGGGGGGATCAGGGTTGGGGGTGCAGGGTCTGGGATGGAGTTAGGGTGTGGGAGGGCACTCAGGGTGGGGCTGCGGGGTCTGGGAGGGAGTTAGGATGCGGTAGGGCGCTCAGGGTGGGATGCGAGGTCTGGGAGCAAGTTAGGGTGCGGGAGGGAGCTCAGGGTGGGGGGCGGGATCTGGGAGGGAGTTAGGGTGCGGGAGGGCGCTCAGGGTGGGGTGCGGTGTCTGGGAGGGAGTTAGGGTGCAGGAGGGGAGATCAGGGCTGGGGGTGCAGGGTCTGGGAGGGAGTTAAGGTGCGGGAGGGCACTCAGGGTGGTGTGCGGGGTCTGGGAGGGAGTTAGGGTGCAGGAGGGGGGATCAGGGCTGGGGGTGCAGGGTCTGGGAGGGAGTTAGGGTGCAGGAGGGCACTCAGGGTGGTGTGCGGGGTCTGGGAGGGAGTTAGGGTGCAGGAGGGGGGATCAGGGCTGGGGGTGCAGGGTCTGGGAGGGAGTTAGGGTGCAGGAGGGCACTCAGGGTGGTGTGCGGGGTCTGGGAGGGAGTTAGGGTGCAGGAGGGGGGATCAGGGCTGGCGGTGCAGGGTCTGGGAGGGAGTTAGGGTGCAGGTGGGCGCTCAGGGTGGTGTGCGGGGTCTGGGAGGGAGTTAGGGTGCAGGAGGGGAGATCAGGGCTGGGGGTGCAGGGTCTGGGAGGGAGTTAAGGTGCGGGACGGCACTCAGGGTGGGGCTGCGGGGTCTGGGAGGGAGATAAGGTGCGGGAGGGGGGATCAGGGCTGGGGGTGCAGGGTCTGGGAGGGAGTTAGGGTGCAGGAGGGCACTCAGGGTGGTGTGCGGGGTCTGGGAGGGAGTTAGGGTGCAGGAGGGGGGATCAGGGCTGGCGGTGCAGGGTCTGGGAGGGAGTTAGGGTGCAGGTGGGCGCTCAGGGTGGGGTGCAGGGTCTGGGAGGGAGTTAGGGTGCAGGAGGGCGCTCAGGGTGGGGCTGCGGGGTCTGGGAGGGTGTTAGGGTGCGGGAGGGGGGATCAGGGCTGGGGGTGCAGGGTTTGGGAGGGAGTTAGGGTGCAGGAGCGCGCTCAGGGTAGGGTGCGGTGTCTTGGAGGGAGTTAGGGTGCAGGAGGGGAGATCAGGGCTGGGGGTGCAGGGTCTGGGAGGGAGTTAGGGTGCGGGAGGGGGGATCAGGGCTGGGGGTGCAGGGTCTGGGAGGGAGTTAAGGTGCGGGAGGGCACTCAGGGTGGGGTGCGGGGTCTGGGAGGGAGTTAGGGTGCAGGAGGGGGGATCAGGGCTGGGGGTGCAGGGTCTGGGAGGGAGTTAGGGTGCAGGAGGGGGGATCAGGGCTGGGGGTGCAGGGTCTGGGATGGAGTTAGGGTGCAGGAGCGCGCTCAGGGTAGGGTGCGGGGTCTGGGAGGGAGTTAGGGTGCGGGAGGGGGGATCAGGGCTGGGGGTGCAGGGTCTGGGAGGGAGTTAAGGTGCGGGAGGGCACTCAGGGTGGGGCTGCGGGGTCTGGGAGGGAGTTAGGGTGCAGGAGGGGAGATCAGGGCTGGGGTGCAGGGTCTGGGAGGGAGTTAGGGTGCGGGAGGGGGGATCAGGGCTGGGGGTGCAGGGTCTGGGAGGGAGTTAAGGTGCGGGAGGGCACTCAGGGTGGGGCTGCGGGGTCTGGGAGGGAGTTAGAGTGCGGGAGGGGGGATCAGGGCTGGGGGTGCAGGGTCTGGGAGGGAGTTAGGGTGCAGGAGGGGGGATCAGGGCTGGGGGTGCAGGGTCTGGGAGGGAGTTAGGGTGGAGGAGGGCACTCAGGGAAGTGTGCGGGGTCTGGGAGGGAGTTAGGATGCAGCAGGGGGGATCAGGGTTGGGGGTGCAGGGTCTGGGATGGAGTTAGGGTGTGGGAGGGCACTCAGGGTGGGGCTGCGGGGTCTGGGAGGGAGTTAGGATGCGGTAGGGCGCTCAGGGTGGGATGCGAGGTCTGGGAGCAAGTTAGGGTGCGGGAGGGAGCTCAGGGTGGGGGGCGGGATCTGGGAGGGAGTTAGGGTGCGGGAGGGCGCTCAGGGTGGGGTGCGGTGTCTGGGAGGGAGTTAGGGTGCAGGAGGGGAGATCAGGGCTGGGGGTGCAGGGTCTGGGAGGGAGTTAAGGTGCGGGAGGGCACTCAGGGTGGTGTGCGGGGTCTGGGAGGGAGTTAGGGTGCAGGAGGGGGGATCAGGGCTGGGGGTGCAGGGTCTGGGAGGGAGTTAGGGTGCAGGAGGGCACTCAGGGTGGTGTGCGGGGTCTGGGAGGGAGTTAGGGTGCAGGAGGGGGGATCAGGGCTGGGGGTGCAGGGTCTGGGAGGGAGTTAGGGTGCAGGAGGGCACTCAGGGTGGTGTGCGGGGTCTGGGAGGGAGTTAGGGTGCAGGAGGGGGGATCAGGGCTGGCGGTGCAGGGTCTGGGAGGGAGTTAGGGTGCAGGTGGGCGCTCAGGGTGGTGTGCGGGGTCTGGGAGGGAGTTAGGGTGCAGGAGGGGAGATCAGGGCTGGGGGTGCAGGGTCTGGGAGGGAGTTAAGGTGCGGGACGGCACTCAGGGTGGGGCTGCGGGGTCTGGGAGGGAGATAAGGTGCGGGAGGGGGGATCAGGGCTGGGGGTGCAGGGTCTGGGAGGGAGTTAGGGTGCAGGAGGGCACTCAGGGTGGTGTGCGGGGTCTGGGAGGGAGTTAGGGTGCAGGAGGGGGGATCAGGGCTGGCGGTGCAGGGTCTGGGAGGGAGTTAGGGTGCAGGTGGGCGCTCAGGGTGGGGTGCAGGGTCTGGGAGGGAGTTAGGGTGCAGGAGGGCGCTCAGGGTGGGGCTGCGGGGTCTGGGAGGGAGTTAGGGTGCGGGAGGGGGGATCAGGGCTGGGGGTGCAGGGTTTGGGAGGGAGTTAGGGTGCAGGAGCGCGCTCAGGGTAGGGTGCGGTGTCTTGGAGGGAGTTAGGGTGCAGGAGGGGAGATCAGGGCTGGGGGTGCAGGGTCTGGGAGGGAGTTAGGGTGCGGGAGGGGGGATCAGGGCTGGGGGTGCAGGGTCTGGGAGGGAGTTAAGGTGCGGGAGGGCACTCAGGGTGGGGTGCGGGGTCTGGGAGGGAGTTAGGGTGCAGGAGGGGGGATCAGGGCTGGGGGTGCAGGGTCTGGGAGGGAGTTAGGGTGCAGGAGGGGGGATCAGGGCTGGGGGTGCAGGGTCTGGGATGGAGTTAGGGTGCAGGAGCGCGCTCAGGGTAGGGTGCGGGGTCTGGGAGGGAGTTAGGGTGCGGGAGGGGGGATCAGGGCTGGGGGTGCAGGGTCTGGGAGGGAGTTAAGGTGCGGGAGGGCACTCAGGGTGGGGCTGCGGGGTCTGGGAGGGAGTTAGGGTGCAGGAGGGGAGATCAGGGCTGGGGTGCAGGGTCTGGGAGGGAGTTAGGGTGCGGGAGGGGGGATCAGGGCTGGGGGTGCAGGGTCTGGGAGGGAGTTAAGGTGCGGGAGGGCACTCAGGGTGGGGCTGCGGGGTCTGGGAGGGAGTTAGAGTGCGGGAGGGGGGATCAGGGCTGGGGGTGCAGGGTCTGGGAGGGAGTTAGGGTGCAGGAGGGGGGATCAGGGCTGGGGGTGCAGGGTCTGGGAGGGAGTTAGGGTGGAGGAGGGCACTCAGGGAAGTGTGCGGGGTCTGGGAGGGAGTTAGGATGCAGCAGGGGGGATCAGGGCTGGGGGTGCAGGGTCTGGGATGGAGTTAGGGTGCGGGAGGGCACTCAGGGTGGGGCTGCGGGGTCTGGGAGGGAGTTAGGATGCGGTAGGGCGCTCAGGGTGGGATGCGAGGTCTGGGAGCAAGTTAGGGTGCGGGAGGGAGCTCAGGGTGGGGGGCGGGATCTGGGAGGGAGTTAGGGTGCGGGAGGGCGCTCAGGGTGGGGTGCGGTGTCTGGGAGGGAGTTAGGGTGCAGGAGGGGAGATCAGGGCTGGGGGTGCAGGGTCTGGGAGGGAGTTAAGGTGCGGGAGGGCACTCAGGGTGGTGTGCGGGGTCTGGGAGGGAGTTAGGGTGCAGGAGGGGGGATCAGGGCTGGGGGTGCAGGGTCTGGGAGGGAGTTAGGGTGCAGGAGGGGGGATCAGGGCTGGGGGTGCGGGGTCTGGGAGGGAGTTAGGGTGCAGGAAGGCACTCAGGGTGGTGTGCGGGGTCTGGGAGGGAGTTAGGGTGCAGGAGGGGGGATCAGGGCTGGGGGTGCAGGGTCTGGGAGGGAGTTAGGGTGCAGGAGGGCACTCAGGGTGGTGTGCGGGGTCTGGGAGGGAGTTAGGGTGCAGGAGGGGGGATCAGGGCTGGGGGTGCAGGGTCTGGGAGGGAGTTAGGGTGCAGGAGGGCACTCAGGGTGGTGTGCGGGGTCTGGGAGGGAGTTAGGGTGCAGCAGGGGGGATCAGGGCTGGGGGTGCAGGGTCTGGGAGGGAGTTAGGGTGCAGGAGGGCACTCAGGGTGGTGTGCGGGGTCTGGGATGGAGTTAGGTTGCAGGAGGGGGGATCAGGGCTGGGGGTGAAGGGTCTGGGAGGGAGTTAGGGTGCAGGTGGGCGCTCAGGGTGGTGTGCGGGGTCTGGGAGGGAGTTAGGGTGCAGGAGGGGAGATCAGGGCTGGGGGTGCAGGGTCTGGGAGGGAGTTAAGGTGCGGGAGGGCACTCAGGGTGGGGCTGCGGGGTCTGGGAGGGAGATAAGGTGCGGGAGGGGGGATCAGGGCTGGGGGTGCAGGGTCTGGGAGGGAGTTAGGGTGCAGGAGGGCACTCAGGGTGGTGTGCGGGGTCTGGGAGGGAGTTAGGGTGCAGGAGGGGGGATCAGGGCTGGCGGTGCAGGGTCTGGGAGGGAGTTAGGGTGCAGGTGGGCGCTCAGGGTGGGGTGCAGGGTCTGGGAGGGAGTTAGGGTGCAGGAGGGCGCTCAGGGTGGGGCTGCGGGGTCTGGGAGGGAGTTAGGGTGCGGGAGGGGGGATCAGGGCTGGGGGTGCAGGGTTTGGGAGGGAGTTAGGGTGCAGGAGCGCGCTCAGGGTAGGGTGCGGTGTCTTGGAGGGAGTTAGGGTGCAGGAGGGGAGATCAGGGCTGGGGGTGCAGGGTCTGGGAGGGAGTTAGGGTGCGGGAGGGGGGATCAGGGCTGGGGGTGCAGGGTCTGGGAGGGAGTTAAGGTGCGGGAGGGCACTCAGGGTGGTGTGCGGGGTCTGGGAGGGAGTTAGGGTGCAGGAGGGGGGATCAGGGCTGGGGGTGCAGGGTCTGGGAGGGAGTTAGGGTGCAGGAGGGGGGATCAGGGCTGGGGGTGCGGGGTCTGGGAGGGAGTTAGGGTGCAGGAAGGCACTCAGGGTGGTGTGCGGGGTCTGGGAGGTAGTTAGGGTGCAGGAGGGGGGATCAGGGCTGGGGGTGCAGGGTCTGGGAGGGAGTTAAGGTGCGGGAGGGCACTCAGGGTGGGGCTGCGGGGTCTGGGAGGGAGTTAAGGTGCGGGAGGGGGGATCAGGGCTGGGGGTGCAGGGTCTGGGAGGGAGTTAGGGTGCAGGAGGGGAGATCAGGGCTGGGGGTGCAGGGTCTGGGAGGGAGTTAGGGTGCGGGAGGGGGGATCAGGGCTGGGGGTGCAGGGTCTGGGAGGGAGTTAGGGTGCAGGAGGGCACTCAGGGTGGGGTGCGGTGTCTGGGAGGGAGTTAGGGTGCAGGAGGGGAGATCAGGGCTGGGGGTGCAGGGTCTGGAAGGGAGTTAGGGTGCAGGAGAGGGGATCAGGGCTGGGGGTGCGGGGTCTGGGAGGGAGTTAGGGTGCAGGAGGGCGCTCAGGGTGGGGTGCGGTGTCTGGGAGGGAGTTAGGGTGCAGGAGGGGAGATCAGGGCTGGGGGTGCAGGGTCTGGGAGGGAGTTAGGGTGCAGGAGGGGGGATCAGGGCTGGGGGTGAAGGGTCTGGGAGGGAGTTAGGGTGCAGGAGGGCACTCAGGGTGGTGTGCGGGGTCTGGGAGGGAGTTAGGGTGCAGGAGGGGGGATCAGGGCTGGGGGTGCAGGGTCTGGGAGGGAGTTAGGGTGCAGGAGGGCGCTCAGGGTGGGGTGCGGTGTCTGGGAGGGAGTTAGGGTGCAGGAGGGGAGATCAGGGCTGGGGGTGCAGGGTCTGGGAGGGAGTTAGGGTGTGGGAGGGGGGATCAGGGCTGGGGGTGCAGGGTCTGGGAGGGAGTTAAGGTGCAGGAGGGCACTCAGGGTGGGGTTGCGGGGTCTGGGAGGGAGTTAGGGTGCGGGAGGGGGGATCAGGGCTGGGGGGTGCAGGGTCTGGGAGGGAGTTAAGGTGCGGGAGGGGAGATCAGGGCTGGGGGTGCAGGGTCTGGGAGGGAGTTAGGGTGCGGGAGGGGGGATCAGGGCTGGGGGTGCAGGGTCTGGGAGGGAGTTAAGGTGCGGGAGGGCACTCAGGGTGGGGCTGCGGGGTCTGGGAGGGAGTTAAGGTGCGGGAGGGGGGATCAGGGCTGGGGGTGCAGGGTCTGGGAGGGAGTTAGGTTGCAGGGGGGGATCAGGTCTGGGAGTGCAGGGTCTGGGAGGGAGTTAGGGTGCAGGAGGGCACTCAGGGTGGTGTGCGGGGTCTGGGAGGGAGTTAGGGTGCAGGAGGGGGGATCAGGGCTGGGGGTGCAGGGTCTGGGAGGGAGTTAGGGTGCAGGAAGGCACTCAGGGTGGTGTGCGGGGTCTGGGAGGGAGTTAGGATGCAGGAGGGGAGATCAGGGCTGGGGGTGCGGGGTCTGGGAGGGAGTTAGGGTGCAGGAGGGGAGATCAGGGCTGGGGGTGCAGGGTCTGGAAGGGAGTTAGGGTGCAGGAGGGGGGATCAGGGCTGGGGGTGCAGGGTCTGGGAGGGAGTTAGGGTGCAGGAGGGCACTCAGGGTGGTGTGTGGGGTCTGGGAGGGAGTTAGGGTGCCGGAGGGGGGATCAGGGCTGGCAGTGCAGGGTCTGGGAGGGAGTTAGGGTGCAGGAGGGCGCTCAGGGTGGGGTGCGGTGTCTGGGAGGGAGTTAGGGTGCAGGAGGGGAGATCAGGGCTGGGGGTGCAGGGTCTGGGAGGGAGTTAGGGTGTGGGAGGGGGGATCAGGGCTGGGGGTGCAGGGTCTGGGAGGGAGTTAAGGTGCGGGAGGGCACTCACGGTGGGGCTGCGGGGTCTGGGAGGGAGTTAGGGTGCGGGAGGGGGGATCAGGGCTGGGGGTGCAGGGTCTGGGAGGGAGTTAAGGTGCGGGAGGGCACTCAGGGTGGGGCTGCGGGGTCTGGGAGGGAGTTAGGGTGTGGGAGGGGGGATCAGGGCTGCGGGTGCAGGGTCTGGGAGGGAGTTAAGGTGCGGGAGGGCACTCAGGGTGGGGCTGCGGGGTCTGGGAGGGAGTTAGGGTGTGGGAGGGGGGATCAGGGCTGGGGGTGCAGGGTCTGGGAGGGAGTTAGGGTGCGGGAGGGCGCTCAGGGCTGGGGGTGCGGGGTCTGGGACGGAGTTAGGGTGCAGGAGGGCGCTCAGGGCTGGGGGTGCCGGGTCTGGGAGGGAGTATGGTGTGGGAGGCAGTCAGGGTGGGGATGCGAGGTCTGGGAGCGAGTTAGGGTGTGGGAGGGAGCGCAGGGTGTGAGCACGGGCCGGAGGACTCAGGAGAAGCAGGGGCAGCCGCGCAGCCAGCGGCCGGAGAGAAGCGGCGTTTCCCCCATGAAACCACTGCTTCTCTGCAGCTGGCTTTGAAGGGGAAGCGCTGGGAGGGAGGAAGGGAGGAAGGGGGTGGAGGCGGAGAAGAGGAACTTGTGCAATGCTCCCTTGTAAAGTCCCTTGTAAAGTCAGCCAAACAACCTTATAAGGGAGCATTGCACAACTTTAAAGGAGCATGTTCCCTAATGGAGCAGCAACGTAACTTTGAAACAACGTTAAGCGGGAGGACATTAAGCGAGGAGTTACTGTATAGGCAGTGATGAACTGCCAAAAACGTAACAACCGGTTCCCTCCTCACCCCACAAGGGGGTCGTGGCCCGCCCCCGTCCCCCGGGATTCCTGCCCCATCCACCCTCTGACGTTCCTTGACCCCCCCCGGACACTTGCCCCATCCACCCCCTTCCCTGTCCCCTGACTGCTGCCAGCTGCCCCATCCAACCCCTCCTCTCATTCCTGATCGCCCCCTGGGACCCCTGCCCCATCCAACCCCCCCTTCTCTCTGTCCCCTGATTGCCCTTGAAACCCCTGCCCCTGACTGCCTCCCATCGCCCCATCCAACACCTGCTCCTTCCTGACTGCCCCCCCGGGACCCTTGCCCCCATTCAATCCCCCTGTTCCCTGCCCTCTGACCGCTCCGACCCCTATCCACCCCCCCACCCCTGACCACCCCCACTCCTATCCACCTCCCTGAACTCCCCTGCCCTCTATCCAACTCCCCGTCCCTGCTCCCTTACTGCGCTGCCTGGAGGTGGCTGGTGGCACTACAGCCACGCCGCTTGGCTGGAGCTGGGCTGGGCCGCGCGGCTGGAGCTGGGCTGGGCCGCGCGGCTGGAGCTGGGCTGGGCCGCGCGGCTGGAGCCGGGCCATGCAGCTTCTGGAACCGGGCCAGACTTCCCGCGCGTACAGCTGATTCACGGGAAGTGGGGGGGGGAGGAGAAGCGGGGCGGAGTGTTCGGCGAGGAGGCGGAGGTGGAGCGGAGGTGAGCTGGGGCCAGGGGCGGGGAGCTGCCAGAGCTTTACCGGTTGTTAAATTTAAAAGCCCTTTTAGAACCGGTTGTCCCGCGGGACAACCGGTTCTAAAAGGGCTTCTAAATTTAACAACCGGTTCCCACGAACCGGCTCCAGCTCACCACTGTGTATAGGATCCTATTACCCCCCACCCCCGTCCTGATTTTTCACATTTACTGTCTGGTCACCCTAGCTCCTGCCAGCTGCTGCCCCTGAGCGTGAAAGTCCTGTCCATCTGTGAAACGAGGGGGTGAGGGCTCAGGCAGGGCAGAAGAGAGACTCTCTGTGGCTGAGGGGTGAGAGGCTCTTTCCCCCGGGGACAGTGGGGTTTGGGAGGGGGCAGGCTTTGGGACCCAGCTGCAGAGGACTCTGGGATACCTCCCCATGATGCAGCGCTCCAGCATCTCCAAGGCCTATTTGACTCCGCCCTGAGTCTGGGGCGGAGCAGGGATTTGCACCCAGGTTTCCAGTCCTGAGCCGACCCCTTTCTCCTTTCCCCCTGACTGTACCCCCCCCCCCCCGCGCACTGGACAGGCCAGAGATGCCCAGCCTGGGCCCATGGCGCTAAGGGGCTATTTCCGCCGGACCTCGGAATATTCCGTGGCGGGGGCCTCTGGAGGCTCCGCCCCTTTGCGCTGCAGCTTGGAGAAGTCGATGGAGGCGTAGTGCAGCTCCTCCGGCTCCCCGGGGCCTAGCGGGGCCTGGGCTGCTGCAGCCCTGTCCTGGATGCCTTTGGTCCGGTGGGTGGCTGGAGTCTTGTGATCCTGAGTGAGGAGCAAGGCAGAGACACCAGGCAGAGACTTGCATCCACTCTGCTGGGCTAATTGCATGGGCTGCCCCAGGCCTCCTTTCCCCCACCCTCCCTGCAAATGCATTTCCTGCATCGGGCGTGCACTAGCAAGAGACGGGGGATTGGGTGTGTTTCACACTCTGCATTCATGAGCCTATCCTATGCCAGCACCAGCTCGGTTAATGCATTCACTGCCTCAGCTGCACAGGCCACGCATTAGCAAGATGCATGGGGTGTGTGCGCATTTCATGCACCATGCATGCAGGATTTCATCTCATTCCTCTCATCACAGAACATGTTCAGGAAATGTATTGACTGGATTTCATGCTCCGAGCATGCATGAACTGATCTCATGCGTCTTGGAGCAGCACCAGTTAAGTTAATGCGTTCTCTGCATTGCCTGCACCGGCCATCCATTAGCAAGATGCATGGGGTTGTGTGCAGTTTATGCACTGTGCATGCATGATTTGATCCCATGCATCTCGTGGTTGAATAGACTATGCAGATGCATTAATTGCATTTTCTGAAGGGTGCAACAGACACAGAGCACGCTGCATGCACTGTCTGATGACAAGCACCTGATACCATAGCAGGCAGCTGCAGAAATGCATTTCTTGCCCGGTTGGTGCATCCAGGACATGCCTGGGGATTAGCAGCATTCCAGCCCCAATCTAGTCCTGTGCACTTTGTGAATGCACATGAATGCATTTGCTGCATGTCCTTCCCTCTGAGCGAGACCCGAGGGATGAGGTGCATTTTCTGCATGCAGGAACCAATCCCACGCAGTTCTGGGAGCCCAGGCTGGTGGTAGGGGTGCATTTCTTGCACCGGGCATGCATCGGGGGGGTTGGGTGCCCTACTGAAAGCCTGGCTTATATTCATGCATTCATTAAGGGGGTGGGAGAGCGGGGGGAGGGAGGAGGAGAAATGGAGGGGGGCAGAGATGGGGTGGGAAGGGCATGTGGGCTTGGTCCCCCGCTCCTCCCAGGTACATACCATGGGCATGGTGGGGACGTTACTGTAGATCAGGCTGGCGTCATCGGCCGTGTGCTCGGCCTGGCTCCCATTAGCCATCTCCCCGGCCTCAGTGCTGGGGGGTGCCGGCTCCCGGCCCCGCAGCCTGTGGGGAGATGGATCAGGACGGACTCATGAGACCCGGGCGGGGGATGGGTGTAGACTAGCCCCGTGGGGAGGGAGGAAGGTGGCAGCCCAGTATGAGAGGCTAGAGCGCAGTGGACTGGGATAGGCCAGGGAGAGGGGTTGGGGGGAGGCTGGGGGAGGGGCTGGAATAGCCCAGGGGAGAGGGCAGGGGATCTCAGTGAGATCTTAGCGGGGGGGGGGAGGCAGGTGCAGGTCAGGGCAGGAGGCGTCAGACTCACTTGATCACACAGAGCCCGAGAAGGAAGAAGCCAACTGCGACCCCCAGCCCACAGGCCATCCCGATGCCCAGCAGCTTGCCAGGCTCCTCCGCACCTGCAAAAACACACAGCATGGGGCACAGCTGGGAGAGAACCCAGGAGTCCTGGCTCCCGGCCCCCTGCTCTTACCACTAGACCCCACTCCGCTCCCAGGTCTGTGGATAGTATCTAGGCCAAGGAAAAGGAGGGCTAGTGAGGGGGAAATAGAACTCAGGAACAGGTTTGGGTGTTTGGCTAACGAGGAGGGGACGCAGCAGGTGGTAACTGATGGTGGGAGGCAGAGGAAGAAAAGAAGGGCAGCTAGTCCAATAGACAGGGGGGAGGAGTTGATGGAGACAGCATCAATACTCGGCCCCGGGAGGATACAGGATGGCAATAGGGGGACTATAAGGGAAAATGGAGACAGGCAGGAGTTACGGCTGCAGGGAACAGGGGATAGATTGGTAGATTGCGCTGCCCCTAGGCAAAGGCAGGTTTATGTGATTGGGGACTCCTTACTGAGGAGGTTAGACAGGCCTGTGACCAGGGCGGACCCAGAAAACAGAAGGGTGTGCTGTCTGCCGGGCGCTAAGATACGGGATGTGCACCTGCGGTTGAAAAGGATCCTAAAAGGAGCAGGTAAGAACCCCTTGATCGTCCTTCACGTAGGAACGAATGACACGGCTAGGTTCTCGCTAGAGAGAATCAAGGGAGATTATGCCAGGCTGGGGAAGACGCTTAAGGAAGTTGAGGCTCAGATTATCTTCAGTGGGATTCTGCCTGTTCCTAGAGAAGGACAGCAAAGGGCAGACAGAATTGTAAGGATAAATAGCTGGCTGAGGGAGTGGTGCTATAAGGAGGGCTTTGGGATGTATGGCCACTGGGAGGCTTTCGGGGACAGACAGCTGTTCTCGCGGGATGGACTTCACCTGAGTAGGGAAGGGAATAGACTTCTGGGAGGGAGGCTGGCTCATCTCATCAAAAGGGCTTTAAACTAGGAACTTGGGGGAGACGGTTGGGAGATGTCCAATTAATCTCCACGCCAGATTCCAACACTGAAAAAGAGGGCAAAGAGATAAGCACAGATATAGATAGGGGTAGGGAATTGGAGATTAGAAGGAGAGGGCAGATGGACACTACGGGGTCCGTACCAAAGTGCATAACTAATGGGAGAAAGGATAGACAGCATACGGTAAGATGTTTATACACCAATGCGAGAAGCCTAGGTAACAAAATGGAGGAATTGGAGCTCCTGGTCCAAGAAATGAAACCTGATATCATAGGAATAACCGAAACATGGTGGAACTGTAGTTATGACTGGAGTACAGGTATGGAAGGGTATGTGCTGTTTAGGAATGACCGGAAAAAAGGTAAAGGTGGGGGTGTGGCACTGTATGTGAATAATGAGCTAAAATGTAAAGAAATAATAAGTGATGGAATGGATAAGACGGAGTCTGTCTGGGCAATGATTACACTGGGTAAAAGAACTACTAGAGCCTCCCCTGAGATACTGCTTGGGGTGTGCTATAGACCGCCGGGATCTAGCCTGGATGCGGACAGGGAACTATTTAATGTTTTTAAGGAAGTAAAAACTAATAAGAGCTGTGTAATCATGGGGGACTTTAACTTCCCGGACATAGATTGGGGAACAAATGCTAGTAACAATAATAGGGCTCAGATGTTCCTAGACGTGCTAGCAGATGAATTCCTTCATCAAGTAGTAGCTGAACCGACGAGGGGGGATGTCATTTTAGATTTGGTGCTGGTGAGTAGTGAGGACCTAGTTGAGGAAATGGTAGTAGGGGACAACCTTGGCTCGAGTGACCATGAGCTAATTCGGTTTAAACTAAATGGAAGGATTAACAGAAATAAAACTGTGACTAAGGTTTACGATTTCAAAAAGGCCAACTTTAATAAATTAAGGCAACTACTTAGGGAAGTGGATTGGGCTAACATACTTAGAGAGCTAAAGGCAGATGAGGCCTGGGATTATTTCAAGCTGAAGTTGCACGAGCTGTCCGAGGCCTGTATCCCGAGAAAGGGGAAACGGTTAGTAGGCAGGAGAATTAGACCTAGCTGGATGAGCGGGCGTCTCAAAGGGGCGATTAAGAAAAAACAGAAAGCGTACAAAGAATGGAAGAGGGGACAGATCGGCAAGGAAACCTACCTTATTGAGGTCAGAGCATGTAGGGATGCGGTGAGAAAGGCCAAAAGCCGTGTAGAGTTGGACCTCGCGAGGGGAATTAAATCCAATAGTAAGAGGTTTTATAGCCATATAAATAGGAAGAAAACAAAGAAAGAGGAAGTGGGACCGCTGAAGCATGTAAATGGAGTGGAGATTAAGGATAATCTAGGCATGGCACAATATCTAAATGAATATTTTGCGTCGGTGTTTAATAAGGCTAATGAAGGGCTTAGGAATAGAGGGAGCGGGACAGAGGGGAATAAAGGAGGGGCGATTGCAATTACAGTATCAGAGGTGGAAGCCAAACTTGACCAGCTAAATGGGACTAAATCAGGCGGACCGGATGATCTCCATCCTAGAATATTGAAGGAGCTGGCGCAAGAAATTGCAAGCCCCTTGGCGATAATTTTTAATAAATCTGTAAACTCGGGGGTGGTACCAATGGACTGGAAAATAGCTAATGTGGTTCCTATTTTTAAGAAGGGGGGAAAAAGTGACCCGGGTAACTACAGGCCTGTTAGTTTAACTTCTGTAGTATGCAAGGTCTTGGAAAAAATTTTGAAGGAAAAAGTAGTTAAGGACCTTGAGGTGAATGGCAATTGGGACAAATTACAACATGGGTTTACGAAAGGCAGATCGTGCCAAACCAACTTGATCTCCTTCTTTGAGAAAGTAACAGATTTTTTAGATAAAGGAAATGCGGTGGATCTAATTTACCTCGATTTTAGTAAAGCGTTTGATACTGTGCCGCACGAGGAATTATTGGTTAAATTGGAAAAGATGGGGATCGATATGAAATTCCAGAGGTGGATTAAGAACTGGTTAAAGGGGAGACTGCAGCGGGTAGTACTGAAAGGTGAACTGTCGGGTTGGACGGAGGTCACCAGTGGGGTTCCTCAAGGTTCGGTTTTGGGTCCGATTTTATTCAATCTATTCGTTACTGACCTCGGAACCGAATGTAGGAGTGGGCTGATAAAATTTGCGGATGACACAAAGTTGGGAGGTATTGCCAATTCGGAGAAGGATCGGGATATTCTGCAGGGAGACTTGGATGACCTTGTAAATTGGAGTAACAATAATAGGATGAGATTTAATAGTGAGAAGTGTAAGGTGATGCATTTAGGGATGACTAATAAGAATTTTAGTTATAAGTTAGGGACGCATAGGTTGGAAGTGACGGAGGAGGAGAAGGACCTCGGAGTCCTGGTTGATCGCAGGATGACTATGAGTCGGCAATGTGACGTGGCTGTGAAAAAAGCTAATGCGATTTTGGGATGCGTTAGGCGAGGTATTTCTAGTAGGGACAGGGAGGTGCTGCTTCCGTTATACAAGGCGCTGGTGAGACCTCATTTGGAGTACTGTGTGCAGTTCTGGTCTCCTATGTTTAAAAAGGATGAACTCAAACTGGAATGGGTACAGAGAAGGGCCACTAGGATGATCCGAGGAATGGAAAACCTTTCCTATGAAAGGAGACTCGAGGAGCTCGGTTTGTTTAGCCTAACCAAAAGAAGGCTGAGGGGGGATATGATTGCTCTCTTTAAATATATCAAAGGGATTAATACCAAGGAGGGAGAGGAATTATTTCAGCTCAGTAGTAATGTGGACACGAGAACGAATGGATATAAACTGGCCGTGGGGAAGTTTAGGCTTGAAATTAGAAGAAGGTTTCTAACCGTCAGAGGGGTGAAATTTTGGAACAGCCTTCCGAGGGAAACGGTGGGGGCGAAAGACCTTTCTGGCTTCAAGATTAGGCTTGATAAGTTTATGGAGGGAATGGTTTGAAGGGATAACATGATTTTAGTCAATTAGGCATTAACGTGCCATCGCGGGTAAAATGAGGGTCCGGCTGTAGAATCTTGCCTGTATGCTCGGGGTTCTGCTGATCGCCATATTTGGGGTCGGGAAGGAATTTTCCTCCAGGGTAGATTGGCAGAGGCCCTGGAGGTTTTTCGCCTTCCTACGCAGCATAGGGCAGGGGTCGCAGGCTGGAAGATTCTGTTGTGGGTGGGTCAGCTTATGTGGCCTGCATCATGCGGGAGGTCAGACTAGATGACCATATTGGTCCCTTCTGACCTTAAGTCTATGAGTCTATGAGTCCTGGTTCCCAACTCCCCTGCTTCCAACACCCAGACCCCACTCTTTTTCCAGGGCTGGGGAGAGAACCCAGGAGTCCTGGCTCCCTCCCTGAGCTGGGGACAGAACCCAGGAGTCCGAGTGTCTCACCTCTCTGCGGGGGGCTGAGTTCAAAGTGCAGGGCGGCGTAGGTTCCGTGGGGGTTGGAGCCAAGGCAGAAGATCCGGGGGCTCCTGTCCCCGCTCCCCGTCCAGCTCAGGGTGCTGACGGCCTCGTCCCCCTGGGCCCAGGAGCTGACCTGCAGGGCCCCCCATGAGCCGTTCCCAGCCAGGGGCTCCCCGTCCACCTGCCACTGGAGCCGGGGTGGGGGGTGGGAGCGCAGGGAGCAGCTGCAGCTGATGCTGGGCCCCTGGCGCTGGCAGGACGAGTTCAGCCCGGTCCCCGGCCGGGGGCTGTCTGGGGAGAACATGAGACACAGTGACAATAGTCAGAGAGAGAAACCCAGTGGCAGGGAGTCCCACAGGTTAACCCCACTCACATCCAGTGGCAGGGAGTCGTGTGGGTTAATCCTACTAATACCCAGGGGCAGGGAGTCCCATAGATTAACCTGCTAATATCCAGTGTCAGGGACGCCTGTGGGTTTTTCTGCCCTGGGACATCTCTTCGGTCGGCCCCTGGGCGCTGATCTGGCCCCATCCTCAGCCAGCTGCACTTCACACCAACTCACCTGCTTCTCTGCCCTCAGCCTGGGTGCTCACGGCCCTTCTAGACAGCCCAGGAGTCTGTTCAAGCCTCAGCTGCCCCCCTTGGGGCTGCCCTCAAAGCGGCTAATTAACTATGGCACAGGAGGGGTTTGCACTGTCTCCGTTTAAAGGGGCCAGGCACCTGTGACACCTGCTAGTATTCAGTGACGAGGAGTCTCATGGATTAACACTGCTACTCTCCAGTGTCAGCGTCTCGGGGTTAACCGCACTCACACTCGACGAGCAGTTGGAATGTCCCCTGGGCAGAGCTCTCCTTTCTCTGGGCCCAGCACCCGTACAGCCCCCCGTCCTCGGCCGTCACGTTGGGCAGCTCCAGCCGCAGCTGATTCTCCCCTGCGAGGTGGGCTCCCTTGATGGCTCGGCCCCCCCTCACCCAGCCCAGCACAGCGGGGGGGCTGCTGGTGACAGAGCAGAGGAACCGCAGGGAGTCGCCCTCCTGGGCCGTGAGCTGTGACCCGTTCCCCACCGGGGTGCTGGGATCTGGGAATAGAAATAATTCAGAGCCACTTACACCCTGAGCCAGCCAGTCCCTGCCCGGGAACCGGATCAGGGCTGGCGCCCCCTAGAGGGAAAAGGTCCCGTGCCCCACTCCCCGCCCCCTAGCGATACCTTGGAATAGCTGGGGGTCGCTCCTGTTAGCTCTGGAGACGGTGATTTGCAGAGTCCTCTCTAGAGCTGAAATACCCACGGCAACGTATTAGATTGGAGAGTGATCCCCACTGACCCCCTGCTCCAGAGCCCAGCACCCCGCAATGACCCCCCACCCCTCCTGCAGCCCAGCACCCCCCATGGATCCCCCATCCGCCCCCTGCAGCCCAGCGCCCCCTACTGACCCCCCGCCCACTCCCTGCAGCACAGCGCCCCCTACTGACCACCTCCCCCTGCAGCCCAATACCCTCCACTAAGGCCCCTCTGTGTGGCACAGCGCCCCCTAGCGCCTTACACTGCACATGCACACGCAGGGCCCGGCTGGCCGACCCGTAGGAATTCTTCGCCCAGCACCGATACTCCCCAGCGTCCCCTCTGCTGAGATTCGGCAGCTCCAGGCGCCCGGCCCCTCCCTGGCCGGGGCTGAGGGACTCGTTCCCCTTGGCCCAGCTCAGGGTGGCCTCGGGTCTGCTCCCAGCCTCACAGCTCAGGCTCAGGGAGTCGCCCTCCTGGGCCTCCAGAGACACGATGTCACCCTCAGCTCCTGACACTTCCAGCACTGAAAGACATAAGCAGGCAGGTTAGGCCCCCTCCAGAGATCCTCCACCAAGGAGCCACGATGCAGCCACCTCTGGGGTGGAGTGCGGGAGTTGGTTATACAGGGACCCCTCGCCTGGTGTGGAGACGTAGCCAGCTCTGGGGTCGGAGCACAATCTTGGTGCCTCTCCATGGCAGCAGGTCTCTGTCGCAGAGATCGGTCTGTAACCCATCTCCTCCCTGCTGCCCAGCGCCCCCTAGTGCCACCCCGGAGTCTGGAGACAGAGAGAACCGGGCCCGCTCCCCCCACCACCCTCCTCACACCCTGCAGCTTCCTCGGGATCTCCCCTCCGGGCATGGAGCAGCCTGGCCTGGCAGAGCGTGACTAGGAGGCACTCGCTGGTTCCCGGGGCTCGCAGCGCGGCCTCTCACCGGGGCTTCCGTTCCTGGTCAGGTTCCCGGTGGTGTTGGGGGGCCCGGGCGGGTCTGTAACACAAACCAGAGATCAGGGGGGCTGGACAGCACCGGGAGGGGGGAGGTCATTAGTGATCACTGAGCCTAGACACTGACCCTCGCTGTGAGCTCAGCTGGGGGACGGGAAAGTCCCTGAAGTGACACAAGACCCGTGGGTGGGGAAGGGAAGCGACAGACCCGACTGGGCCTGACCCAAGAGGCGCCCGACGGAACCCAGGGGCCGGGTTAGGGCCGTGCCGGGAAAACAGATCCGTGGGAAATGGAAACCCAAGGGACCAAAACCAGTGGGTCTAAATTCGGACTAATTGGCAGAGGCACTAACGAGGGCCCGGGCTGCTCAGGCCTGGGTACTGGAGTGAGCGTCACCATCTTGGTACTACCGTCTGCCGGGCGCCCGGGCGTTCAGCGTCCTGCTCCTCAAACGTCTCCTGCCCAGGGCGGGACAGAGCCAGGGGTCTAAATAACCCCACTCCCGCCCCCACCCCAGTCCCACCCACCACCAGGGACATCAAACACCCCCGTCATGGGTCCTTTGCCTTCCCCCCTCGGTTCATCTCTCCCCAGCCCTCTCCTTTCACCTTCTGGCTTAGCTGGCCAGGCCTGGATATTTTGCAGCCTGGCTGCGCTCAGAGAGGTGTCTGAAATCAACACGCGGAACAGCCGGACGCTGATACTGGCTGGCCAGGCCTGGCAGGGTCCATCCACGCTGACCTCAAAGCCCCGCGGTGCCGAGCCTCAGAGCCTGGGTCCGTTGGGTCGGGCTCGCGGGGCTCAGGCTGCGGGTCTTTGATTGCAGTGTGGACATTTCCTCCGAGGTCTGTGTAGACGTTCAGGGTCGGGCTGGGGCCTGGGCTCAGAAATGGGGGGGGGGGGGGCTGGGGGGGGATTCCTTCTAAATCTCCCTGTGGCTGAAGGGAACAAGGGCCGTCCTTACACAGATGCCTGATTTGATCCTTCATGTTGCAAAGGCGGCCGCTGATTTCCCCTCTGCCTGGATCTGCAGCACAAGGGTCAGAGTCCATTTAATGGGGGTTTCCCTGGGGCAAGGCGGGCCGAGGTCTCTGGGCACCGAGCCCGGAGCGTGTTTAGTGCCGGACAGTGACTGGGTCCCGTTAACACTCTGCTCCATATAGAGCATCCACCGATCCCAGAAAGGGGAGGGAGGAGGAGACGCGGTGGGACAGCCTGGGGGGATCTCAGGGGGAACTGGGGTGGCTGGTGTGAGGGGAAATCCCAACAAGGGGGGTTGGAATGGGGGGATGGATCACAGCACAGGAGGATTCTGGGGGCAGGGCAGGTCGGGGGTAGAGAGGGGAGCCATAACCAAGGTGGGCAGGAAGGGATGAGGGTCCCAAGGGAGAAGGGGCTGCACGGTTTGGAGGGAAGGGGCCTGAAGTAGAATTGGCTGAGGGTGCATGGTGGGGGGTGGGGATCCCAGCACAGGGCTGGAGGGCAGGGCTGGGAAGCCCAGGGGTTGGATCCCAGCATAGGGAGCTTGGGCCGACATGGAGGAGTTGCGGGGGACACACTCACAGCCGATGTGGAGCTGGATGGTTCTGCGGGTGGAAGGTCCCTGTGCTGAGCTGTAGGTGACGGTGCAGACGAGCTCTTTGCCGTGGTCCCCCTGGGTGGGTGTGAAGCTGAGCTCGGAGCTGTGGGCCCAGGTGCCGTTTGCCAGCGGGGCTGAGACATCCCGGGCTGTGTCGCTGAACGGCCCCGTCCAGGTGACTCGGGGAGGGAGCCCGGAGCAGCGCCCAGGGGCCGTGCAGGTCACATTCACCGGCTCCTGGGCCAGCAGTGTTCCTCGCACCCTCTGCGCCGGCGAGATCTGGATCTCTGGCTCCTCCGTCAGCCCTGAGACATGGGGAGAGGGGAGAGAATCACTCGGGGACATGGGGCCTTTCCCCTCTAGGAGCGCGGCCCCGATCCGGCCCGAGGGCGGGGACTGGCTGACTCAGGGGGGCTGACAAGCGGTTACTGCGGCTGCTCTTACCTGGCACGGAGATCGTGAGCGTAAAGAAGCGGTAATTGTATTTCAATGTTCCTTTCTCGACTCGAAGGAAATATCTCCCCTCATCCGTCCGTCGGGCGTCGCTGATTTGCAGGGAGCAGTCGCCGGGCGCCGGATTCTCCGCCAGCCGGAACCGGCCCTGGGTCTCCTGCGATACCCCCCGGTCGGGGTCACTGCTTGCCACGGGCGGATTCTGGTCCACATCGGCCGGATCTTTGTACCAGTATCTGTAGAGCCGGGCCCAGGAATTGTAGGTGTCGTACGAGGCTGGATACGTGAAGGTGCAGGTGATGAGAACACAGAGACCCTCCTGCACCGACACCGAATGCGGCACCGCCAGGGTAAATCCGGGCAGCTGGGACAGGGACCCTGCAGGGGACAGACAGGGATTGAAGTGGGACCCATAGAGAGCAGAGACCAACCCTGAGCTCCCCCCCACAGCTCTGCCCCTGCCCGTCACTCCCGACCTGCAGCCCCCTGCGAGCACAGCCCTGGGTCCTCAACCAAATCACACTCCATTTAGTTTCCATTCCTCCCTACATTGAGCCCCCTGTCACTCAGCGCCCCCTAGCACCACACTGGGCCACTGGGCTCCCCTCCCCCTCTGGCCAGCCTCCCCTCCAAGTTCTGGGACAGACCTGGCCCCACTTTGTGCAGGTTTTGCCCTTCCCCCTGCACTAGGGCTGCAGGTGCCGCTTACTTACCCCTCCAGAGCAGAGCGAGGATCAGGACCCTCAGCGTGGCTGCAGGGGGGGCAGGACCCCCTGCTCTCCAGGGGGGGGCCCGAGCCCAGAGCTCCCTTTCCCCGGCGTCATGCTGTGGCAGCAGAGCTCTGCCCATGGCTGGGGCGTCCGGCTGGGACAGACCTAGAGACAGACGGGAGGGTGGGAAGTGTGAGAGCGGAGGCTGTTTGGGGGGACAGATCTGCCTGGGGGACCATCAGTACTGCTGGGCTCTGCAGGGGGCTGATCTGGGGCTGCTGGCAGTTCAGTGACCCCCCCAAATCACCAGACTGTCCTGAGAGATCGTGGGCTAAAAAATCCCTAAATTGGTGAAAAAAACCTGAGATTTTCTCCAACAGTCATGAGATTGGCCAGAAAATCCCGAGCTGGTGACAGAAGGTGGTGGGAAGGCAGCGCTGCTCAGTGCCTGCTTTGCTTCAGTCTTCTCACAAAAAACAACATGTGAGCAGGCGACCAGCTCTGGAGAGATTACTAAGACTGGGACTGTTCAGCTTGGAAAAGAGACGACTAAGGGGGGATATGATTGAGGTCTAGAAAATCATGACCGGTGTGGAGAAAGTAAATAAGGAAGTGTTATTTACTCCTTCCCATAACACAAGAACTAGGAGTCCCCAAATTAAATTAACAGGCAGCAGGTTTAAAACAAACAAAAGGAAGTATTTCTTCACACAACGCACAGTCAACCTGTGGAACTCCTTGCCAGGGGATGTTGTGAAGGCCAAAATAATAACATGGTTCAAAAAAGAACTGGATAAATTCATGGGGAACAGGTTATTACCTAGCAGCTCTGTGTTCTTGGGGAACCAGGGCGCAGTACCCAGCCCATCTGACTCACGAAAGACCCCCCCCCCACGTCCGCTTGAACCAAACCTGCATCAGAAGAAAGACTTACAAAAAGCAATGAAAAGGCCGTGGGAGACACACCTAAACCCCTGGGATAAGGATGACAGAATTAAGGAAAGTCCCCTAGCCTCATTTGCATTGAAGATGGGACAAGGAGGTATCTCCATTAGCACACAGAATGGAGAACAGAGATTCCAAGGCAAGAACCGCACTCAACTCTGGGACCAGAAAAGCAGGGAAGCAATGCATCATGGGGGATCTCTGCTCCAGATGTTAATGAACCCACACCTGCACACACCCAGCTCAGCAGTTATCAGACCAATTCTAGTAATAAATCCTTTATTGGTATCCAAAATAGTGAATTTCATTGTGAACTCCCTCCAAGGAACACCGCCCAAAGCCAGGAATGATCAGCTCCCATGTCTAGCCTGAACAAAACAACTTTGATATTCTCCCTTGTTTACACATAAACAAATCTAGTGTTCTCCCTTGGACCATTGTTGTTTCTCTACAAAAACCCCTACCCACGCTCAAGTAAGTGTTCTGATGCCTGGATCAAAATCTGCATCGGTTCCACTGGGACTTCATCTTCTCCTGACTGACCGTGCTGGGGGCTCTGCCTGTCTCCAGCACTCCAGACCCTCAGCTACCACCACCACCTGGGACCCCCGATCGATTCAAACTTCACGGAGTGGTGAGAACCCAGTTCTCTCTCTGTCTCTCTCTCGGTGTAGCCTTCTGACCCTGACTTGTGTGATCAGTTAGTTTTGTAAACCTGACTTTTATAATCAAACTTAAGTTAGATTTAATATGATAACTGTTTTGTTTGTTTGGCTCCCCTATGGTTATTACCTGGCAATAAATAACTTTCATGGTTAAGGTGGTTACTTCTCTCTCTCTCTCTCCCACTCCCCCGTGGATGTTTTTTGGTTTCCTCATTCGCTCCAGCAGCTCTCCGTGGCCCTGCCCCGCCCCCCTGCTCCCGCTCACCTCTGCCTCCTCCGCAAGCGCTCCGCCGCGTCCTGCTTCTCCCCCATCCCTCCCAGCACCTGCGCCACGAAACAGCTGATTCGTGGGGCAGGGAGGGAGGGGGGAGGAGGGGGAACACGGTGCCCTGGGGGAAGAGGCGGGGCCAGGGCGGGACTTTGGTGATGGGGTTGGAATGGGGGCGGGGTCAGGGGCGGGGATGGGGTGGAGTCAGGGCGGGGCCAGGGGTGGGGAAACGGGCGGGGGGCGCAGGCACCCACCGGCGCTGAGAAAGTTGGCGCCTATGCCTAAGCTAAAAGATGCCTGCAGCACCCAAAAATCCTGTGGGGTTTGCTCATCAAGTGGGTTAGGACCAGAACAACTGTAACGTGAAAGTGGGGATAGGGACGTGCTGAACCTGGGACATAGGAGTGTGGCAGCTTGGAAGTGCTGCTCGACCGAGCCTGCTGAGTCCAGGGACATATAAGGGGTCAGCTTGGGAGTCCTGATTAACCCAGTCCTCTCAGACACGCGCTGCTAATGTGTGTGTGTGTGTTCGTCTGATTCTGGGGCTGGAAGAACCCAGCCCCGGGGAACCTAGGTCCTGCAGGATCGCTCCATTGGGAGCGTGTGACAAAGTGGGACTGTTCTTAATGTTTTCTCTGAATACTGTGTGAGTGCCTCAGTTTCCCCTATGCATTTCTTAGGTATCTAGGTGGGGGGATCAGGGTGTATGATTGTTGCAGAGCCCAAGAAGGCCCCTGTGATACTGTCTGCACAGAGAATGGCCGGCACTCTGTCTCCTGGCAACTAATGGCCTGGGCCCCTCCCTGCAAGGTGCCAACTGAAGATGTTGGAGAACAAAGAGATCAGGTGACCACCTGGCCTGGGAAAGAGACAAGGCAAGAGAGGAGGGGGTGGAGAGTCTCAGTTTGGAGCTGGCTGTGAAAATGGAAGGGAACCCAGATGGGGCTCTGGCCTCCCTGGGGCCCCCCAAGATGGACCGGACTGAAGGGGTCCTGTTGTCTGTACCTGCAAGACCTGTCTTGGACTGTGTTCCTGTTGTCTAAATAAACCTTCTGCTTTACTGGCTGGCTGAGAGTCATGGTGAATCGCAGGAAGCCGGGGGTGCAGGGCCTTGTGTCCCCCACACTCTGTGACAGAGGGAACTTGCAGCAGGGAGAAGTAGATCTCCGTATGAGAACACAAGTGACACAAGCAGTACATTGATAGAAGTACAGAACCCCCGCCTCCCGCCACAGAAGAGTAACCCTAATAAATGAGCATGCCCCAAAGTAACAGGCAAAGCTGGTAAGAAGGTCCATCAATTGCTATTAGCCATGATGGACAGGGATGGTGTCCTTAGTCTCTGATTGCCAGAAGCTGGGAATGGGCAACAGGGGATGGATCACTTGATGATTCCCTGTTCTGTTCATTCCCCCTGGGGAACCTGACATTGGGCACTGTCAGAAGACAGGATACCGGGCTAGATGGACCTTTGGTCTGACCCAGTCTGGCTGTTCTTATGGAGAAATGTGGGCTCAATGGAACTACCATTAAGTGGATACAGAACTGGTTAAACAACCGCAAACAATGAGTAACTGTTAATAGAACGATGTGGGATTGGAGAGGGGTCTCAAGTGAAGTCCCACAGGGATCTGTTCTAGGTCCTGTGTTGTTTAACATCTTTATCAATGACCTGGGTGTAGCACTAGGGAGCAGACGGATCAAATTTGCAGATGACAAAGCTAGTGGGGGTTGCCAACACTTTGGAGGATGAAGCTAAAATTCAGAGGGACCTCGATAAATTGCAGAACTGGGCTGTAGACGACAGAATGAAATTCATGAAGGACAAATGGAAGGTGCTCCACTTAGGGAAGAAAAAACAAATACACAAATACAGGATGGGGAAGAACTGGCCTGGTAGTTGCACTGCTGAGAAGGAGCTGAGAGTTGTGGTGGAACACAAATGTGACATGAGTCAGCAATGCGATGCTGTTGCAAGAAAAAGGGAATGCAATTTCAGGTTGCATGAACAGAGGCAGAACACGCAAGTCAGGAGAGGTGATAGTACCGCTCTACTCGGCGCTGGCTAGGCCTCAGCTGGAGGACTGTGTCCAGTTTTGGTCACCAATG
This sequence comes from Emys orbicularis, assembly GCF_028017835.1. Classification (NCBI taxonomy): domain Eukaryota; kingdom Metazoa; phylum Chordata; order Testudines; family Emydidae; genus Emys; species Emys orbicularis. The sequence goes on from NC_088702.1 coordinate 20,254,485, forward strand.
TATAGAAAGGATGTACAGAAACTGGAAAGGATCCAGAGGCGAGGGATAAAGGGATAGCTCAGTGGTTTGAGAATTGGCCTGCTAAACCCAGGGTTGCGAATTCAATCCTTGAAGGGGCCATTTACAGATCTAGGGCAAAAATCTGTCTGGGGATTGGTCCTGCTTTGAGCAGGGGGTGGGACTAGATGACCTCCTGAGGTCCCTTCCAACCCTTATATTCCATGAAGTTATGTTGGTATAAAGATGATCAAAGGGATGGAATGGAAGCCCTAGGGTCACAGCCTGAAGGAACTGGGCATGGTTAGTGTGGAAAAGAGATTGGGGGAGGGGGACATGATCGTGGTTTTCAAATCTTGAAAGGCTGCCATAGAGAAGCTGGAGAAAAGTTGTTCTCTCTCGCCCCAGACGGCAGGACAAGGGGCAATGGATTCAAATGACAGCAGAGTCAATTGAGATTAAATCTCAGGGGAAATCTCCCCAGCTGTGTGAGCAGTCGGACAATGGACCAGACGCCCAGGGAGGTGGTGGAAGCTCCTTCACTGGAGGGTTTCGAGAGGAAGCTGGACAGCATCTGTCTGGGGTGCTTTAGACCCAACAAATCCTGCATCTTGGCAGGGGTTGGACTAAGTAACCCCTGTAGTCCCTTCTTCCCCTGTGGGTCTGTGATTCTAGGATTCACTGAAAATCCCGAGATTTAATGTGAATGTCATGACAACCCCCCCCCTCCCTGAAATTCGGTAATAAATCCCGAGGCTTGCTTTAAAAATCCTGAAATTGGTTAAAAATTGGGAGATTTGCTCTAAGAATCCTGCAATTGGCTTTTAAAATCCACAGATTTGTGCTTTGTCTCCGCACACCCTGTTGTTTGTGGCCCGTTGCCTTATCCCTCCTCCCGCCCCCACCCCACGGGTGCTGGTGTCGCCCCTGCATGTTGAGTGTCTTTGTTCTGCGGGGACCCAGTGGAGCTGGATGGCCTGGAGGTGGGTAAAGTGTCCCCGGAGGGTGAGGGGAGAGTGCAGAGAGCTGACGGCTCCCCCCTCTGCAGCCAGGGTGGGGCGCTAATGCTGTCATCCCTGCCCCACAGCTGTTTCCCCCGCCCCCACTGCACCCTGCTTCTCCTGCAGCTGGGACTCTCCTCCCCCCATGAAAATAGTACTGGTCACTCCCCCCTCCCCACTCTTCTAAGAATGGAAGGGCCCACTCCCCCTCCCCCCACACACTCTTGTGAGAAAAGGATGGACCACTCCCTCCTCCCCACTACTCACATGTTGTCATAAATATAAAGGGAAGGGTAACAACCTTTATGTATGCAGTAATATAAAATCCCTGCTGGCCAGAGGTACAGAATCACTTTACTTGTAAGGGGTAAGAAGCTCAAATAACCTGGTTGGTACCTGACCAAAAGGACCAATAAGGAAAGAAGATACTTTCAAATCTGGTGGGGTAAGGAGAGGTTTTGTTTGTGCTCTCTTTGTTTGTTCCCTCTCTGGACGGAGAGAGAGACCAAGCAGGTAAAACATCTCCCGAAAACATACCTGAAATGATACATCTAAAATTACAGAAATTGTAAGTAAGGGCAAGGAAATGCGTTGGATTATCTTTTGTTTTAGCTTGTAAATTTTCCCTATGCAAAGAGGGAGTTTTATTCCTGTTTTTGTATCTTTGAAGATGAGCATGGAGGTGAATCCTCTGTGTTTAAATCTTTTTATTACCCTGTAAAGTTACCTTCCATCCTGATTTTGCAGGTGTGATTCTTTTACTTTTTCTTTAAATAAAGTTCTTCCTTTAAGAACCTGTTTGATTTTCAGTGTCCTAGGGACAAAGGGTCTGGTCGGTACTCACATTATTCTCAAGCCTCCCAAGAAAGGGGGTGAAGGGTCTTGGTGGAATATTTGGGGAACAAGGGACTCCAAGTGGCCCTTTTCCTGAATTTTTATCGAAATCACTAGGTGGTAGCTGCAATACCGTCCAAGGACAAGGAAAGTATTTATGCCTTGGGGAAGTTTTTCAACTAAGCTGGTAAAAATAAGCTTAGAGGGTCTTTCATGCGGATCCCCAGATCTGTACCCCAGAGTTCAGAGTGGGGAGGGAACCCTGACACATGTGAAAATGGTATGGGCCACTCACACTTTCCCTCTTCTCACCTGTTAATATGGTTTGGGCCACTCCCTCTTACCCCTTCCTCACCTAGGAGAATGGTATGGGACTCTCCCCTCCTCCCGCATGAAAATATTGTGGTCTATTTACTCCTCACGCCTCCTTTCCATTTAAAATGGTATGAGCCACTCCCCTATTCCCCATTCCCTTTCTGGGCAAATGGTACGAGGCAATGGCTCCTCACACCCACATGAAAATGGTACAGGCTGCTCCCCGTTTTCCCTCCCCTATTTAAAAACTCCTCTCAGTTCCTGAGGGTGGAGCGGCTTCCGTCCTGCAGCACCCCTGATTGGCTGCCCTTCTCCAGGAGGCGGGATAAGTGGGCAGGGCAGGAAGGGCATGGACCAGCCTCGAGAGATCCAGCCTCCATCCCCATCCCTGGGGGACTGCCCTGCCCCCGTGCAGTGTCTGGGAGCCCCAGGGGGTCTGTACCTCACACAGCTCCACAGGGGACAATGGGGCGAGCAGAGCTGGAGGATGGGGAGAAGTTTGCATGTATGTGCTCCCCCTGGGGTATCTATAACTGCCCCCTCTGCAATGCCTGTCCTCCCTGCCCCCCAACCCCCCCCCAGCAGTTCCATTTCCCACCATCCCTCTGCTGCCCTCAGGTGCTCTTGGGAAGGAGGCTGAGAGATGAGAGCTGGGGAACCCCCTGCTGTACGTGGCCCCCGGAGCCAACACCTCCAGTGTGGTCCCCATGGTGGGGAGCCCTGGGGCGGAACTCTGCTCGGGCTGAAGGGGCACTGGCAGAGCTGTGGGGGCGGGGAGCCGAGGGCTGGGATAGCAAGGGGCTGCGGGTTGGGATTGAGGGGCACCCCAGTCTCCACAGACCATCCAGCTTCCTCCCCCCTTAGTTCCACTCACCCCAGACCTGCAGAGGGGGGCCTGGTGCCTGGTTCTCCGACCCTGCAGCCCGGGTTCCCCAGGGTTTGTGACTCAGAGCCTGGGGAAGCGGCATGCACAGCATGTGAAAGAAGAAGTGGGTGCAGAAAGGACGGGGTGGGGGGAGATGCTCTCTCAGAAACCCCAGCACCAGCATCCTGCCGACTTCCCCTCTTTCTGGCCCTGCCTGTGGCTTCCCTGCAACAGGTGCAGGCTGCATATTGCTTGTGGGGCTGGAAATAAAACCCAGGAGTCCGGGCTCTGAGCCCCTCTACACCTCACTCTGCTCCCAGAGCTGGGATGGAGCACAGGAGTCCTGACTCCCTGCCTCCAACCCCCACTCTAACCCACTAGACCCTGCTCCCCTCCCAGAGACAGGGACAGAACCCAGGAGTCCTGACTCTGAGACCCTCTATATCTCACTCTCCTCCCAGAGCTGGGGATAGAACCCAGGAGTCTGGGCTACCTTCCCCCCTGTCCCAGCTCTATCCCTTTATTACTGCTTTTTCCAGTCACACAATACTATTTGAATGCCAGCAGCTCACACCTCTTATCATATTGTACATGCTGCAGACACTAATTACTCACCCGGAGCTGAGATGCAGCCACCTCCAGGCGGGGCAGCTGGGGAACAGCCACACAGCGACACTGCCCAGGGGTTGTTCACCCAGAGCTGAGATGCGTCCGCCTCTGGGGTGGGGTGACTGGGAACAGCGCACTGGAACAGCAGATGCCTGGTTAGGACAGCTAGTGAATCCCTACTCCAATGGGAAGAGCCGGGTGTGTATGGAGACCTGCCTGGGACAGAGCGGGTGCGAGTGTCAGGGCGTGGGCTGTGGCAAGATGTGAGATTTCAAGACAGGAAGGGGAAGTCAGCGCCTGAATCTGGCCCCAGAACTTCTTGCACAAGCCAGTTCCAGTGGCTGGAGATCTTGGTGCCATTGACGCAAGAGGGAGATTGTCACAGATACAGGCAGTTCCAACAGACATCTGACTTCTGGCCCCACTGCGGGCAGGGAGCGGGGGGAACTGGCTATCAGTGGGGGGAATGGGGCATGGGGCCTTTCCCATCTAGGGGGCACCGGCTATGATCTGCCCCAGGGTGGGGCACTGGCTGGCTCTCGGGGGTGGGAGTGGGACCCGGGGTCCTTCCGCTCTTGGGTGTCTCAGCAGGGGAGATGCCAGCAGATCGGAGCCGGTCCATTGAGCTCAGATGTTTGTTTTCTGTCTCTTGGTTCCTCAAACGCCTCCCGGGTCACTGAGTCTGGGGATTCCCTTGGGATGGGACCCGGGTCATCGGCTCGATCAGGAGAAGCAGCTGGATTCCACGGCCCCCCACAGACTCCGTCCTTCAACTTAAGAGCTGAGATGCAGCTGAATGTGGCCTGGGTCCTGGGGGCTGTTTACACAGGGACCTCTCCCCAGTGCTGAGATGTGGCTGCCTCTGGGGTGGGGCGCAGGGACTGTTTATACAAGGACTCCTTGCCTGGTGTTGGGATACACAAGAGGTTGGGAGAAACCTAGAACTAAAAGGAACACAGCACTCCCTGGGGGCATTGGAACCAGCCCTGTGGGCCGGGCCCTCCCGCATATTACAGCCCAGCCAGACCCTGGCCCACTCTGCCCCAGGCCAGTGGCACGTCAGCTCTGCCCCCCTGCATGTGGGCCCCGGCGGCTGTGCTGGGAAGCTGGTTGCTGAGCGGATCTTGCACAACAGGAAGTTTCCAGTCGTGAGTTTCTGGTTTCAGACTCTTTTTAATTAGCTGCCCGGGAGGTTTCCCTCAGTTGCTGTTAAACAGATGCCCCACATGGAGGTGGCAGCATCTCAGCGCCATCCGGGCAAGGGATCCTCATATAAACACCGCGCACCCCACCCCAGAGGTCACTGCATCTCAACACTGAGCAAGGGGGGTCCCAGTATAAATAGCCCCCGCGCTCCACCCCAGAGGTAGCCTCAGCTCAGCGCTGGGCGAGGGATCTTTGTGCATTGTATTGAGCTCAGTGTTTGTCTCGTGTGTTTTTCCTGGGTCTTGGGAATTACCAGGTTCAGATGCAGGAAAAAAAGAGATTCACTGGGAAACCTTGGAACCGCCAGGTCGAGATCGAAACCTGACATGGCTGATAACATGGAGATCATGGGGACTGGGGTCTGTCTCTTACTGATATGGGAGGGCAAGGGTTAATTACCAGTCATTCATTATCTATCTATCTATCTATCTATCTATCTATCTATCTATCTATCTATCTATCTATTGATCTGTTATCTTAATAATTTAAATGTCTGTTTCTTTCTATGTCCTGAAGAGATTTTAAAACATGGGAGGGGGGGGGGAATTGAAAAATTTGGGATATTTTTTGTGAAAAATTCCTAGCCAGTGAATTTTTTCCAGTGATCATTAGTTTTAAATGGCCAAGATCTCTGTGAAACCTTTCTAAAAACCAAAACATCCTATGATTGTTTTTTAGGAAATGAAACATTTGCACAAAACTTTTATTTTAAAAACAACCTGTGACGAAGTGGGGGATTTCGTGAGTGTTTTGCATGAATACTGTGTGTGCCTCATTTTCCCTGTGTGCTGCGTGTGTAATGAGGTAGTGGGAGAGGAATATTCTGGTTGCAGAGGTCCAGTTGTGACCTCACCTGGCAGCAGGGACCCCAGACATCGGCCTGGACATTATGGGATTTAGCAACCAGTGGCCCAGAGGCCCAGCCCATCATGGGAGCCAGCCAGTTCTGGCCAGTGGGAGGACAAAGGGTGGAGAAGAGAGGGCCCCAGTGACCTCACCAGCCGGTTCTGGCCAGTGGGGACAAAGGATAGAAGAGAGGGGGCCCAGGTGACCAGTTCACCTGAAGACAAAGGGTGGAGGAGGGGCTGTGGGGGAGGGGATATAGGGGACTCGGCTGGAAGGAGGTCACTTCTGGACTGGGGAGAAAGAGGGGCCTGAGCAACCAGGACAGGGACAGAGCCAGCTGGACTGTGCTGAGACTGGCCAGGCCCGAGGGCCCTGAGAACTGCCTGGGCTGGGTTCAGACGTTCAATAAACCTCCTGTGTTACGCTGGCCGAGAGTCACTGCCAGGTAGAGATCGGGGGGTGTTGCTCCCTCTGGGGGCTGAGGCCGCGGGGGTGCAGAGCGAGGGGACTCCCTGAGGGGGCCCACGGCAGAGCCAGGCTGCTGAAGGCTCAGAGGTGCGGTCCCAGGAGGCGGCGGGGCCAAGGGCCTAACCCCACAGGGGAGTGCACTCCCAAGACGGGCTGTCACCCTGCAGGGGGTTCCTCCCAGGGGCAGTACGGAGCCGAGAGAGCCCCGGCCTGGGAGTCCGGGACAACTTGGCATCCCTGCCCTGGTGGGTTGGAATTGGGGCGCACAGCGAAGGAGCTGGAACCCACCAAGGCATCCCAGGGGCAGGACTCAGGGTAACCCGGAGGTGGAGGAGAGGCTGAGGGGCCGGATGTCTGCAGGGGATGTCAGAGACCGGAGATGTGGTCGCTGCAGGCAGAGAGGGCAGGGGTGCAGGGCCCAGAGACACAGGAAATCTTGGCCCAGGAGAACCTCAAAGGGTTAACGTGGCGGAGGGGAGAGCGAGCTGTGACTAGCCCTGGGGAGGAAGCAGCCACACACCACCCCAGGGGCAGAGCTGGCCAGGGGAGGGAGGGTGGCAGACGGGTTCCCTCTGAGCCCAGTGGATATGTCTGCCTGTACCCCTGGGATCAGGCCCCTGTGGCCCCTACTGGGAACGGTCAATGGGGAGACATTCCAGTGGTGGAGAGATTCTGGGAGCGATAGACCCTTGTCGGGGTGGGGCGACCCCCCCAGATGCTGAGGGGCCGCGTGACTGGGGGGAAGGCCCCCGAACTGGGACCATTCCCCTGCGCAGGGCTCAGATCCCTGGGCAGACACAGGAAGCACGAGGGAGGAGCTGCCCAGCTCGAGGTCCCTGCCTGACTGTAGCCAGACCCCTGGAGCTGAGCGCGGGGAGGGGAGATGCTCCCACACTGGGAGGTGTCTCACGCTGGCTCTGATGCTGAGACCAAAGCCACGGGCTCGCTGCCTGCCCTCACTGGTACAGCGCAGACAGAGCAGAGCCTGGGGGGGCTGGGACCCCAGCTGAGCGTGGGCAGACCCGGCAGGGCAGCCGGGTTGTCTTGCCCAGAGGTGTGAGTGGCCCAGGGAGGGGGGAAGCTGCTGGCAGGGCGCTGCTGGGGACAGAGACGCCTGGGCAGAGGGGGGCCCTGGCCAGGATGGGTTCCATTAACCAAGAGAGCCCGAATCACAGTCCTCCAGAGGGCGGGGCCAGGAAAGGGCTCAGTCCGCAGGGGGGAGGGGCAGGGCAGAGCTCGGTGAGAGAGTCGTGAACTCATCCCCATCAAAGTAGATGGGAGGCGGATCCAGGGGCAGTGGGACACGGGTGCGGAGGGGACACTGGCACTGTCGAGGTGGTGGACCCAGACCAGGTCAATACATACCTAACCCTAAGGGGGGTGGTTGGACCTCCAGTTAAGGTGCTTGTAGTGAGGATCCATCTGAAACGCAGGGCCAAGGGGGACCCCAAAGAGGTTGGGGTGCAGGACCAGCTATCTGCAGAGGTGCTGAAGGGGGATGGTTTGGAGAACTGGCCAGATGGCACCCTGGCCCTTGCCTGTGGCTTCAGCCAGGGAGGGCCGCTAGGTCCGGCCCCGGGGATCTACAGCAGGGGACGTGGAACCTCCAATGAGGGGAGTGAGTTACCGGGGACAGGGCTTGACAAGGCTGAGAGCAGGCTTTGTCCTGAGGTGGGAAAACCGAGGCAAAACCAACAAAGGCTGGGGGCTCCAACCCAGCAGCTTAATTCCAGCTCAAGCAGCAGAAGGATCCCTCCAGGGAGAAGCTGAGGGTCCTTGCGGGCCACAGTGCTGCAAGACCCTGGGGAGGACTGCAGGGAAAAATCCCCACGAGAGAAGGGATCCAGTACCAGGAAAAGGCTCCCTAAGGGAAAACTGAACCTTGGGGGATCGGGGGCAGCTGGTGATCACCCAGGAGTGCCACCACTGGCTGTTGTACCTGGCCCCCGATGTCCCTCTCTCTAGACATCAGGGGGTCCGATGCACCCAGCAAAGGCTGCTACAGAACTTTTCCTGTCCCAGGAATTCACAGGGGTCCCCCCTTTTGAGTTGTTTTCTGTCAGGAGAGGGAGGGGACCCCTGGACGTGATGTGGGACATATGGGGGGGGGGGCGAGAGAAGACGAATGGGGAAGCGGGACTGGAGTATGTACTATATTTCTGGGGAAGGCTCACAGAGCTCACGCTTTTGGCCAGGGAGAGCCTAGCCAGGGCCCAAGGGAAGCAGAAGGTCTGGCACAACAGCGTGCTGGCTCCTATGGCACTGGGGAGCAGGAGCAGGGTTGCCAGGTGTCCGATTTTTGACCAGAACGCCCCATCAAAAAGGGACCCTGGCGGCTCCAGTCAGCACTGCTGACTGGGCCATTAAAAGTCCGTCAGCGGTGCAGGGGGCTAATGGAGGCTCCCTACCAGTCCTGACCCCACATGGCTCCCGGAAGCAGCGGCATGTCCCCCTCCGGCTCCTATGTGTAGGGGCAGCCAGGGGGCTCCACACGCTGCCCCTGCCCGAAGCGCCGGCTCTGCAGCTCCTCTTTGGCCAGGGCAGTTCGCTGACCCACCTGGCCGCATCTCCACTTAGGAACCGTAGGGGGGACATGCCGCTACTTCTGGGAGCTGCTTGAGGTAAGCGTGGGCCGAAGCCTGCACTCCTCACCCTCTCACCCACCCCAACCTCCTGCCCCAGCCCTGATCCCGCTACTGCCCTCTGAACCCCTCAGTCCCAGCCTGGAGCACCTTCCTACACCCCAATCCGCTCATCACAAGCCCCACCCAGAGTCTGCACCCCCAGCCGGATCCCTCACCCACCCCGCACGCCAACCCCATGCCCCAGTCCAGAGTCCCCTCCTGCATCCTGAACCCCTCATTTCTCGTCCTACCCTGGAACCCACACCCCCAGCCCAGAGTCTGTACCCCCTCCCACACCCCAACCTCCTGCCTCAGCCCAGAGCCCCCTCCCATACTCCAAACCCCTCGGCTCCACCCCCCCAGTCCGGATCCCCCTCCTGCACCCAAAACCCCTCAACCCTGGTTTGAACCCAAAGCCTGCACCCCCAGCCAGAGTCCTCACTCCTTCCTGCATCCCATCCCACTGGCTCAGCCCAGAGCCCCCTCCCACACCTGAACTCCTGATTTATGGCCCCACCTGAAAGTCTGCACCCACAGCCGGAACCCTCACCCCCTCCCGCACCCCAACCCCCTGAGGCAGTCCGGTGAAAATGAGCGAGTGACAGAGGAGGAGGGATGGAGTGAGAGGGGGCGGGGCCTGGGAGAAGGGGCGGGGCCGGGCAAGCGTGTTTGGTTTTGTGCGAGTAGGAAGTTGGGAACCTAACCAGGAGAGGGGTCTCAGCTCAGTGTGGAGGAAGCCTGGGATGGGCCCCGTGAAGTCATCAACCAGCTGAATGTGTTGGAGCTGCCCAGTCAGGCTCCTAGCCAGCGAGGGGACCATGTCCACATGACGCAGCCACTGTGCCAGGGAGACATTCAGGCAACCACAGAAATTCCAGGTGGAAGTGACGAATCTGTCGCTTCCTGGACTGCCCACTTTGGCCCACGGGGCAGCCCAAAGCGCGGAGCCCAGAGCAGTATCGTGCCCCTGGGTGCCCTGCAGGCCACCCGGATGATTTAAAAGGGCCCAGGGCTCCCTGGTGGGTCTCTCTTTAGAGACCGGAGCCAGCCCCTCGCTGGAATCAATCCCCCTTTCTGACCAGCTAACCCCTGCCCGGCAGGCAGAGAGCAGAGGGGCTGCGTCCTCACCAGCAGCTGTTCCCCAACTGGCCTGGGCTTCCTAACCGAGCTCTCCACGGCGGAAGGGGGGACGGAAAATAACCCTCCCATCAGCTGTTCCCCATTCATAGTGACGGGGAAAACAGCCCAGGGCCTGGAGAGCTCAGAGACATGCTGGCACTAGGGGTGACCCAGCCGCCCACCAGCCCTGGGCCTCTCCCGTGGGGCTCATCCCCAAGAAAGACGGGCTGATCCGATTCTGTGTGGACTGTGGGAAGCTCAAGGCCATCGGCGTGTCCGATGCCTACCCCATGCCTAGGCCTGACGAGACCCTAAAGAAGTTCGGGGGCGCCCGGTACCTCATTACTATGGATCTCACCAAGGGCGACTGGCAGGTGCCTTTGGACCCAGATGCCAGGTTGAAATCTGCCTTCATCACCCCTATGGGGGTCTGTGAGATCCTGGTCCTGCCTTTCGGCCTCAAGGGGGCACCTGCCACCTTCCAGCGCCTGGTGGGTCAGTTACTGTGGGGGGTGGATGACTTTGCCCGGGTGGGCATTGATGGTATCTGTGTCGTTAGCCAGACCTGGGGCGGGAGGAACCTGTGTCCCAGGTGAAGAGGGGTCTGGGCTGTCTCTGGGAGGCAGGACTCACTATCAAAGCTGAAGAGGGAAAGGTGGGGATGGCAGAGGTGTCGTACCAGGGCCATAAGGTGGGAAGTGGCTGCCTAAAGCCCGAGCCGGCCATGGTGCAGGCGATCAGAGATTGGCCCATTCCTCAAACCAAGACACAGGCCCAGGCTGTTATGGGGGCAGCAGGGCCGTGCCGGCGGTTTGTGTCCCGCTTTAGCTCCCTAGCAGCTCCCATCACAGAGCTGTGTACGAAGGGCGAGCCGGACACAGTGATCTGGACAGAGCAGCGCGGGGGGGAGGGGGGGCTCTCTGTGCGCGGAAGGAGTCTCTACTCCAGGCCCCGGTGCTGGGGAAGCCAGACTTGGACAAACCCTTTCTGGTGTTCACCGACACCTCAGACACGGGGCTGGGCAGGTGGCTGACACAGGCCGATGCAAAGGGGCAGAGACAGCCCGTCATGTCCCTGAGCAGGAAGCTGCTCCCAGAGAGCAGAGCTATGCGGCGATATCGAGGCAATGCCTGGCCGTGGGGTGGGCCCTTAAAAAGCTGCAGCCATAACTATTTGGGCAGCACTTTGCTGTGTGCACTGACCACTCGCCCCGACAGCCTGCACCAAATGAAAGGGGCTAATGCCAAGCTCCTGAGATGGAGTCTGAGCCTCCAGGATTACGAGATGGAGGTGGGCCATGGGAATGGGAGTGTGAAGGTTCTAGCCGAGGCTTTGTCCCAGAGAGGGGAACCTGAACCTCCCTGGGTCACTGGCTGAAGTGACCCCACTCAGTTCAGACTCGAAGTGGGGAGAAATGTGATGAAGTGGGGGATTTTGTTAGTGTTTTGCATGAATATGGTGTGTGCCTCAGTTTCCCTGTGTTCTGCATGTATAACGAGGTGGTGGGAGAGGGGGGTTGTGGTTGCAGAGGGCCAGGGGTGACCCCGCCTGGCAGCCTGGACCCCAGACACCGGCCTGGACACTGTGGAACTTAGCAACCGGTGAGCTGGAGGCACAGCCCATCTTGGGAGCCAGCCGGTTCTGGCCCGTGGGAGGACAAAGAGTGGAGGAGAGAGGGCCCCGGAAGACAGCCGGTTCTGGCCAGTCGGGGAACAAAGGGCGGAAGAGAGGGGGCCCAGGTGACCTGTTTGCTCAGGAACAAAGACAAAGGACAGAGGAGGGGCTGGTGGGGGAGGGGATATGGGGGCTCGGCTGGAAGGAGGTCGCTTCTGGACTGGGGACAAAGAGGGGCCTGAGCTACCTGGATGGGGTCAGACCCAGCTGGACAGTGCTGAGGGTTGCTAGGCCCCAGGGCCCTAAGAACTGCCTGTGCTGGGTTCAGACGTTAAATAAACCTCCTGTGTTACACTGGCCAAGAGTCACTGCAGGGTAGAGTTCTGTGGGCATTGGTCCCTCTGGGGGTGGAGGCCCCGGAGGTGCAGAGCGAGGGGCTGATGGTGAGAGACAGGAAGGCTGAAGGTTCAGGAGCTGTGGTTCCTGGAGGCACTGGAGCCCAGGTCTTAACCCCCAGAGTGTGTGTGACCCTGAGAAGGGCTGTCACACTGAAGGGGGGTCCTCCCAGGGACCATACGGAGCTGAGAGAGCCCGGGCCTGTAACACAGCCCAAATTTGGTGTAATAGTTTTACTATAACAAACAAAACATAATTTGCATCATTATATAAAATATATCCTAAAATAATAGTCTACATATGTATATATCCACACACACACATACATACATATATTACATTAACATAAAATTGAGCATAATGAAATATATAGTCTAAATATACTTTGTGTGTGTGTATATATATAACATAATAGTAGATATAGATACACACATACACACACACACATACACATACATATATATATAGAAAGAGAGAGGTAGCTATACAGCTACATCCAAATATTGAACACAATCAATCCAGCATTTCACCAAAGACTTAACACTTGCTCAAACACTAAGATTATGTCTGGTTTGTGTAACTGCACCATCTGGTGGCTCCATCCAGAACAGCGTGTTCCTCCCATCCCATCTCTCCTACGCAGGATTCTTTGCCCAGAGCCCAGACCTGGGCCTGAGGGTCCCAGAATCGGTGCGAGCCTGGGTGGGTCTCTGCTTCATCATCCCCTGCACATTCAGGCCACTGATGAGGCCCGGATAGGATGGGGGGATCTGTGCGCCTTGGTTCACCAAGCAAGCGGACGTCTTCTGGGGGAAACCTGTTGCTGCCAACATCCTCTACAGAGAGGTTCTCAAACTGTGGTCCACGGACTACTAGTGGTCTGCAAGCTCCACTCAGATGGTCCGCGGATAGTTCCCTCTAAGATGTGTGCCTGGGCGGCCGCATATGAGAAAATGAAGGGCCACCCACCTAATTAGTGCAGCTGCACAGGGATGACTCCACTAATTAGGTGCCTGGACCCTGGAGAAGATGCACATGTAAGGGGAAGTGGTGGCCTTGGTGGAAATAGGGGGTAGGTGGGAGGGAGCAGTGGGGTGAGAAGAGGGGGTGGGGGGAATTTGGGATGTTCAAGGCTGTGGTGACCAGAGAAAGAGGTGACTTTCCCCAGCTCCAGGGCTGCGGCTGCCGGGGAGAAACAGCCCTCCTTCCCAGCCTCAGCTCTGTGGTGGGGGAGAGACCCCCGTCCTTCCCAGCCCCAGCTTGGGGGCTGTTGCGGTGGGGGAGAGAGGGCACATCCATCGCATTAGAATGGTGACACTACTGATATTAAAATATGAGTTGTGTGCTTTTATTTGTAGAACAAAAAATGTTAATTATTATTATTATTTTTTATATATCCAAAGCGCTTTACAATAGTTAGCTAACGGTACAAACAACATTTGGAAAGATCAGTAAGTGGTCTGCCAAGACCCTCAGTAATTTTTAAGTGGTCTGTGAAAAAAAAAGTTTGAGAACCACTGTTCTACCGAGAGGTGTTGGGGGAGGCGCGGGGCCACTTCTGGATGCTGGGGTTCCTGGAGATGGGAGGCTGCTCCTTGGGCATCAAGGATGTGTGAGCCAGGGACGGGAGCTGCTCTTATCTGTGCATCACCAAGGGGAAATTGTTCCGGCACAGCTACCGAGCAACACAGCCTGCACTCATCGTCACAGGTATCCCACCGCTACCACCTGAGCCAGCCAGTCCCCCGCCCTGGGGCTGGATCCAAGCCATCGCCCACAAGAGGGGAAAGGCCCAGTGGTCCATTCCCCTAGTGGCTTGAAACAAAAATTGGTCAAATTTTTAGCAAACTGAAAATTGTTTGGATTGAAAGAAAAAGAAAAATTGTTGAATTTTTTGGCAAACCAAACATTTGAAAAAAATATTTGGGGGGGGGGGGGTCAATGTGAAAGCACAATTTGATTTTTTTGCCAAATGAACAGTTCAGCAAAATTGACCTGGATTCACACAAAGTTTTGGTGTTGCCGAATTTGCATTTTCCACCAAAAAAAACGTTTCTCTGTGAAACTTTCTCCCCGCGCTGGCTGGGAACGGCCGTCAGAGCCGCTGGGTTGGGCGTTGTCTTGCAGTGATCACTAACTAGCATCAGATGGTTTGCTCTGTTCTCCAGAGGGTCTTGTGGAAGCAGAAAATAAGAGTAAAAGGAGGATCTAGGGATAGATTTCTTTAGTTCATTTAAGAATAGAGCAAAAGGATTTGTTTAACCCTAACCACGCGAGACTTGTAAGAGATGCTGGTCTCGCCTTGCTTTTAGTTGATAAGAATGGAATGCTGACTGAAGCAGAAACCTTGAGATAAGGTAGTGGCTGGAGGGGTTTTGTATAAACAAAGAATAACTGTTAGCCATTGATGTATGTAACGGGAACCTATAAATACTTGTCTTATACTGCTTGTAGGGGGAAGGTCTGCTTAAGGTCAGGGGGACCCCCGGCCCAACCACAGTCTTCCCTTGCATAAACTGTCTCCGGCTTGTTGCTAACAACCTCAGAGTGAGAACTTGTTTTCTTCTACAGTCTCATACTGTGCTTGTCACCGGGGTATCTGGTCGCCTGGCGGGCATCACAGAGCAAACAAAGTCATAATTAACAAGGCAACAAACAGGGTAGGGAGGGGGCAGGATATCAGGCTAGATGGGTCTGTTGGCCTCACCTGGGGTGGCAGTTCCCCCAGCTGAGGTCTCATTCTCTGTTTCCTCAGTCCTGTGAGATTCCAATTTCTTGTCGGCTCTTTGGTAGCTGAGGAACGGCCCGAGCTACATGCCGGACTCGGGCACCGTGGATTCCCTGGCCCCTGGCCTGTCCTTCCTTCTGCTTCCACGACAGCAGCAGGGTGTCCTGGGGGAGAGAGATTCTGGGGTATGTATGTGGCTGGCAGGATAGATAGATAGATAGATAGATAGATAGATAGATAGATAGATAGATAGATAGATGGGTGCTATGGGGATGAATAGATACATAGGTGGGTGGGTAGGTACATAGTTAGTTGGGTAGGTGGATAGATAGATGGTGGGTAGAACGGTGGGTAGGTATATGGGTAGGTGGGTACATAGTTGGGCCGGTCTGTAGGTGGGTCGGTAGCTGAGTTACCGTCTGTAATAGAGCACGGTGAGGTAATAGGCCAGGAAGAATCCAGTCGCCACGAAGACGAGTTTGCCGCTGATTTCGATAAATGCCCGAGTGAGGCCACCTGTGGGAGCTGGAACAAGCCGAGAGTCTGGGATAGATCCCTGCAACCCCTGCCCCGAGCCAGCCAGCCCCCGCCCTGGGGCCGGGTTGGAGCCAGCGCCCCCTGGAGGGGAAATTCCCCAGCGCATCAGCCAGCCAAACCCACCCTGCGGCAAGATCATACCTGGCGCACCCTAGAGGGGAAAGATCCTGTGGCCCAATCCCCGTCCCCCCAAGACAGCCAATCCCCACCCTGGGGCTAGTTCGGAGCTCACGCACCCTAGCAGGAAGGGGCTCTCACCTGTGTCCGGTGGGCTCAGCAGTACAGTATACATCCTGTGGGTGTTGGAGCCGAGGCAGAAGATCCGGGGGCTCCTGTCCCTGCTCCCCGTCCAGCTCAGGGTGCTGATGGCCTCATCCCCCTGGGCCCAGGAGCTGACTTGCAGGGGCCCCCGTGAGCCATTCCCAGCCAGCGGCTCCCCGTCCACCTGCCACTGGAGCCGGGGTGGGGGGTGGGAGCGCAGGGAGCAGCTGCAGCTGACGCTGGGCCCCTGGTGCTGGCAGGACGCGTTCAGGCTGTTCCCCGGCCAGGGGCTGTCTGGGGAGACCAGGAGACACAGCGACAAATTAATAGTGAGAGAGAGAAACCCTGTGGCAGGGAGTCCCATGGCTTAACCCTTTTAATACCCAGGGGCAGGGAGTCCCATAGATTAACCTGCTAATATCCAGTGTCAGGGTTTTTCTGCCCTGGGACATCTCTTCGGTCAGCCCCTGGGCGCTGATCTGGCCCCATCCTCAGCCAGCTGCACTTCACACCAACTCACTTGCTTCTCTGCCCTCAGCCTGGGTGCTCACGGCCCTTGTAGATGGCCCAGGAGTCTGTTCAAGCCTCAGCTGCCCCCCGTGAGGCTGCCCTCAAAGCAGCTAATTAACTATGGCACAGGAGGGGTTTGCACTGTCTCCGTTTAAAGGGGCCAGGCACCTGTGACACCTGCTAGTATTCAGTGGCGAGGAGTCTCATGGATTAACACTGCTACTCTCCAGTGTCAGCGTCTCGGGGTTAACCGCACTCACACTCGACGAGCAGTTGGAATGTCCCCTGGGCAGAGCTCTCCTTTCTCTGGGCCCAGCACCCGTACAGCCCCCCGTCCTCGGCCGTCACGTTGGGCAGCTCCAGCCGCAGCTGATTCTCCCCTGCGAGGTGGGCTCCCTTGATGGCTCGGCCCCCCCTCACCCAGCCCAGCACAGCGGGGGGGCTGCTGGTGACAGAGCAGAGGAACCGCAGGGAGTCGCCCTCCTGGGCCGTGAGCTGTGACCCGTTCCCCACCGGGGTGCTGGGATCTGGGAATAGAAATAATTCAGAGCCACTTACACCCTGAGCCAGCCAGTCCCTGCCCGGGAACCGGATCAGGGCTGGCGCCCCCTAGAGGGAAAAGGTCCCGTGCCCCACTCCCCGCCCCCTAGCGATACCTTGGAATAGCTGGGGGTCGCTCCTGTTAGCTCTGGAGACGGTGATTTGCAGAGTCCTAACTGGAGCTGAAATACCCACGGCAACGTATTAGATTGGAGAGTGATCCCCACTGACCCCCTGCTCCAGAGCCCAGCACCCCGCAATAACCCCCCGCCCCTCCTGCAGCCCAGCACCCCCCATGGATCCCCCATCCGCCCCCTGCAGCCCAGCGCGCCCTACTGACCCCCCGCCCACCCCTTGCAGCACAGCCCCCCCTAGTGACCACCTCCCCCTGCAGCCCAATACCCTCCACTAAGGCCCCTTTGTGTGGCACAGCGCCCCCTAGCGCCTTACACTGCACGTGCACATGCAGGGCCCGGCTGGCCGACCCATAGGAATTCTTTGCCCAGCACTGATACTCCCCAGCGTCCCCTCTGCTGAGATTCGGCAGCTCCAGGCGCCCGGCCCCTCCCTGGCCGGGGCTGAGGGACTCGTTCCCCTTGGCCCAGCTCAGGGTGGCCTCGGGTCTGCTCCCAGCCTCACAGCTCAGGCTCAGGGAGTCGCCCTCCTGGGCCTCCAGAGACACGATGTCGCCCTCAGCTCCTGACACTTCCAGCACTGAAAGACATAAGCAGGCAGGTTAGGCCCCCTCCAGAGATCCTCCACCAAGGAGCCACGATGCAGCCACCTCTGGGGTGGAGTGCGGGAGTTGGTTATACAGGGACCCCTCGCCTGGTGTGGAGACGTAGCCAGCTCTGGGGTCGGAGCACAATCTTGGTGCCTCTCCATGGCAGCAGGTCTCTGTCGCAGAGATCGGTCTGTAACCCATCTCCTCCCTGCTGCCCAGCGCCCCCTAGTGCCACCCCGGAGTCTGGAGACAGAGAGAACCGGGCCCGCTCCCCCCACCACCCTCCTCACACCCTGCAGCTTCCTCGGGCTCTCCCCTCCGGGCACGGAGCAGCCTGGCCTGGCAGAGCGTGACTAGGAGGCACTCGCTGGTTCCCGGGGCTCGCAGCGCGGCCTCTCACCGGGGCGTCCGTTCCTGGTCAGGTTCCCGGTGGTGTTGGGGGGCCCGGGCGGGTCTGTAACACAAACCAGAGATCAGGGGGGCTGGACAGCACCGGGAGGGGGGAGGTCATTAGTGATCACTGAGCCTAGACACTGACCCTCGCTGTGAGCTCAGCTGGGGGACGGGAAAGTCCCTGAAGTGACACAAGACCCGTGGGTGGGGAAGGGAAGCGACAGACCCGACTGGGCCTGACCCAAGAGGCGCCCGACGGAACCCAGGGGCCGGGTTAGGGCCGGGCCGGGAAAACAGATCCGTGGGAAATGGAAACCCAAGGGACCAAAACCAGTGGGTCTAAATTCGGACTAATTGGCAGAGGCACTAATGAGGGCCCGGGCTGCTCAGGCCTGGGTACTGGAGTGAGCGTCACCATCTTGGTACTACCGTCTGCCGGGCGCCCGGGCGTTCAGCGTCCTGCTCCTCAAATGTCTCCTGCCCAGGGCGGGACAGAGCCAGGGGTCTAAATAACCGCACTCCCGCCCCCACCCCAGTCCCACCCACCACCAGGGACATCAGACACCCCCGTCATGGGTCCTTTGCCTTCCCCCCTCGGTTCATCTCTCCCCAGCCCTCTCCTTTCACCTTCTGGCTTAGCTGGCCAGGCCTGGATATTTTGCAGCCTGGCTGCGCTCAGAGTGGTGTCTGAAATCAACACGCGGAACAGCCGGACGCTGATACTGGCTGGCCAGGCCTGGCAGGGTCCGTCCACGCTGACCTCAAAGCCCCGCGGAGCCGAGCCTCAGAGCCTGGGTCCGTTGGGTCGGGCTCGCGGGGCTCAGGCTGCGGGTCTTTGATTGCAGTGTGGACATTTCCTCCGAGGTCTGTGTAGACGTTCAGGGTCGGGCTGGGGCCTGGGCTCAGAAATGGGGGGGGGGGCTGGGGGGGAATTCCTTCTAAATCTCCCTGTGGCTGAAGGGAACAAGGGCCGTCCTTACACAGATGCCTGATTTGATCCTTCATGTTGCAAAGGCGGCCGCTGATTTCCCCTCTGCCCTGGATCTGCAGCACAAGGGTCAGAGTCCATTTAATGGGGGTTTCCCTGAGGCAGGGCGGGCCGAGGTCTCTGGGCACCGAGCCCGGAGCGTGTTTAGTGCCGGACAGCGACTGGGTCCCATTAACACTCTGCTCCATATAGAGCATCCACCGATCCCAGAAAGGGGAGGGAGGAGGAGACACGGTGGGACAGCCTGGGGGGATCTCAGGGGGAACTGGGGTGGCTGGTGTGAGGGGAAATCCCAACAAGGGGGGTTGGAATGGGGGGATGGATCACAGCACAGGAGGATTCTGGGGGCAGGGCAGGTCGGGGGTAGAGAGGGGAGCCATAACCAAGGTGGGCAGGAAGGGATGAGGATCCCAAGGGAGAAGGGGCTGCACGGTTTGGAGGGAAGGGGCCTGAAGTAGAATTGGCTGAGGGTGCATGGTGGGGGGTGGGGATCCCAGCACAGGGCTGGAGGGCAGGGCTGGGAAGCCCAGGGGTTGGATCCCAGCATAGGGAGCTTGGGCCGACATGGAGGAGTTGCGGGGGGGGGCACTCACAGCCGATGTGGAGCTGGACGGTTCTGCGGGTGGAAGGTCCCTGTGCTGAGCTGTAGGTGACGGTGCAGACGAGCTCTTTGCCGTGGTCCCCCAGGCTGGGTGTGAAGCTGAGCTCGGAGCTGTGGGCCCAGGTGCCGTTTGCCAGCGGGGCTGAGACATCCCGGGCTGTGTCGCTGAACGACCCCGTCCAGGTGACTCGGGGAGGGGGCCCGGAGCAGCGCCCAGGGGCTGTGCAGGTCACATTCACCGGCTCCTGGGCCAGCAGTGTTCCTGGCACCCTCTGCGCCGGCGAGATCTGGATCTCTGGCTCCTCCGTCAGCCCTGAGACATGGGGAGAGGGGAGAGAATCACTCGGGGACATGGGGCCTTTCCCCTCTAGGAGCGCGGCCCCGATCCGGCCCGAGGGCGGGGACTGGCTGACTCAGGGGGGCTGATAAGCGGTGACTGCGGCTGCTCTTACCTGGCACGGAGATCGTGAGCGTAAAGAAGCGGTAACTGTATTTCAATGTTCCTTTCTCGACTCGAAGGAAATATCTCCCCTCATCCGTCCGTCGGGCGTCGCTGATTTGCAGGGAGCAGTCGCCGGGCGCCGGATTCTCCGCCAGCCGGAACCGGCCCTGGGTCTCCTGCGATACCCCCCGGTCGGGGTCACTGCTTGCCACGGGCGGATTCTGGTCCACATCGGCCGGATCTTTGTACCAGTATCTGTAGAGCCGGGCCCAGGAATTGTAGGTGTCGTACGAGGCTGGATACGTGAAGGTGCAGGTGATGAGAACACAGAGACCTTCCTGCACCGACACCGAATGCGGCACCGCCAGGGTAAATCCGGGCAGCTGGGACAGGGACCCTGCAGGGGACAGACAGGGATTGAAGTGGGACCCATAGAGAGCAGAGACCAACCCTGAGCTCCCCCCCACAGCTCTGCCCCTGCCCGTCACTCCCGACCTGCAGCCCCCTGCGAGCCCAGCCCTGGGTCCTCAACCAAATCACACTCCATTTAGTTTCCATTCCTCCCTACATTGAGCCCCCTGTCACTCAGCGCCCCCTAGCACCACACTGGGCCACTGGGCTCCCCTCCCCCTCTGGCCAGCCTCCCCTCCAAGTTCTGGGACAGACCTGGCCCCACTTTGTGCAGGTTTTGCCCTTCCCCCTGCACTAGGGCTGCAGGTGCTGCTTACTTACCCCTCCAGAGCAGGGCGAGGATCAGGACCCTCAGCGTGGCAGGACCCCCTGCTCTCCAGGGGGGGGCCCGAGCCCAGAGCTCCCTTTCCCCGGCGTCATGATGTGGCAGCAGAGCTCTGTCCATGGCTGGGGCGTCCGGCTGGGACAGACCTAGAGTTAGATGGGAGGGTGGGAAGTGTGAGAGCGGAGGCTGTTTGGGGGGACAGATCTGCCTTGGGGACCATCAGTACTGCTGGGCTCTGCAGGGGGCTGATCTGGGGCTGCTGGCAGTTCAGTGACCCCCCCAAATCACCAGAGTGTCCGGAGAGATCGTGGGCTAAAAAAATCCCTAAATTGGTGAAAAAAACCCTGAGATTTTCTCCAACAGTCATGAGATTGGTCAGAAAATCCCGAGCTGGTGACACAAGATGGTGGGAAGGCAGCGCTGCTCAGTGCCTGCTTTGCTTCAGTCTTCTCACAAAAATACAACATGTGAGCAGGCGACCAGCTCTGGAGAGATTACTAAGACTGGGACTGTTCAGCTTGGAAAAGAGATGACTAAGGGGGGATATGATTGAGGTCTAGAAAATCCTGACCGGTGTGGAGAAAGTAAATAAGGAAGTGTTATTTACTCCTTCCCATAACACAAGAACTAGGAGTCCCCAAATTAAATTAACAGGCAGCAGGTTTAAAACAAACAAAAGGAAGTATTTCTTCACACAACGCACAGTCAACCTGTGGAACTCCTTGCCAGGGGATGTTGTGAAGGCCAAAATAATAACATGGTTCAAAAAAGAACTGGATAAATTCATGGAGAACAGGTTATTACCTAGCAGCTCTGTGTTCTTGGGGAACCAGGGCGCAGTACCCAGCCCATCTGACTCACGAAAGACCCCCCCCCCACGTCCGCTTGAACCAAACCTGCATCAGAAGAAAGACTTACAAAAAGCAATGAAAAGGCCGTGGGAGACACACCTAAACCCCTGGGATAAGGATGACAGAATTAAGGAAAGTCCCCTAGCCTCATTTGCATTGAAGATGGGACAAGGAGGTATCTCCATTAGCACACAGAATGGAGAACAGAGATTCCAAGGCAAGAACCGCACTGAACTCTGGGACCAGAAAAGCAGGGAAGCAATGCATCATGGGGGATCTCTGCTCCAGATGTTAATGAACCCACACCTGCACACACCCAGCTCAGCAGTTATCAGACCAATTCTAGTAATAAATCCTTTATTGGTATCCAAAATAGTGAATTTCATTGTGAACTCCCTCCAAGGAACACCGCCCAAAGCCAGGAATGATCAGCTCCCATGTCTAGCCTGAACAAAACAACTTTGATATTCTCCCTTGTTTACACATAAACAAATCTAGTGTTCTCCCTTGGACCATTGTTGTTTCTCTACAAAAACCCCTCCCCACGCTCAAGTAAGTGTTCTGATGCCTGGATCAAAATCTGCATCGGTTCCACTGGGACTTCATCTTCTCCTGACTGACCGTGCTGGGGGCTCTGCCTGTCTCCAGCACTCCAGACCCTCAGCTACCACCACCACCTGGGACCCCCGATCGATTCAAACTTCACGGAGTGGTGAGAACCCAGTTCTCTCTCTGTCTCTCTCTCGGTGTAGCCTTCTGACCCTGACTTGTGTGATCAGTTAGTTTTGTAAACCTGACTTTTATAATCAAACTTAAGTTAGATTTAATATGATAACTGTTTTGTTTGTTTGGCTCCCCTATGGTTATTACCTGGCAATAAATAACTTTCATGGTTAAGGTGGTTACTTCTCTCTCTCTCTCTCCCACTCCCCCGTGGATGTTTTTTGGTTTCCTCATTCGCTCCAGCAGCTCTCCGTGGCCCCGCCCCGCCCCCCTGCTCCCGCTCACCTCTGCCTCCTCCGCAAGCGCTCCGCCGCGTCCTGCTTCTCCCCCATCCCTCCCAGCACTTGCGCCATGAAACAGCTGATTCGTGGGGCAGGGAGGGAGGGGAGAGGAGGGGGAACACGGCGCCCTGGGGGAAGAGGCGGGGCCGGGGCGGGACTTTGGTGATGGGGTTGGAATGGGGGCGGGGTCAGGGGCGGGGATGGGGTGGAGTCAGGGCGGGGCCAGGGGTGGGGAAACGGGCGGGGGGCGCAGGCACCCACCGGCGCTGAGAAAGTTGGCGCCTATGCCTAAGCTAAAAGATCCCTGCAGCACCCAAAAATCCTGTGGGGTTTGCTCATCAAGTGGGTTAGGACCAGAACAACTGTAACGTGAAAGTGGGGATAGGGACGTGCTGAACCTGGGACATAGGAGGGTGGCAGCTTGGAAGTGCTGCTCGACCCAGCCTGCTGAGTCCAGGGACATATAAGGGGTCAGCTTGGGAGTCCTGATTAACCCGGTCCTCTCAGACACGCGCTGCTAATGTGTGTGTGTGTGTGTGTGTTCGTCTGATTCTGGGGCTGGAAGAACCTAGCCCCGGGGAACCTAGGACCTGCACGATCGCTCCATTGGGAGCGTGTGACAAGGTGGGACTGTTCTTAATGTTTTCTCTGAATACTGTGTGAGTGCCTCAGTTTCCCCTATGCATTTCTTAGGTATCTAGGTGGGGGGGGATCAGGGTGTATGATTGTTGCAGAGCCCAAGAAGGCCCCTGTGATACTGTCTGCACAGAGAATGGCCGGCAGTCTGTCTCCTGGCAACTGATGGCCTGGGCCCCTCCCCTGCAAGGTGCCAGCTGAAGATGTTGGAGAACAAAGAGATCAGGTGACCACCTGGCCTGGGAAAGAGACAAAGGCCAGAGAGGAGGGGGTGGAGAGTCTCAGTTTGGAGCTGGCTGTGAAAATGGAAGGGAACCCAGATGGGGCTCTGGCCTCCCTGGGGCCCCCCAAGATGGTCCTAATTGAAGGGGTCCTGTTGTCTGTACCTGCAAGACCTGTCTTGGACTGTGTTCCTGTTGTCTAAATAAACCTTCTGTTTTACTGGCTGGCTAAGAGTCATGGGGAATCGCAGGAAGCCTTGTCTCCCCCTAACTCCGTGACAGAGGGAACTTGCAGCAGGGAGAAGTAGAGCTCCGTATGAGAACACAAGTGACACAAGCAGTACATTGATAGAAGTACAGAACCCCGGCCTCCCGCCACAGAAGAGTAACCCTAATAAATGAGCATGCCCCAAAGTAACAGGCAAAGCTGTAAGAAGGTCCATCAATTGCTATTAGCCATGATGGATAGGGATGGTGTCCTTAGTCTCTGATTGCCAGAAGCTGGGAATGGGCGACAGGGGATGGATCACTTGATGATTCCCTGTTCTGTTCATTCCCCCTGGGGAACCTGACATTGGGCACTGTCAGAAGACAGGATACCGGGCTAGATGGACCTTTGGTCTGACCCAGTCTGGCTGTTCTTATGGAGAAATGTGGGCTCAATGGAACTACCATTAAGTGGATACAGAACTGTTGAAACAACTGCAAACAATGAGTAACTGTTAATAGAACAATGTGGGATTGGAGAGGGGTCTCAACTGAAGTCCCACAGGGATCTGTTCTAGGTCCTGTGTTGTTTAACATCTTTATCAATGACCTGGGTGTAGCACTAGGGAGCAGACGGATCAAATTTGCAGATGACAAAGCTAGTGGGGGTTGCCAACACTTTGGAGGATGAAGCTAAAATTCAGAGGGACCTCGATAAATTTCAGAACTGGGCTGTAGACGACACAATGAAATTCATCAAGGAGAAATGGAAGGTGCTCCACTTAGGGAAGAAAAAACAAATACACAAATACAGGATGGGGAAGAACTGGCCTGGTAGTTGCACTGCTGAGAAGGAGCTGGGAGTTGTGGTGGAACACAAATGTGACATGAGTCAGC
Source organism: Emys orbicularis (assembly GCF_028017835.1). Taxonomy (NCBI): domain Eukaryota; kingdom Metazoa; phylum Chordata; order Testudines; family Emydidae; genus Emys; species Emys orbicularis. Next base: position 20,278,655 of record NC_088702.1, read on the forward strand.
AATGCGATGCTGTTGCAAGAAAAAGGGAATGCAATTTCAGGTTGCATGAACAGAGGCAGAACACGCACGTCAGGAGAGGTGACAGTACCGCTCTACTCGGCGCTGGCTAGGCCTCAGCTGGAGGACTGTGTCCAGTTTTGGTCACCAATGTATAGAAAGGATGTACAGAAACTGGAAAGGATCCAGAGGCGAGGGATAAAGGGATAGCTCAGTGGTTTGAGAATTGGCCTGCTAAACCCAGGGTTGCGAATTCAATCCTTGAAGGGGCCATTTACAGATCTAGGGCAAAAATCTGTCTGGGGATTGGTCCTGCTTTGAGCAGGGGGTGGGACTAGATGACCTCCTGAGGTCCCTTCCAACCCTTATATTCTATGAAGTTATGTTGGTATAAAGATGATCAAAGGGATGGAATGCAAGCCCTAGGGTCACAGCCTGAAGGAACTGGGCATGGTTAGTGTGGAAAAGAGATTGGGGGAGGGGGACATGATCGTGGTTTTCAAATCTTGAAAGGCTGCCATAGAGAAGCTGGAGAAAAGTTGTTCTCTCTCGCCCCAGATGGCAGGACAAGGGGCAATGGATTCAAATGACAGCAGAGTCAATTGAGATTAAATCTCAGGGAAAACTCCCCAGCTGTGAGAGCAGTCGGACAATGGACCAGACGCCCAGGGAGGTGGTGGAAGCTCCTTCACTGGAGGGTTTCGAGAGGAAGCTGGACAGTATCTGTCTGGGGTGCTTTAGACCCAACAAATCCTGCATCTTGGCAGGGGTTGGACTAAGTAACCCCTGTAGTCCCTTCTTCCCCTGTGGGTCTGTGATTCTAGGATTCACTGAAAATCCCGAGATTTAATGTGAATGTCATGACAACCCCCCCCTCCCTGAAATTCGGTAATAAATCCCGAGGCTTGCTTTAAAAATCCTGAAATTGGTTAAAAATTATGAGATTTGCTCTAAGAATCCTGCGATTGGCTTTTAAAATCCACAGATTTGTGCTTTGTCTCCGCACACCCTGTTGTTTGTGGCCCGTTGCCTTATCCCTCCTCCCGCCCCCACCCCACGGGTGCTGGTGTCGCCCCTGCATGTTGAGTGTCTTTGTTCTGCGGGGACCCGGTGGAGCTGGATGGCCTGGAGGTGGGTAAAGTGTCCCCGGAGGGTGGGGGGAGAGTGCAGAGAGCTGACGGCTCCCCCCTCTGCAGCCAGGGTGGGGCGCTAATGCTGTCATCCCTGCCCCACAGCTGTTTCCCCCGCCCCCACTGCACCCTGCTTCTCCTGCAGCTGGGACTCTCCTCCCCCCATGAAAATAGTACTGGTCACTCCCCCCTCCCCACTCTTCTAAGAATGGAAGGGCCCACTCCCCCTCCCCCCACACACTATTGTGAGAAAAGCATGGACCACTCCCTCCTCCCCACTACTCACATGTTGTCATAAATATAAAGGGAAGGGTAACAACCTTTATGTATGCAGTAATATAAAATCCCTGCTGGCCAGAGGTACAGAATCACTTTACTTGTAAGGGGTAAGAAGCTCAAATAACCTGGTTGGTACCTGACCAAAAGGACCAATAAGGAAAGAAGATACTTTCAAATCTGGTGGGGTAAGGAGAGGTTTTGTTTGTGCTCTCTTTGTTTGTTCCCTCTCTGGATGGAGAGAGAGACCAAGCAGGTAAAACATCTCCCGAAAACATACCTGAAATGATACATCTAAAATTACAGAAATTGTAAGTAAGGGCAAGGAAATGCGTTGGATTATCTTTTGTTTTAGCTTGTAAATTTTCCCTATGCAAAGAGGGAGTTTTATTCCTGTTTTTGTATCTTTGAAGATGAGCATGGAGGTGAATCCTCTGTGTTTAAATCTTTTTATTACCCTGTAAAGTTACCTTCCATCCTGATTTTGCAGGTGTGATTCTTTTACTTTTTCTTTAATTAAAGTTCTTCCTTTAAGAACCTGTTTGATTTTCAGTGTCCTAGGGACAAAGGGTCTGGTCGGTACTCACATTATTCTCAAGCCTCCCAAGAAAGGGGGTGAAGAGTCTTGGTGGAATATTTGGGGAACAAGGGACTCAAAGTGGCCCTTTTCCTGAATTTTTATCGAAATCACTAGGTGGTAGCTGCAATACCGTCCAAGGACAAGGAAAGTATTTATGCCTTGGGGAAGTTTTTCAACTAAGCTGGTAAAAATAAGCTTAGAGGGTCTTTCATGCGGATCCCCAGATCTGTACCCCAGAGTTCAGAGTGGGGAGGGAACCCTGACACATGTGAAAATGGTATGGGCCACACACACTTTCCCTCTTCTCACCTGTTAATATGGTTTGGGCCACTCCCTCTTACCCCTTCCTCACCTATGAGAATGGTATGGGACTCTCCCCTCCTCCCGTATGAAAATATTGTGGTCTATTTACTCCTCACGCCTCCTTTCCATTTAAAATGGTATGAGCCACTCCCCTATTCCCCATTCCCTTTCTGGGAAAATAGTACGAGGCAATGGCTCCTCACACCCACATGAAAATGGTACAGGCTGCTCCCCGTTTTCCCTCCCCTATCTAAAAACTCCTCTCAGTTCCTGAGGGTGGAGCGGCTTCCGTCCTGCAGCACCCCTGATTGGCTGCCCTTCTCCAGGAGGCGGGATAAGTGGGCAGGGCAGGAGGGGCATGGACCAGCCTCGAGAGATCCAGCCTCCATCCCCATCCCTGGGGGGCTGCCCTGCCCCCGTGCAGTGTCTGGGAGCCCCAGGGGGTCTGTACCTCACACAGCTCCACAGGGGACAATGGGGCGAGCAGAGCTGGAGGATGGGGAGAAGTTTGCATGTATGTGCTCCCCCTGGGGTATCTATAACTGCCCCCTCTGCAATGCCTGTCCTCCCTGCCCCCCAACCCCCCCCCCCAGCAGTTCCATTTCCCACCATCCCTCTGCTGCCCTCAGGTGCTCTTGGGAAGGAGGCTGAGAGATGAGAGCTGGGGAACCCCCTGCTGTACGTGGCCCCCGGAGCCAACACCTCCAGTGTGGTCCCCATGGTGGGGAGCCCTGGGGCGGAACTCTGCTCGGGCTGAAGGGGCACTGGCAGAGCTGTGGGGGCGGGGAGCCGAGGGCTGGGATAGCAAGGGGCTGCGGGTTGGGATTGAGGGGCACCCCAGTCTCCACAGACCATCCAGCTTCCTCCCCCCCTTAGTTCCACTCACCCCTAGACCTGCAGAGGGGGGCCTGGGGCCTGGTTCTCCGACCCTGCAGCCCGGGTTCCCCAGGGTTTGTGACTCAGAGCCTGGGGAAGCGGCATGCACAGCATGTGAAAGAAGAAGTGGGTGCAGAAAGGATGGGGTGGGGGGAGATGCTCTCTCAGAAACCCCAGCACCAGCATCCTGCCGACTTCCCCTCTTTCTGGCCCTGCCTGTGGCTTCCCTGCAACAGGTGCAGGCTCCATATTGCTTGTGGGGCTGGAAATAAAACCCAGGAGTCCGGGCTCTGAGCCCCTCTACACCTCACTCTGCTCCCAGAGCTGGGATAGAGCCCAGGAGTCCTGACTCCCTGCCTCCAACCCTCACTGTAATCCACTAGACCCTGCTCCCCTCCCAGAGCCAGGGACAGAACCCAGGAGTCCTGACTCTGAGACCCTCTATACCTCACTCTCCTCCCAGAGCTGGGGATACAACCCAGGAGTCTGGGCTACCTGCCCTCCCGTCCCAGCTCTATCCCTTTATTACTGCTTTTTCCAGTCACACAATACTATTTGAACGCTAGCAGCTCACACCTCTTATCATATTGTACATGCTGCAGACACTAATTACTCACCCGGAGCTGAGATGCAGCCACCTCCAGGCGGGGCCGCTGGGGAACAGCCACACAGCGACACTGCCCAGGGGTTGTTCACACAGAGCTGAGATGCGTCCGCCTCTGGGGTGGGGTGACTGGGAACAGCGCACTGGAACAGCAGATGCCTGGTTAGGACAGCTAGTGAATCCCTACTCCAATGGGAAGAGCCGGGTGTGTATGGAGACCTGCCTGGGATAGAGCGGGTGCGAGTGTCAGGGCGTGGGCTGTGGCGAGATGTGAGATTTCAAGACAGGAAGGGGAAGTCAGCGCCTGAATCTGGCCCTAGAACTTCTTGCACAAGCCAGTTCCAGTGGCTGGAGATCCGGGGTCCTTCCCTTCTTGGGTGTCTCAGCAGGGGAGACGCCAGCAGATCGGAGCTGGTTCATTGAGCGCAGATGTTGGTTTTCTGTCTTTTGGTTCCTCAAACACCTCCCAGGTCCCGGGTCACTGAGTCTGGGGATTCCCTTGTGATGGGACCAGGGTCATCGGCTCGATCAGGAGAAGCAGCTGGATTCCACGGCCCCCCACAGACTCCGTCCTTCAACTTAAGAGCTGAGATGCAGCTGAATGTGGCCTGGGTCCTGGGGGCTGTTTACACAGGGACCTCTCCCCAGTGCTGAGATGTGGCTGCCTCTGGGGTGGGGCGCAGGGGCTGTTTATACAAGGACTTCTTGCCTGGTGTTGGGATACACAAGAGGTTGGGAGAAACCTAGAACTAAAAGGAACACAGCACCCCCTGGGGGCATTGGAACCAGCCCTGTGGGCCGGGCCCTCCCGCATATTACAGCCCAGCCAGACCCTGGCCCACTCTGCCCCAGGCCAGTGGCACGTCAGCTCTGCCCCCCTGCGTGTGGGCCCCGGCGGCTGTGCTGGGAAGCTGGTTGCTGAGCGGATCTTGCACAACAGGAAGTTTCCAGTCGTGAGTTTCTGGTTTCAGACTCTTTTTAATTAGCTGCCCGGGAGGTTTCCCTCAGTTGCTGTTAAACAGATGCCCCACATGGAGGTGGCAGCATCTCAGCGCCATCCGGGCAAGGGATCCTCATATAAACACCGCGCACCCCACCCCAGAGGTCTCAACACTGAGCAAGGGGGGTCCCAGTATAAATAGCCCCCGCGCTCCACCCCAGAGGTAGCCTCAGCTCAGCGCTGGGCAAGGGATCTTTGTGCATTGTATTGAGCTCAGTGTTTGTCTCATGTGTTTTTCCTGGGTCTTGGGAATTACCAGGTTCAGATGCAGGAAAAAAAGAAATTCACTGGGAAACCTTAGAACCGCCAGTTCGAGATCGAAACCTGACATGGCTGATAACATGGAGATCATGGGGACTGGGGTCTGTCTCTTACTGATATGGGAGGGCAAGGGTTAATTACACTGCTCTACAGCCAAAATGCTTCTGAAATAAATGTAGTCAAACTTTACTAATTCTGGGTCACTGAGAACGAAAATGATGCTTAAAATTGTTGATTGGCTCTAGTTTTCAAGATATGCTATTGGGTCAGTATATACGACCCTTGACTTGGGAATGGCGGAGGATAAGTGAGTTATAAAGGGAAGGGATCTCAATTTAAACCAGAAATGACTAAAATACATCTTTGACTGGATCTATGAATAAATCTATGACTGGGTTTGGACAGTACTTGCTTTTTAGGCAAAACAATGAATGACGCAATCTGAAGCTGGTATTGCGTCATCATGATATGAATTGCATCATGTTATTCCTAGAAGTCATGGATGATGCAATCATAACGAAGCTTACATCACTCTGCTGAACAAATTGCCCTATATCAGCTCTAGAAATCATACAGTGTCGTGCTCTCTTATTTGTCAGTGTTTGATTTTGCAAAGGGACACATTTCTGTTTAGCCAAAGTGAGCAGAGATGCCTCGTACTTGTGTGGACAGTGCAGATAACTTCTGCTATGTTTGTGGTGAAGTGACTTTTGCATCACAAAAGCGCAGTATAACCACTATGGTTAAGAAAGCCTAGCACCTTTATTTTGGCTGCAAAATTGGAGATCAGGAGAAGAGGTGGGCCCCACACATATGCTGCAACACTTGTGCAACAAATCTTCGCCAGTGGTTGAACAGGAAAAGGAAATCTATGCCTTTTGCAGTGCCAATGATTTGGAGAGAGCCAACAGATCATACCAGCAATTGTTACTTCTACATGGTGACTCCAGTTGGGAAAGGTGTGTCAAAGAAGAAAAAGTGGACTGTGCATTATCCAAACATTCCATCAGCTATACGCCCAGTACCCCACGGAGAAGGACTGCCGGTTCCTGATGCACCAGAATCATTCTCACTTGAGTCAGACGAGGAAGAGGAAGAGGATGAAACTTCTGGTCCTGACCCCCATCAATGTCACAGGGCCCACATTTTCTCCCATCCTCCTCCTCTGAACCACACCTCATAACACAAGGTGAACTGAATGACCTTGTCAGGGATTTGGAACTACCCAAGAGTAAGGCAGAGCTGTTGGGCTCCAGACTACAGCAGTGAAATCTCCTGGCAGGTGATGTTAGGGTTTCCATGTTCCTTGACCGTCAAAAGGATCTTGTCCCATTCTTCTTCATGGAAGGTGATCTTGTAGCCTGCAACAACATCGATGGTGTGATGTCAGCCCTCAATATCGTTCACGATCCAGATGAGTGGAGACTGTTCATTGATTCATCGAAGACGAGTCTTAAAGCTGTTTTACTGCATAATGGCTATGTTTTGCCATCAATTCCAGTTGGTCATGCAGTCCATATGAAGGAAACCTATGACAACATGAAACAACTTTTGAGGTGCATAAACTATGACCAACATCAGTGGCAGCTTTGTGGCGATTTGAAGGTTGTTGCTTTCTTGCTTGGTCTGCAGACTGGATACACAAAGTACTGCTGTTTTCTCTGCGAATGGGATAGTCGTGCAAGAGATTCCCACTACATCAAGAAAGATTGGCCACTCCGACAGTCATTGGAGCCTGGGAGGAAAAGTGTTCAGCATCCACCACTTGTTGAATCAAGGAAGATTTTGTTACCACCCTTACACATCAAGCTGGGTCTGATGAAGAACTTTGTCAAGGCCATTGACAAAACACACGCAGCTTTCAAGTACCTCCGTGGAAAATTTCCAAGCTTAAGTGAAGCTAAGATAAAGGAAGGTGTCTTTGTTGGTCCTCAGATTCGTGAACTTCTTCGAGATGATGCATTTGACCATGCACTGCATGGCACGGAAAAGACGGCATGGAAAGCCTTCCAGGTAGTGGCAATAAATTTTCTCGGAAACAACAAGGCAGACAACTACAGGTTGTTGGTGGAAAACCTCCTCAAGGCATACAAAAGCCTTGGTTGCAACATGTCACTAAAGATACATTTTTTGCACTCTCATCTAGATTTTTTTCCACCGAACTGCGGAGCAGTGAGCGACGAGCACGGCGAACGATTTCACCAGGACATTGCAACAATGGAGAAACGCTATCAGGGCAAATGGAGCCCATCAAAGCTTGCAGACTATTGCTGGACAGTGACAAGAGATGCTCCATTTAATGAATACAAGAGACAAGCCAAGAAGCGCCGAGTAGACACTGAATAGGACTAAACTATGTACAGAATAGTTTTTTGCCTTTTGTTTCATAATACATTTTATTTATATAACCCTTTTGCTGATTTTTAAAGTGTTACATAAACAGGACAGGTGAAATATTATCATGTAAAGCAACCATAAACACATGAAAAGACCTAGGTTTACAATTTATGATTAAAACTCTACTATCTACACAATATACATAGACATAAAATGTAAAAACTTAAATATCTTAGAAACAGTAGCCAATCAGTTGTTTTAATTGTCATATTTGAATTCAGCACATCAAAATACATAATAAATAGCACATTTTATCTCTGAAGCAGACGACTTCTCAAAAATTGTAGACCAGTGAGTCATTCATTATCTATCTATCTATCTATCTATCTATTGATCTGTTATCTTAATAATTTAAATGTCTGTTTCTTTCTATGTCCTGAAGAGATTTTAAAACATGGGAGGGGGGGGGGGAATTGAAAAATGTGGGATATTTTTTGTGAAAAATTCCTAGCCAGTGAATTTTTTCCAGTGATCATTAGTTTTAAATGGCCAAGATCTCTGTGAAACCTTTCTAAAAACCAAAACATCCTATGATTGTTTTTTAGGAAATGAAACATTTGCACAAAACTTTTATTTTAAAAACAACCTGTGACGAAGTGGGGGATTTCGTGAGCGTTTTGCATGAATACTGTGTGTGCCTCATTTTCCCTGTGTGCTGCATGTGTAATGAGGTAGTGGGAGAGGAATATTCTGGTTGCAGAGGTCCAGGTGTAACCTCACTTGGCAGCAAGGACGCCAGACACCGGCCTGGACATTATGGGATTTAGCAACCAGTGGCCCAGAGGCCCAGCCCATCATGGGAGCCAGCCGGTTCTGGCCAGTGGGAGGACAAAGGGTGGAGAAGAGAGGGCCCCGGTGACCTCACCAGCCGGTTCTGGCCAGTGGGGACAAAGAATGGAAGAGAGGGGGCCCAGGTGACCTGTTCACCTGGGATCGAAGACAAAGGGTGGAGGAGGGGCTGTGGGGGAGGAGATATAGGGGGCTCGGCTGGAAGGAGGTCGCTTCTGGACTGGGGAGAAAGAGGGGCCTGAGCTAGGGTTACCATAATCCAGCAAGCAAAAAAGAGGACGGGAGGAGCCCCACCCCTGTCCTGCCCTAGCCCCGCCCCATCCTGCCCTAGCCCCGCCCCTGCCCCTCCCACTCCCCCCTCAGAACCCCCAACCCTCCCCCCGCTCCTTGTCCCCTGACTGCCCCCTCCTGGGACCCCTGCCCCTAACTGCCCCCCAGGACTCCACCCCCTACCTAAGCCTCCCTGCCTCTTGTCCCCTGACTGCCCCCTCCTGAGACCCTCCCCCCATCCTAACTGGCCCCCTAGGACTCTACCCCCTACCTGTACCCTGACTGCCCCAACCCTTATCCACCCCCCCACCCCCAGACAGACCCCTGGGACTCCCGCGCCCCATCCAACCACTCCCCACCCCCTGACAGCCCCCCCCGCAGAACTCCCGACCCATCTAAACCCCTCCGCTCCCTGTCCCCTGACTGCTCCGATCCCTCTCCCCACCCCTGCCCCCTGACAGCCCCGTCCCAGAACTCCCAGACACCCCCCCCCCGCTCCTTGTCCCCTAACTGCCCCCTCCTGGGACCCCTGCTCCTAACTGCCCTCCAGAACCCCACCCCCTACCTAAGCCTCCCTGTTCCTTGTCCCCTAACTGCCCCCTCATGAGACCCCCCCACCCTAACTGCCCCCTAGGACCCTACCCCCTACCTGTACCCTGACTGCCCAAAACCTTCTCCACACCCCCAAAAAGCCCCCCCCGAACTCCCGACCCCCCCGTCTCTTGACTGCCCCCTCCAGAACCTCCCTGCCCCTTCTCCGACCCCCTGGCCCCCTTGTTGTTGGCCTTTCTTCACCTAATGTCTCGGTTAACCCTGCTCAGGAAGGGCCTGAGCCGCTGGGCAGCAGCGGGGGAGGAGCTCCAGACTGCCGGAGCCGATCTGCGATGCAGGGAGGGGTTCTCTCTGGCTGAGTGTCCGAGCCCCATGTAAGTGTCACCGGCCGGCCGGCAGCACTGTGGCTCTGCGGGGGGGAGTCCGGACATTTACAAATTCCCCCCGGACGCTATTTTTAGCTTCAAAAGCCGGACATGTCCGGGGGAATCCGGACGAATGGTAACCCTAGCCCTGAGCCACCTGGACAGGGACAGAGCCAGCTGGCCGGTGCTGAGACTGGCCAGGCCCGAGGGCCCTGAGAACTGCCTGGGCTGGGTTCAGATGTTACGCTGGCCGAGAGTCACTGCAGGGTAGAGATCGGGGGGTGTTGCTCCCTCTGGGGGCGGAGGCCGCGGGGGTGCAGAGCGAGGGGACTCCCTGAGGGGGCCCACGGCAGAGCCAGGCTGCTGAAGGCTCAGAGGTGCGGTCCCAGGAGGCGGCGGGGCAAGGGCCTAACCCCACAGGGGAGTGCACCCCCGAGACGGGCTGTCACCCTGCAGGGGGTTCCTCCCAGGGTCAGTACGGAGCCGAGAGAGCCCCGGCCTGGGAGTCCGGGACAACTTGGCATCCCTGCCCCGGTGGGTTGGAATTGGGGCGCACAGCGAAGGAGCTGGAACCCACCAAGGCATCCCAGGGGCGGGACTCAGGGTAACCCGGAGGTGGAGGAGAGGCTGAGGGGCCGGATGTCTGCAGGGGATGTCAGAGACCGGAGATGTGGTCGCTGCAGGCAGAGAGGGCAGGGGTGCAGGGCCCAGAGACACAGGAAATCTTGGCCCAGGAGAACCTCAAAGGGTTAACGTGGCAGAGGGGAGAGCGAGCTGTGACTAGCCCTGGGGAGGAAGCAGCCACACACCACCCCAGGGGCAGAGCTGGCCAGGGGAGGGAGGGTGGCAGACGGGTTCCCTCTGAGCCCAGTGGATATGTCTGCCTGTACCCCTGGGATCAAGCCCCTCTGGCCCCTACTGGGAACGGTCAATGGGGAGACATTCCAGTGGTGGAGAGATTCTGGGAGAGATAGACCCTTGTCGGGGTGGGGCGACCCCCCCAGATGCTGAGGGGCCGCGTGACTGGGGGGAAGGCCCCCGAACTGGGACCATTCCCCTGCGCAGGGCTCAGATCCCTGGGCAGACACAGGAAGCACGAGGGAGGAGCTGCCCAGCTCGAGGTCCCTGCCTGACTGTAGCCAGACCCCTGGAGCTGAGCGCGGGGAGGGGAGATGCTCCCACACTGGGAGGTGTCTCACGCTGGCTCTGATGCTGAGACCAAAGCCACGGGCTCGCTGCCTGCCCTCACTGGTACAGCGCAGACAGAGCAGAGCCTGGGGGGGCTGGGACCCCAGCTGAGCGTGGGCAGACCCGGCAGCCGGGTTGTCTTGCCCAGAGGTGTGAGTGGCCCAGGGAGGGGGGAAGCTGCTGGCAGGGCGCTGCTGGGGACAGAGACGCCTGGGCAGAGGGGGGCCCTGGCCAGGATGGGTTCCATTAACCAAGAGAGCCCGAATCACAGTCCTCCAGAGGGCGGGGCCAGGAAAGGGCTCAGTCCGCAGGGGGGAGGGGCAGGGCAGAGCTCGGTGAGAGAGTCGTGAACTCATCCCCCCCAAAGTAGATGGGAGGCGGATCCAGGGGCAGTGGGACACGGGTGCAGAGGGGACACTGGCACTGTCGAGGTGGTGGACCCAGACCAGGTCAATACATACCTAACCCTAAGGGGGGTGGTTGGACCTCCAGTTAAGGTGCTTGTAGTGAGGATCCATCTGAAACGCAGGGCCAAGGGGGACCCCAAAGAGGTTGGGGTGCAGGACCAGCTATCTGCAGAGGTGCTGAAGGGGGATGGTTTGGAGAACTGGCCAGATGGCACCCTGGCCCTTGCCTGTGGCTTCAGCCAGGGAGGGCCGCTAGGTCCGGCCCCGGGGATCTACAGCAGGGGACGTGGAACCTCCAATGAGGGGAGTGAGTTACCGGGGACAGGGCTTGACAAGGCTGAGAGCAGGCTTTGTCCTGAGGTGGGGAAACCGAGGCAAAACCAACAAAGGCTGGGGGCTCCAACCCAGCAGCTTAATTCCAGCTCAAGCAGCAGAAGGATCCCTCCAGGGAGAAGCTGAGGGTCCTTGCGGGCCACAGTGCTGCAAGACCCTGGGGGAGGACTGCAGGGAAAAATCCCCACGAGAGAAGGGATCCAGTACCAGGAAAAGGCTCCCTAAGGGAAAACTGAACCTTGGGGGATCGGGGGCAGCTGGTGATCACCCAGGAGTGCCACCACTGGCTGTTGTACCTGGCCCCCGATGTCCCTCTCTCTAGACATCAGGGGGTCCGATGCACCCAGCAAAGGCTGCTACAGAACTTTTCCTGTCCCAGGAATTCACAGGGGTCCCCCCTTTTGAGTTGTTTTCTGTCAGGAGAGGGAGGGGACCCCTGGACGTGATGTGGGACATATGGGGGGGGGGGTGAGAGAAGACGAATGGGGAAGCGGGACTGGAGTATGTACTATATTTCTGGGGAAGGCTCACAGAGCTCACGCTTTTGGCCAGGGAGAGCCTAGCCAGGGCCCAAGGGAAGCAGAAGGTCTGGCACAACAGCGTGCTGGCTCCTATGGCACTGGGGAGCAGGAGCAGGGTTGCCAGGTGTCCGATTTTTGACCAGAACGCCCCATCAAAAAGGGACCCTGGCGGCTCCAGTCAGCACTGCTGACTGGGCCATTAAAAGTCCGTCAGCGGTGCAGGGGGCTAATGGAGGCTCCCTACCAGTCCTGACCCCACATGGCTCCCGGAAGCAGCGGCATGTCCCCCTCCGGCTCCTATGTGTAGGGGCAGCCAGGGGGCTCCACACGCTGCCCCTGCCCGAAGCGCCGGCTCTGCAGCTCCTCTTTGGCCAGGGCAGTTCGCTGACCCACCTGGCCGCATCTCCACTTAGGAACCGTAGGGGGGACATGCCGCTACTTCTGGGAGCTGCTTGAGGTAAGCGTGGGCCGAAGCCTGCACTCCTCACCCTCTCACCCACCCCAACCTCCTGCCCCAGCCCTGATCCCGCTACTGCCCTCTGAACCCCTCAGTCCCAGCCTGGAGCACCTTCCTACACCCCAATCCGCTCATCACAAGCCCCACCCAGAGTCTGCACCCCCAGCCGGATCCCTCACCCACCCCGCACGCCAACCCCATGCCCCAGTCCAGAGTCCCCTCCTGCATCCTGAACCTCTCATTTCTCGTCCTACCCTGGAACCCACACCCCCAGCCCAGAGTCTGTACCCCCTCCCACACCCCAACCTCCTGCCTCAGCCCAGAGCCCCCTCCCATACTCCAAACCCCTCGGCTCCACCCCCCCAGTCCGGATCCCCCTCCTGCACCCAAAACCCCTCAACCCTGGTTTGAACCCAAAGCCTGCACCCCCAGCCAGAGTCCTCACTCCCTCCTGCATCCCATCCCACTGGCTCAGCCCAGAGCCCCCTCCCACACCTGAACTCCTGATTTATGGCCCCACCTGAAAGTCTGCACCCACAGCCGGAACCCTCACCCCCTCCCGCACCCCAACCCCCTGAGGCAGTCCGGTGAAAATGAGCGAGTGACAGAGGAGGAGGGATGGAGTGAGAGGGGGCGGGGCCTGGGAGAAGGGGCGGGGCCGGGCAAGCGTGTTTGGTTTTGTGCGAGTAGGAAGTTGGGAACCTAACCAGGAGAGGGGTCTCAGCTCAGTGTGGAGGAAGCCTGGGATGGGCCCCGTGAAGTCATCAACCAGCTGAATGTGTTGGAGCTGCCCAGTCAGGCTCCTAGCCAGCGAGGGGACCATGTCCGCATGACGCAGCCACTGTGCCAGGGAGACATTCAGGCAACCACAGAAATTCCAGGTGGAAGTGACGAATCTGTCGCTTCCTGGACTGCCCACTTTGGCCCACGGGGCAGCCCAAAGCGCGGAGCCCAGAGCAGTATCGTGCCCCTGGGTGCCCTGCAGGCCACCCGGATGATTTAAAAGGGCCCAGGGCTCCCTGGTGGGTCTCTCTTTAGAGACCGGAGCCAGCCCCTCGCTGGAATCAATCCCCCTTTCTGACCAGCTAACCCCTGCCCGGCAGGCAGAGAGCAGAGGGGCTGCGTCCTCACCAGCAGCTGTTCCCCAACTGGCCTGGGCTTCCTAACCGAGCTCTCCACGGCGGAAGGGGGGACGGAAAATAACCCTCCCATCAGCTGTTCCCCATTCATAGTGACGGGGAAAACAGCCCAGGGCCTGGAGAGCTCAGAGACATGCTGGCACTAGGGGTGACCCAGCCGCCCACCAGCCCTGGGCCTCTCCCGTGGGGCTCATCCCCAAGAAAGACGGGCTGATCCGATTCTGTGTGGACTGTGGGAAGCTCAAGGCCATCGGCGTGTCCGATGCCTACCCCATGCCTAGGCCTGACGAGACCCTAAAGAAGTTCGGGGGCGCCCGGTACCTCATTACTATGGATCTCACCAAGGGCGACTGGCAGGTGCCTTTGGACCCAGATGCCAGGTTGAAATCTGCCTTCATCACCCCTATGGGGGTCTGTGAGATCCTGGTCCTGCCTTTCGGCCTCAAGGGGGCACCTGCCACCTTCCAGCGCCTGGTGGGTCAGTTACTGTGGGGGGTGGATGACTTTGCCCGGGTGGGCATTGATGGTATCTGTGTCGTTAGCCAGACCTGGGGCGGGAGGAACCTGTGTCCCAGGTGAAGAGGGGTCTGGGCTGTCTCTGGGAGGCAGGACTCACTATCAAAGCTGAAGAGGGAAAGGTGGGGATGGCAGAGGTGTCGTACCAGGGCCATAAGGTGGGAAGTGGCTGCCTAAAGCCCGAGCCGGCCATGGTGCAGGCGATCAGAGATTGGCCCATTCCTCAAACCAAGACACAGGCCCAGGCTGTTATGGGGGCAGCAGGGCCGTGCCGGCGGTTTGTGTCCCGCTTTAGCTCCCTAGCAGCTCCCATCACAGAGCTGTGTACGAAGGGCGAGCCGGACACAGTGATCTGGACAGAGCAGCGCGGGGGGGAGGGGGGGCTCTCTGTGCGCGGAAGGAGTCTCTACTCCAGGCCCCGGTGCTGGGGAAGCCAGACTTGGACAAACCCTTTCTGGTGTTCACCGACACCTCAGACACGGGGCTGGGCAGGTGGCTGACACAGGCCGATGCAAAGGGGCAGAGACAGCCCGTCATGTCCCTGAGCAGGAAGCTGCTCCCAGAGAGCAGAGCTATGCGGCGATATCGAGGCAATGCCTGGCCGTGGGGTGGGCCCTTAAAAAGCTGCAGCCATAACTATTTGGGCAGCACTTTGCTGTGTGCACTGACCACTCGCCCCGACAGCCTGCACCAAATGAAAGGGGCTAATGCCAAGCTCCTGAGATGGAGTCTGAGCCTCCAGGATTACGAGATGGAGGTGGGCCATGGGAATGGGAGTGTGAAGGTTCTAGCCGAGGCTTTGTCCCAGAGAGGGGAACCTGAACCTCCCTGGGTCACTGGCTGAAGTGACCCCACTCAGTTCAGACTCGAAGTGGGGAGAAATGTGATGAAGTGGGGGATTTTGTTAGTGTTTTGCATGAATATGGTGTGTGCCTCAGTTTCCCTGTGTTCTGCATGTATAACGAGGTGGTGGGAGAGGGGGGTTGTGGTTGCAGAGGGCCAGGGGTGACCCCGCCTGGCAGCCTGGACCCCAGACACCGGCCTGGACACTGTGGAACTTAGCAACCGGTGAGCTGGAGGCACAGCCCATCTTGGGAGCCAGCTGGTTCTGGCCCGTGGGAGGACAAAGAGTGGAGGAGAGAGGGCCCCGGAAGACAGCCGGTTCTGGCCAGTCGGGGAACAAAGGACGGAAGAGAGGGGGCCCAGGTGACCTGTTTGCTCAGGAACAAAGACAAAGGACAGAGGAGGGGCTGGTGGGGGAGGGGATATGGGGGCTCGGCTGGAAGGAGGTCGCTTCTGGACTGGGGACAAAGAGGGGCCTGAGCTACCTGGATGGGGTCAGACCCAGCTGGACAGTGCTGAGGGTTGCTAGGCCCCAGGGCCCTGAGAACTGCCTGTGCTGGGTTCAGACGTTAAATAAACCTCCTGTGTTACACTGGCCAAGAGTCACTGCAGGGTAGAGTTCTGTGGGCATTGGTCCCTCTGGGGGTGGAGGCCCCGGAGGTGCAGAGCGAGGGGCTGATGGTGAGAGACAGGAAGGCTGAAGGTTCAGGAGCTGTGGTTCCTGGAGGCACTGGAGCCCAGGTCTTAACCCCCAGAGTGTGTGTGACCCTGAGAAGGGCTGTCACACTGAAGGGGGGTCCTCCCAGGGACCATACGGAGCTGAGAGAGCCCGGGCCTGTAACACAGCCCAAATTTGGTGTAATAGTTTTACTATAACAAACAAAACATAATTTGCATCATTATATAAAATATATCCTAAAATAATAGTCTACATATGTATATATCCACACACACACATACATACATATATTACATTAACATAAAATTGAGCATAATGAAATATATAGTCTAAATATACTTTGTGTGTGTGTATATATATAACATAATAGTAGATATAGATACACACATACACACACACACATACACATACATATATATATAGAAAGAGAGAGAAAAAGAGAGAGGTAGCTATACAGCTACATCCAAATATTGAACACAATCAATCCAGCATTTCACCAAAGACTTAACACTTGCTCAAACACTAAGATTATGTCTGGTTTGTGTAACTGCACCATCTGGTGGCTCCATCCAGAACAGCGTGTTCCTCCCATCCCATCTCTCCTACGCAGGATTCTTTGCCCAGAGCCCAGACCTGGGCCTGAGGGTCCCAGAATCGGTGCGAGCCTGGGTGGGTCTCTGCTTCATCATCCCCTGCACATTCAGGCCACTGATGAGGCCCGGATAGGATGGGGGGATCTGTGCACCTTGGTTCACCAAGCAAGCGGACGTCTTCTGGGGGAAACCTGTTGCTGCCAACATCCTCTACAGAGAGGTTCTCAAACTGTGGTCCACGGACTACTAGTGGTCTGCAAGCTCCACTCAGATGGTCCGCGGATAGTTCCCTCTAAGATGTGTGCCTGGGCGGCCGCATATGAGAAAATGAAGGGCCACCCACCTAATTAGTGCAGCTGCACAGGGATGACTCCACTAATTAGGTGCCTGGACCCTGGAGAAGATGCACATGTAAGGGGAAGTGGTGGCCTTGGTGGAAATAGGGGGTAGGTGGGAGGGAGCAGTGGGGTGAGAAGAGGGGGTGGGGGGAATTTGGGATGTGCAAGGCTGTGGTGACCAGAGAAAGAGGCGACTTTCCCCAGCTCCAGGGCTGCGGCTGCCGGGGAGAAACAGCCCTCCTTCCCAGCCTCAGCTCTGTGGTGGGGGAGAGACCCCCGTCCTTCCCAGCCCCAGCTTGGGGGCTGTTGCGGTGGGGGAGAGAGGGCACATCCATCGCATTAGAATGGTGACACTACTGATATTAAAATATGAGTTGTGTGCTTTTATTTGTAGAACAAAAAATGTTAATTATTATTATTATTTTTTATATATCCAAAGCGCTTTACAATAGTTAGCTAACGGTACAAACAACATTTGGAAAGATCAGTAAGTGGTCTGCCAAGACCCTCAGTAATTTTTAAGTGGTCTGTGAAAAAAAAAGTTTGAGAACCACTGTTCTACCGAGAGGTGTTGGGGGAGGCGCGGGGCCACTTCTGGATGCTGGGGTTCCTGGAGATGGGAGGCTGCTCCTTGGGCATCAAGGATGTGTGAGCCAGGGACGGGAGCTGCTCTTATCTGTGCATCACCAAGGGGAAATTGTTCCGGCACAGCTACCGAGCAACACAGCCTGCACTCATCGTCACAGGTATCCCACCGCTACCACCTGAGCCAGCCAGTCCCCCGCCCTGGGGCTGGATCCAAGCCATCGCCCACAAGAGGGGAAAGGCCCAGTGGTCCATTCCCCTAGTGGCTTGAAACAAAAATTGGTCAAATTTTTAGCAAACTGAAAATTGTTTGGATTGAAAGAAAAAGAAAAATTGTTGAATTTTTTGGCGAACCAAACATTTGAAAAAAATATTTTGGGGGGGGGGGTCAATGTGAAAGCACAATTTGATTTTTTTGCCAAATGAACAGTTCAGCAAAATTGACCTGGATTCACACAAAGTTTTGGTGTTGCCGAATTTGCATTTTCCACCAAAAAAAACGTTTCTCTGTGAAACTTTCTCCCCGCGCTGGCTGGGAACGGCCGTCAGAGCCGCTGGGTTGGGCGTTGTCTTGCAGTGATCACTAACTAGCATCAGATGGTTTGCTCTGTTCTCCAGAGGGTCTTGTGGAAGCAGAAAATAAGAGTAAAAGGAGGATCTAGGGATAGATTTCTTTAGTTCATTTAAGAATAGAGCAAAAGGATTTGTTTAACCCTAACCACGCGAGACTTGTAAGAGATGCTGGTCTCGCCTTGCTTTTAGTTGATAAGAATGGAATGCTGACTGAAGCAGAAACCTTGAGATAAGGTAGTGGCTGGAGGGGTTTTGTATAAACAAAGAATAACTGTTAGCCATTGATGTATGTAACGGGAACCTATAAATACTTGTCTTATACTGCTTGTAGGGGGAAGGTCTGCTTAAGGTCAGGGGGACCCCCGGCCCGGCTTGTTGCTAACAACCTCAGAGTGAGAACTTGTTTTCTTCTACAGTCTCATACTGTGCTTGTCACCGGGGTATCTGGTCGCCTGGCGGGCATCACAGAGCAAACAAAGTCATAATTAACAAGGCAACAAACAGGGTAGGGACGGGGCAGGATATCAGGCTAGATGGGTCTGTTGGCCTCACCTGGGGTGGCAGTTCCCCCAGCTGAGGTCTCATTCTCTGTTTCCTCAGTCCTGTGAGATTCCAATTTCTTGTCGGCTCTTTGGTAGCTGAGGAACGGCCCGAGCTACACGCCGGACTCGGGCACCATGGATTCCCTAACCCCCGGCCTGTCCTTCCTTCTGCTTCCACGACAGCAGCAGGGTGTCCTGGGGGAGAGAGATTCTGGGGTATGTATGTGGCTGGCAGGATAGATAGATAGATAGATAGATAGATAGATAGATAGATAGATAGATAGATAGATAGATAGATAGATAGATGGGTGTATAGGGATGAATAGATACATAGGTGGGTGGGTAGGTACATAGTTAGTTGGGTAGGTGGATAGATAGATGGTGGGTAGAATGGTGGGTAGGTATATGGGTAGGTGGGTACATAGTTGGGCCGGTCGGTAGGTGGGTCGGTAGCTGAGTTACCGTCTGTAATAGAGCACGGTGAGGTAATAGGCCAGGAAGAATCCAGTCGCCACGAAGACGAGTTTGCCGCTGATTTCGATAAATGCCCGAGTGAGGCCACCTGTGGGAGCTGGAACAAGCCGAGAGTCTGGGATAGATCCCTGCAACCCCTGCCCCGAGCCAGCCAGCCCCCGCCCTGGGGCCGGGTTGGAGCCAGCGCCCCCTGGAGGGGAAATTCCCCAGCGCATCAGCCAGCCAAACCCACCCTGCGGCAAGATCATACCTGGCGCACCCTAGAGGGGAAAGATCCTGTGGCCCAATCCCCGTCCCCCCAAGACAGCCAATCCCCACCCTGGGGCTAGTTCGGAGCTCACGCACCCTAGCAGGAAGGGGCTCTCACCTGTGTCCGGTGGGCTCAGCAGTACAGTATACATCCTGTGGGTGTTGGAGCCAAGGCAGAAGATCCGGGGGCTCCTGTCCCTGCTCCCCGTCCAGCTCAGGGTGCTGATGGCCTCATCCCCCTGGGCCCAGGAGCTGACTTGCAGGGGCCCCCGTGAGCCATTCCCAGCCAGCGGCTCCCCGTCCACCTGCCACTGGAGCCGGGGTGGGGGGTGGGAGCGCAGGGAGCAGCTGCAGCTGACGCTGGGCCCCTGGTGCTGGCAGGACGCGTTCAGGCTGTTCCCCGGCCAGGGGCTGTCTGGGGAGACCAGGAGACACAGCGACAAATTAATAGTGAGAGAGAGAAACCCTGTGGCAGGGAGTCCCATGGCTTAACCCTTTTAATACCCAGGGGCAGGGAGTCCCATAGATTAACCTGCTAATATCCAGTGTCAGGGTTTTTCTGCCCTGGGACATCTCTTCGGTCAGCCCCTGGGCGCTGATCTGGCCCCATCCTCAGCCAGCTGCACTTCACACCAACTCACTTGCTTCTCTGCCCTCAGCCTGGGTGCTCACGGCCCTTGTAGATGGCCCAGGAGTCTGTTCAAGCCTCAGCTGCCCCCCGTGAGGCTGCCCTCAAAGCAGCTAATTAACTATGGCACAGGAGGGGTTTGCACTGTCTCCGTTTAAAGGGGCCAGGCACCTGTGACACCTGCTAGTATTCAGTGGCGAGGAGTCTCATGGATTAACACTGCTACTCTCCAGTGTCAGCGTCTCGGGGTTAACCGCACTCACACTCGACGAGCAGTTGGAATGTCCCCTGGGCAGAGCTCTCCTTTCTCTGGGCCCAGCACCCGTACAGCCCCCCGTCCTCGGCCGTCACGTTGGGCAGCTCCAGCCGCAGCTGATTCTCCCCTGCGAGGTGGGCTCCCTTGATGGCTCGGCCCCCCCTCACCCAGCCCAGCACAGCGGGGGGGCTGCTGGTGACAGAGCAGAGGAACCGCAGGGAGTCGCCCTCCTGGGCCGTGAGCTGTGACCCGTTCCCCACCGGGGTGCTGGGATCTGGGAATAGAAATAATTCAGAGCCACTTACACCCTGAGCCAGCCAGTCCCTGCCCGGGAACCGGATCAGGGCTGGCGCCCCCTAGAGGGAAAAGGTCCCGTGCCCCACTCCCCGCCCCCTAGCGATACCTTGGAATAGCTGGGGGTCGCTCCTGTTAGCTCTGGAGACGGTGATTTGCAGAGTCCTCTCTAGAGCTGAAATACCCACGGCAACGTATTAGATTGGAGAGTGATCCCCACTGACCCCCTGCTCCAGAGCCCAGCACCCCGCAATGACCCCCCGCCCCTCCTGCAGCCCAGCACCCCCCATGGATCCCCCATCCGCCCCCTGCAGCCCAGCGCCCCCTACTGACCCCCCGCCCACCCCTTGCAGCACAGCCCCCCCAGTGACCACCTCCCCCTGCAGCCCAATACCCTCCACTAAGGCTCCTTTGTGTGGCACAGCACCTCCTAGCGCCTTACACTGCACATGCACACGCAGGGCCCGGCTGGCCGACCCATAGGAATTCTTCGCCCAGCACTGATACTCTCCAGCGTCCCCTCTGCTGAGATTCGGCAGCTCTAGGCGCCCGGCCCCTCCCTGGCCGGGGCTGAGGGACTCGTTCCCCTTGGCCCAGCTCAGGGTGGCCTCGGGTCTGCTCCCAGCCTCACAGCTCAGGCTCAGGGAGTCGCCCTCCTGGGCCTCCAGAGACACGATGTCGCCCTCAGCTCCTGACACTTCCAGCACTGAAAGACATAAGCAGGCAGGTTAGGCCCCCTCCAGAGATCCTCCACCAAGGAGCCACGATG
This sequence comes from Emys orbicularis, assembly GCF_028017835.1. Classification (NCBI taxonomy): domain Eukaryota; kingdom Metazoa; phylum Chordata; order Testudines; family Emydidae; genus Emys; species Emys orbicularis. Next base: position 20,299,439 of record NC_088702.1, read on the forward strand.
CAGCCACCTCTGGGGTGGAGTGCGGGAGTTGGTTATACAGGGACCCCTCGCCTGGTGTGGAGACGTAGCCAGCTCTGGGGTCGGAGCACAATCTTGGTGCCTCTCCATGGCAGCAGGTCTCTGACGCAGAGATCGGTCTGTAACCCATCTCCTCCCTGCTGCCCAGCGCCCCCTAGTGCCACCCCGGAGTCTGGAGACAGAGAGAACCGGGCCCGCTCCCCCCACCACCCTCCTCACACCCTGCAGCTTCCTCGGGCTCTCCCCTCCGGGCACGGAGCAGCCTGGCCTGGCAGAGCGTGACTAGGAGGCGCTCGCTGGTTCCCGGGGCTCGCAGCGCGGCCTCTCACCGGGGCGTCCGTTCCTGGTCAGGGTCCCGGTGATGTTGGGGGGCCCGGGTGGGTCTGTAACACAAACCAGAGATCAGGGGGGCTGGACAGCACCGGGAGGGGGGAGGTCATTAGTGATCACTGAGCCTAGACACTGACCCTCGCTGTGAGCTCAGCTGGGGGACGGGAAAGTCCCTGAAGTGACACAAGACCCGTGGGTGGGGAAGGGAAGCGACAGACCCGACTGAGCCTGACCCAAGAGGCGCCCGACGGAACCCAGGGGCCGGGTTAGGGCCGTGCCGGGAAAACAGATCCGTGGGAAATGGAAACCCAAGGGACCAAAACCAGTGGGTCTAAATTCGGACTAATTGGCAGAGGCACTAACGAGGGGCCGGGCTGCTCAGGCCTGGGTACTGGAGTGAGCGTCACCATCTTGGTACTACCGTCTGCCGGGCGCCCGGGCGTTCAGCGTCCTGCTCCTCAAACGTCTCCTGCCCAGGGCGGGACAGAGCCAGGGGTCTAAATAACCCCACTCCCGCCCCCACCCCAGTCCCACCCACCACCAGGGACATCAGACACCCCCGTCATGGGTCCTTTGCCTTCCCCCCTCGGTTCATCTCTCCCCAGCCCTCTCCTTTCACCTTCTGGCTTAGCTGGCCAGGCCTGGATATTTTGCAGCCTGGCTGCACTCAGAGAGGTGTCTGAAATCAACACGCGGAACAGCCGGACGCTGATACTGGCTGGCCAGGCCTGGCAGGGTCCATCCACGCTGACCTCAAAGCCCCGCGGTGCCGAGCCTCAGAGCCTGGGTCCGTTGGGTCGGGCTCACGGGGCTCAGGCTGCGGGTCTTTGATTGCAGTGCGGACATTTCCTCCGAGGTCTGTGTAGACGTTCAGGATCGGGCTGGGGCCTGGGCTCAGAAATGGGGGGAGGGAGCTGGGGGGGGATTCCTTCTAAATCTTCCTGTGGCTGAAGGGAACAAGGGCCGTCCTTACACAGATGCCTGATTTGATCCTTCATGTTGCAAAGGCGGCCGCTGATTTCCCCTCTGCCCTGGATCTGCAGCACAAGGGTCAGAGTCCATTTAATGGGGGTTTCCCTGGGGCAAGGCGGGCCGAGGTCTCTGGGCACCGAGCCCGGAGCGTGTTTAGTGCCGGACAGTGACTGGGTCCCGTTAACACTCTGCTCCATATAGAGCATCCACCGATCCCAGAAAGGGGAGGGGGGAGGAGACGCGGTGGGACAGCCTGGGGGGATCTCAGGGGGAACTGGGGTGGCTGGTGTGAGGGGAAATCCCAACAAGGGGGGTTGGAATGGGGGGATGGATCACAGCACAGGAGGATTCTGGGGGCAGGGCAGGTCGGGGGTAGAGAGGGGAGCCATAACCAAGGTGGGCAGGAAGGGATGAGGATCCCAAGGGAGAAGGGGCTGCACGGTTTGGAGGGAAGGGGCCTGAAGTAGAATTGGCTGAGGGTGCATGGTGGGGGGTGGGGATCCCAGCACAGGGCTGGAGGGCAGGGCTGGGAAGCCCAGGGGTTGGATCCCAGCATAGGGAGCTTGGGCCGACATGGAGGAGTTGCGGGGGACACACTCACAGCCGATGTGGAGCTGGACGGTTCTGCGGGTGGAAGGTCCCTGTGCTGAGCTATAGGTGACGGTGCAGACGAGCTCTTTGCCGTGGTCCCCCAGGCTGGGTGTGAAGCTGAGCTCGGAGCTGTGGGCCCAGGTGCCATTTGCCAGCGGGGCTGAGACATCCCGGGCTGTGTCACTGAACGGCCCCGTCCAGGTGACTCGGGGAGGGGGCCCGGAGCAGCGCCCAGGGGCTGTGCAGGTCACATTCACCGGCTCCTGGGCCAGCAGTGTTTCTCGCACCCTCTGCGCCGGCGAGATCTGGATCTCTGGCTCCTCCGTCAGCCCTGAGACATGGGGAGAGGGGAGAGAATCACTCGGGGACATGGGGCCTTTCCCCTCTAGGAGCGCGGCCAAGATCCGGCCCGAGGGCGGGGACTGGCTGACTCAGGGGGGCTGATAAGCGGTTACTGCGGCTGCTCTTACCTGGCACGGAGATCGTGAGCGTAAAGAAGCGGTAATTGTATTTCAATGTTCCTTTCTCGACTCGAAGGAAATATCTCCCCTCATCCGTCCGTCGGGCGTCGCTGATTTGCAGGGAGCAGTCGCCGGGCGCCGGATTCTCCGCCAGCCGGAACCGGCCCTGGGTCTCCTGCGATACCCCCCGGTCGGGGTCACTGCTTGCCACGGGCGGATTCTGGTCCACATCGGCCGGATCTTTGTACCAGTATCTGTAGAGCCGGGCCCAGGAATTGTAGGTGTCGTACGAGGCTGGATACGTAAAGGTGCAGGTGATGAGAACACAGAGACCTTCCTGCACCGACACCGACTGCGGCACCGCCAGGGTAAATCCGGGCAGCTGGGACAGGGACCCTGCAGGGGACAGACAGGGATTGAAGTGGGACCCATAGAGAGCAGAGACCAACCCTGAGCTCCCCCCCACAGCTCTGCCCCTGCCCGTCACTCCCGACCTGCAGCCCCCTGCGAGCACAGCCCTGGGTCCCCAACCAAATCACACTCCATTTAGTTTCCATTCCTCCCTACATTGAGCCCCCTGTCACTCAGCGCCCCCTAGCACCACACAGGGGCACTGGGCTCTCCTCCCCCTCTGGCCAGCCTCCCCTCCAAGTTCTGGGACAGACCTGGCCCCACTTTGTGCAGGTTTTGCCCTTCCCCCTGCACTAGGGCTGCAGGTGCCGCTTACTTACCCCTCCAGAGCAGAGTGAGGATCAGGACCCTCAGCGTGGCTGCAGGGGGGGCAGGACCCCCTGCTCTCCAGGGGGGGGGCCGAGCCCAGAGCTCCCTTTCCCCGGCGTCATGCTGTGGCAGCAGAGCTCTGTCCATGGCTGGGGCGTCCGGCTGGGACAGACCTAGAGACAGACGGGAGGGTGGGAAGTGTGAGAGCGGAGGCTGTTTGGGGTGGACAGATCTGCCTTGGGGACCGTCAGTACTGCTGGGCTCTGCAGGGGGCTGATCTGGGGCTGCTGGCAGTTCAGTGACCCCCCCAAATCACCAGAGTGTCCGGAGAGATCGTGGGCTAAAAAAATCCCTAAATTGGTGAAAAAAACCCTGAGATTTTCTCCAAAAGTCATGAGATTGGTCAGAAAATCCCGAGCTGGTGACAGAAGATGGTGGGAAGGCAGCGCTGCTCAGTGCCTGCTTTGCTTCAGTCTTCTCACAAAAAAACAACATGTGAGCAGGCGACCAGCTCTGGAGAGATTACTAAGACTGGGACTGTTCAGCTTGGAAAAGAGACGACTAAGGGGGGATATGATAGAGGTCTAGAAAATCATGACCGGTGTGGAGAAAGTAAATAAGGAAGTGTTATTTACTCCTTCCCATAACACAAGAACTAGGAGTCCCCAAATTAAATTAACAGGCAGCAGGTTTAAAACAAACAAAAGGAAGTATTTCTTCACACAACGCACAGTCAACCTGTGGAACTCTTTGCCAGAGGATGTTGTGAAGGCCAAAATAATAACATGGTTCAAAAAAGAACTGGATAAATTCATGGAGGACAGGTTATTACCTAGCAGCTCTGTGTTCTTGGGGAACCAGGGCGCAGTACCCAGCCCATCTGACTCACGAAAGACCCCCCCCCCCACGTCCGCTTGAACCAAACCTGCATCAGAAGAAAGACTTACAAAAAGCAATGAAAAGTCCGTGGGAGACACACCTAAACCCCTGGGATAAGGATGACAGAATTAAGGAAAGTCCCCTAGCCTCATTTGCATTGAAGATGGGACAAGGAGGTATCTCCATTAGCACACAGAATGGAGAACAGAGATTCCAAGGCAAGAACCGCACTGAACTCTGGGACCAGAAAAGCAGGGAAGCAATGCATCATGGGGGATCTCTGCTCCAGATGTTAATGAACCCACACCTGCACACACCCAGCTCAGCAGTTATCAGACCAATTCTAGTAATAAATCCTTTATTGGTATCCAAAATAGTGAATTTCATTGTGAACTCCCTCCAAGGAACACCGCCCAAAGCCAGGAATGATCAGCTCCCATGTCTAGCCTGAACAAAACAACTTTGATATTCTCCCTTGTTTACACATAAACAAATCTAGTGTTCTCCCTTGGACCATTGTTGTTTCTCTACAAAAACCCCTACCCATGCTCAAGTAAGTGTTCTGATGCCTGGATCAAAATCTGCATCGGTTCCACTGGGACTTCATCTTCTCCTGACTGACCGTGCTGGGGGCTCTGCCTGTCTCCAGCACTCCAGACCCTCAGCTACCACCACCACCTGGGACCCCCGATCGATTCAAACTTCACGGAGTGGTGAGAACCCAGCTCTCTCTCTGTCTCTCTCTCGGTGTAGCCTTCTGACCCTGACTTGTGTGATCAGTTAGTTTTGTAAACCAGACTTTTATAATCAAACTTAAGTTAGATTTAATATGATAACTGTTTTGTTTGTTTGGCTCCCCTATGGTTATTACCTGGCAATAAATAACTTTCATGGTTAAGGTGGTTACTTCTCTCTCTCTCTCTCCCACTCCCCCGTGGATGTTTTTTGGTTTCCTCATTCGCTCCAGCAGCTCTCCCTGGCCCCGCCCCGCCCCCCTGCTCCCGCTCACCTCTGCCTCCTCCGCAAGCGCTCCGCCGCGTCCTGCTTCTCCCCCATCCCTCCCAGCACTTGTGCCACGAAACAGCTGATTCGTGGGGCAGGGAGGGAGCGGGGAGGAGGGGGAACACGGCGCCCTGGGGGAAGAGGCGGGGCCGGGGCGGGACTTTGGTGATGGGGTTGGAATGGGGGCGGGGTCAGGGGCGGAGATGGGGTGGAGTCAGGGTGGGGCCAGGGGTGGGGAAACGGGCGGGGGGCGCAGGCACCCACCGGCACTGAGAAAGTTGGCGCCTATGCCTAAGCTAAAAGATCCCTGCAGCACCCAAAAATCCTCTGGGGTTTGCTCATCAAGTGGGTTACGACCAGAACAACTGTAACATGAAAGTGGGGATAGGGACGTGCTGAACTGGGACATAGGAGGGTGGCAGCTTGGAAGTGCTGCTCAACCCAATCTGCTGAGTCCAGGGACATATAAGGGGTCAGCTTGGGAGTCCTGATTAAACCGGTCCTCTCAGACACGCGCTGCTAATGTGTGTGTGTGTGTGTGTGTGTGTTCGTCTGATTCTGGGGCTGGAAGAACCCAGCCCCGGGGAACCTAGGTCCTGCACGATCGCTCCATTGGGAGCGTGTGACAAGGTGGGACTGTTCTTAATGTTTTCTCTGAATACTGTGTGGGTGCCTCAGTTTCCCCTATGCATTTCTTAGGTATCTAGGTGGGGGGGATCAGGGTGTATGATTGTTGCAGAGCCCAAGAAGGCCCCTGTGATACTGTCTGCACAGAGAATGGCCGGCACTCTGTCTCCTGGCAACTAATGGCCTGGGCCCCTCCCCTGCAAGGTGCCAGCTGAAGATGTTGGAGAACAAAGAGATCAGGTGACCACCTGGCCCGGGAAAGAGACAAAGGCCAGAGAGGAGGGGCTGGAGAGTCTCAGTTTGGAGCTGGCTGGGGAAATGGAGGGGAGCCCAGATGGGGCTCTGGCATCCCTGGGGCCCCCCAAGATGGACCTAACTGAAGGGGTCCTGTTGTCTGTACCTGCAAGACCTGTCTTGGACTGTGTTCCTGTTGTCTAAATAAACCTTCTGCTTTACTGGCTGGCGGAGAGTCATGGTGAATCGCAGGAAGCCTTGTCTCCCCCTAACTCCGTGACAGAGGGAACTTGCAGCAGGGAGAAGTAGATCTCCGTATGAGAACACAAGTGACACAAGCAGTACATTGATAGAAGTACAGAACCCCCGCCTCCCGCCACAGAAGAGTAACCCTAATAAATGAGCATGCCCCAAAGTAACAGGCAAAGCTGGTAAGAAGGTCCATCAATTGCTATTAGCCATGATGGACAGGGATGGTGTCCTTAGTCTCTGATTGCCAGAAGCTGGGAATGGGCAACAGGGGATGGATCACTTGATGATTCCCTGTTCTGTTCATTCCCCCTGGGGAACCTGACATTGGGCACTGTCAGAAGACAGGATACCAGGCTAGATGGACCTTTGGTCTGACCCAGTCCGGCTGTTCTTATGGAGAAATGTGGGCTCAATGGAACTACCATTAAGTGGATACAGAACTGTTGAAACAACTGCAAACAATGAGTAACTGTTAATAGAACAATGTGGGATTGGAGAAGGGTCTCAACTGAAGTCCCACAGGGATCTGTTCTAGGTCCTGTGTTGTTTAACATCTTTATCAATGACCTGGGTGTAGCACTAGGGAGCAGACGGATCAAATTTGCAGATGACACAAAGCTAGTGGGAGTTGCCAACACTTTGGAGGATGAAGCTAAAATTCAGAGGGACCTCGATAAATTGCAGAACTGGGCTGTAGACGACAGAATGAAATTCATGAAGGACAAATGGAAGGTGCTCCACTTAGGGAAGAAAAAACAAATACACAAATACAGGATGGGGAAGAACTGGCCTGGTAGTTGCACTGCTGAGAAGGAGCTGGGAGTTGTGGTGGAACACAAATGTGACATGAGTCAGCAATGCGATGCTGTTGCAAGAAAAAGGGAATGCAATTTCAGGTTGCATGAACAGAGGCAGAACACGCACGTCAGGAGAGGTGACAGTAGGGCTCTACTTGGCGCTGGCTAGGCCTCAGCTGGAGGACGGTGTCCAGTTTTGGTCACCAATGTATAGAAAGGATGCAGAGAAACTGGAAAGGATCCAGAGGCGAGGGATAAAGGGATAGCTCAGTGGTTTGAGAATTGGCCTGCTAAACCCAGGGTTGTGAATTCAATCCTTGAAGGGGCCATTTACAGATCTAGGGCAAAAATCTGTCTGGGGATTGGTCCTGCTTTGAGCAGGGGGTGGGACTAGATGACCTCCTGAGGTCCCTTCCAACCCTTATATTCTATGAAGTTATGTTGGTATAAAGATGATCAAAGGGATGGAATGCAAGCCCTAGGGTCACAGCCTGAAGGAACTGGGCATGGTTAGTGTGGAAAAGAGATTGGGGGAGGGGGACATGATCGTGGTTTTCAAATCCTTGAAAGGCTGCCATAGAGAAGCTGGAGAAAAGTTGTTCTCTCTCGCCCCAGACGGCAGGACAAGGGGCAATGGATTCAAATGACAGCAGAGTCAATTGAGATTAAATCTCAGGGAAAACTCCCCAGCTGTGTGAGCAGTCGGACAATGGACCAGACGCCCAGGGAGATCGTGGAAGCTCCTTCACTGGAGGGTTTCGAGAGGAAGCTGGACAGCATCTGTCTGGGGTGCTTTAGACCCAACAAATCCTGCATCTTGGCAGGGGTTGGACTAAGTAACCCCTGTAGTTCCTTCTTCCCCTGTGGGTCTGTGATTCTAGGATTCACTGAAAATCCCGAGATTTAATGTGAATGTCATGACAACCCCCCCTCCCTGAAATTCGGTAATAAATCCCGAGGCTTGCTTTAAAAATCCTGAAATTGGTTAAAAATTGTGAGATTTGCTCTAAGAATCCTGCAATTGGCTTTTAAAATCCACAGATTTGTGCTTTGTCTCCGCACACCCTGTTGTTTGTGGCCCGTTGCCTTATCCCTCCTTCCGCCCCCACCCCACGGGTGCTGGTGTCGCCCCTGCATGTTGAGTGTCTTCATTCTGCGGGGACCCAGTGGAGCTGGATGGCCTGGAGGTGGGTAAAGTGTCCCCGGAGGGTGGGGGGAGAGTGCAGAGAGCTGACGGCTCCCCCCTCTGCAGCCAGGGTGGGGCGCTAATGCGGTCATCCCTGCCCCACAGCTGTTTCCCCCGCCCCCACTGCACCCTGCTTCTCCTGCAGCTGGGACTCTCCTCCCCCCATGAAAATAGTACTGGTCACTCCCCCCCCCCACTCTTCTAAGAATGGAAGGGCCCACTCCCCCTCCCCCCACACACTATTGTGAGAAAAGCATGGACCACTCCCTCCTCCCCACTACTCACATGTTGTCATAAATATAAAGGGAAGGGTAACAACCTTTATGTATGCAGTAATATAAAATCCCTGCTGGCCAGACGTACAGAATCACTTTACTTGTAAGGGGTAAGAAGCTCAAATAACCTGGTTGGTACCTGACCAAAAGGACCAATAAGGAAAGAAGATACTTTCAAATCTGGTGGGGTAAGGAGAGGTTTTGATTGTGCTCTCTTTGTTTGTTCCCTCTCTGAACGGAGAGAGAGAGACCAAGCAGGTAAAACATCTCTCGAAAACATACCTGAAATGATACATCTAAAATTACAGAAATTGTAAGTAAGGGCAAGGAAATGCGTTGGATTATCTTTTGTTTTAGCTTGTAAATTTTCCCTATGCAAAGAGGGAGTTTTATTCCTGTTTTTGTATCTTTGAAGATGAGCATGGAGGTGAATCCTCTGTGTTTAAATCTTTTTATTACTCTGTAAAGTTACCTTCCATCCTGATTTTGCAGGTGTGATTCTTTTACTTTTTCTTTAAATAAAGTTCTTCCTTTAAGAACCTGTTTGATTTTCAGTGTCCTAGGGACAAAGGGTCTGGTCGGTACTCACATTATTCTCAAGCCTCCCAAGAAAGGGGGTGAAGGGTCTTGGGGGAATATTTGGGCAACAAGGGACTCCAAGTGGCCCTTTTCCTGAACTTTTATCGAAATCACTAGGTGGTAGCTGCAATACCGTCCAAAGACAAGGAAAGTATTTATGCCTTGGGGAAGTTTTTCAACTAAGCTGGTAAAAATAAGCTTAGAGGGTCTTTCATGCGGATCCCCAGATCTGTACCCCAGAGTTCAGAGTGGGGAGGGAACCCTGACACATGTGAAAATGGTATGGGCCACTCACACTTTCCCTCTTCTCACCTGTTAATATGGTTTGGGCCACTCCCTCTTACCCCTTCCTCACCTATGAGAATGGTATGGGACTCTCCCCTCCTCCCGTATGAAAATATTGTGGTCTATTTACTCCTCACGCCTCCTTTCCATTTAAAATGGTATGAGCCACTCCCCTATTCCCCATTCCCTTTCTGGGCAAATGGTACGAGGCAATGGCTCCTCACACCCACATGAAAATGGTACAGGCTGCTCCCCCTTTTCCCTCCCCTATCTAAAAACTCCTCTCAGTTCCTGAGGGGGGAGCGGCTTCCGTCCTGCAGCACCCCTGATTGGCTGCCCTTCTCCAGGAGGCGGGATAAGTGGGCAGGGCAGGAGGGGCATGGACCAGCCTTGAGAGATCCAGCCTCCATCCCCATCCCTGGGGAGCTGCCCTGCCCCCATGCAGTGTCTGGGAGCCCCAGGGGGTCTGTACCTCACACAGCTCCACAGGGGACAATGGGGCGAGCAGAGCTGGAGGATGGGGAGAAGTTTGCATGTATGTGCTCCCCCTGGGGTATCTATAACTGCCCCCTCTGCAATGCCTGTCCTCCCTGCCCCCCAACCTCCCCCCAGCAGTTCCATTTCCCACCATCCCTCTGCTGCCCTCAGGTGCTCTTGGGAAGGAGGCTGAGAGATGAGAGCTGGGGAACCCCCTGCTGTATGTGGCCCCCGGAGCCGACACCTCCAGTGTGGTCCCCATGGTCGGGGAGCCCTGGGATGGGACCCTGCTCGGGTTCGAGGGGCATCGGCAGAGCTGTGGGGATGCGGAGCCCAGGGCTGGAATAGCAAGGGGCTGCAGGTCGGGATTGAGGGGCACCCCAGTCTCCACAGACCATCCAGCTTCCTCCCCCCCTTAGTTCCACTCACCCCTAGACCTGCAGAGGGGGGCCTGGTGCCTGGTTCTCCGACCCTGCAGCCCAGGTTCCCCAGGGTTTGTGACTCAGAGCCTGGGGAAGCGGCATGCACAGCATGTGAAAGAAGAAGTGGGTGCAGAAAGGATGGGATGGGGGGAGATGCTCTCTCAGAAACCCCAGCACCAGCATCCTGCTGACTTCCCCTCTTTCTGGCCCTGCCTGTGGCTTCCCTGCAACAGGTGCAGGCTGCATATTGCTTGTGGGGCTGGAAATAAAACCCAGGAGTCCGGGCTCTGAGCCCCTCTACACCTCACTCTGCTCCCAGAGCTGGGATGGAGCCCAGGAGTCCTGACTCCCTGCCTCCAACCCCCACTCTAACCCACTAGACCCTGCTCCCCTCCCAGAGCCAGGGACAGAACCCAGGAGTCCTGACTCTGAGATCCTCTATACCTCACTCTCCTCCCAGAGCTGGGGATAGAACCCAGGAGTCTGGGCTACCTGCCCCCCCGTCCCAGCTCTATCCCTTTATTACTGCTTTTTCCAGTCACACAATACTATTTGAACGCTAGCAGCTCACACCTCTTATCATATAGTACATGCTGCAGACACTAATTACTCACCCGGAGCTGAGATGCAGCCACCTCCAGGCGGGGCCGCTGGGGAACAGCCACACAGCGACACTGCCCAGGGGTTGTTCACCCAGATCTGAGATGCGTCTGCCTCTGGGGTGGGGTGGCTGGGAACAGCGCACTGGAACAGCAGATGCCTGGTTAGGACAGCTAGTGAATCCCAACTCCAATGGGAAGAGCCGGGTGCGTGTGGAGACCTGCCTGGGACAGAGCGGGTGCGAGTGTCAGGGCGTGGGCTGTGGCGAGATGTGAGATTTCAAGACAGGAAGGGGAAGTCAGCGCCTGAATCTGGCCCTAGAACTTCTTGCACAAGCCAGTTCCAGTGGCTGGAGAACTCGGTGCCATTGACGCAAGAGGGAGATTGTCACAGATACAGGCAGTTCCCACAGACATCTGACTTCTGGCCCCACTGCGGGCAGGGAGCGGGGGGAACTGGCTATCAGTGGGGGGAATGGGGCATGGGGCCTTTCCCATCTAGGGGGCACCGGCTATGATCTGCCCCAGGGTGGGGCACTGGCTGGCTCTCGGGGGTGGGAGTGGGACCCGGGGTCCTTCCCCTCTTGGGTGTCTCAGCAGGGGAGATGCCAGCAGATCGGAGCTGGTTCATTGAGCGCAGATGTTGGTTTTCTGTCTTTTGGTTCCTCAAACACCTCCCAGGTCCCGGGTTACTGAGTCTGGGGATTCCCTTGTGATGGGACCCGGGTCATCAGCTCGATCAGGAGAAGCAGCTGGATTCCACGGCCCCCCACAGACTCCGTCCTTCAACTTAAGAGCTGAGATGCAGCTGAATGTGGCCTGGGTCCTGGGGGCTGTTTACACAGGGACCTCTCCCCAGTGCTGAGAGGTGGCTGCCTCTGGGGTGGGGCGCAGGGACTGTTTATACAAGGACTCCTTGCCTGGTGTTGGGATACACAAGAGGTTGGGAGAAACCTAGAATTAAAAGGAACACAGCACCCCCTGGGGGCATTGGGACCAGCACTGTGGGCCGGGCCCTCCCGCATATCACAGCCCAGCCAGACCCTGGCCCACTCTGCCCCAGGCCAGTGGCACGTCAGCTCTGCCCCCCTGCATGTGGGCCCCGGCGGCTGTGCTGGGAAGCTGGTTGCTGAGCGGATCTTGCACAACAGGAAGTTTCCAGTCATGAGTTTCTGGTTTCAGACTCTTTTTAATTAGCTGCCCAGGAGGTTTCCCTCAGTTGCTGTTAAACAGATGCCCCACATGGAGGTGGCAGCATCTCAGCGCCATCCGGGCAAGGGATCCTCATATAAACACCGCGCACCCCACCCCAGAGGTCACTGCATCTCAACACTGAGCAAGGGGGGTCCCAGTATAAATAGCCCCCGCGCTCCACCCCAGAGGTAGCCTCAGCTCAGCGCTGGGCGAGGGATCTTTGTGCATTGTATTGAGCTCAGTGTTTGTCTCGTGTGTTTTTCCTGGGTCTTGGGAATTACCAGGTTCAGATGCAGGAAAAAAAGAGATTCACTGGGAAACCTTGGAACCTACAGGTCGAGATCGAAACCTGACATGGCTGATAACATGGAGATCATGAGGACTGGGGTCTGTCTCTTACTGATATGGGAGGGCAAGGGTTAATTACCAGTCATTCATTATCTATCTAATCTATCTATCTATCTATCTATCTATCTATCGATCTGTTATCTTAATAATTTAAATGTCTGTTTCTTTCTATGTCCTGAAGAGATTTTAAAACATGGGAGGGGGGGGGAATTGAAAAATTTGGGATATTTTTTGTGAAAAATTCCTAGCCAGTGAATTTTTTCCAGTGATCATTAGTTTTAAATGGCCAAGATCTCTGTGAAACCTTTCTAAAAACCAAAACATCCTATGATTGTTTTTTAGGAAATGAAACGTTTGCACAAAACTTTTATTTTAAAAACAACCTGTGACGAAGTGGGGGATTTCGTGAGTGTTTTGCATGAATACTGTGTGTGCCTCATTTTCCCTGTGTGCTGCGTGTGTAATGAGGTAGTGGGAGAGGAATATTCTGGTTGCAGAGGTCCAGTTGTGACCTCACCTGGCACCAGGGACCCCAGACATCAGCCTGGACATTATGGGATTTAGCAACCAGTGGCCCAGAGGCCCAGCCCATCATGGGAGCCAGCCAGTTCTGGCCAGTGGGAGGACAAAGGGTGGAGAAGAGAGGGCCCCAGTGACCTCACCAGCCGGTTCTGGCCAGTGGGGACAAAGGATAGAAGAGAGGGGGCCCAGGTGACCAGTTCACCTGAAGACAAAGGGTGGAGGAGCGGCTGTGGGGGAGGGGATATAGGGGACTCGGCTGGAAGGAGGTCGCTTCTGGACTGGGGACAAAGAGGGGCCTGAGCCACCTGGACAGGGACAGAGCCAGCTGGACTGTGCTGAGACTGGCCAGGCCCGAGGGCCCTGAGAACTGCCTGGGCTGGGTTCAGACGTTCAATAAACCTCCTGTGTTACGCTGGCCGAGAGTCACTGCCAGGTAGAGATCGGGGGGTGTTGCTCCCTCTGGGGGTGGAGGCCGCGGGGGTGCAGAGCGAGGGGACTCCCTGAGGGGGCCCACGGCAGATCCAGGCTGCTGAAGGCTCAGAGGTGCGGTCCCAGGAGGCGGCGGGGCCAAGGGCCTAACCCCACAGGGGAGTGCACCCCCGAGACGGGCTGTCACCCTGCAGGGGGTTCCTCCCCGGGTCAGTACGGAGCCGAGAGACCTGGCCTGGGAGTCTGGGACAGCTTGGGGTCCCTGCCCCGGTGGGTTGGAAATGGGGCGCACAGCGAAGGAGCTGGAACCCCCAAGGCATCCCAGGGGCGGGACTCAGGGAAACCCGGAGGTGGAGGAGAGGCCGAGGGGCCGGATGTCTCCAGGGGACGTCAGAGACCGGAGATGTGATCGCTGCAGGCAGAGAGGGCAGGGGTGCAGGGCCCAGAGACACAGGAAATCTTGTCCCAGGAGAAACTCAAAGGGTTAACGTGGCGGAGGGGAGAGCGAGCTGTGACTAGCTCTGTGGAGGAATCGGCCACCCACCACCCCGGGAGCAGAGCTGGCCAGGGAAGGGAGGATGGCAGATGGGTCCCCTCTGAGCCCAGGGGATATGTCAGCTTGTACCCCTGGGCTCAGGTCCCTCTGGCCCCCAGTGGGAGCGGACGGGGGTGGTCAATGGGGAGACATTCCGGTGGTGGAGAGACTCTGGGAGCGATAGACCCTTGTCGGGGTGGGGTGACCCCCCCAGATGCTGAGGGGCCGCATGACCGGGGGGAAGGCCCCAAAACTGGGTAGGGGACATGGGTTCCAAAGCCCAGTGAATGGAAAGAGGCTGGGACAGGTCTGTGCACTGATGTGTAGAAAGAACAGTAAATATGGCAGGCGACCAGCTTGGCTCAACAGTGAGATCCTTGCTGATCTTAAACACAAAAAAGAAGCTTACAAGAAGTGGGAGCTTGGACAAATGACCAATTCTCTTATTCTTAGGTTTGACTCCTTTTTCCACCTTCCTCTCGAGGGTCAGAATTTGAGCCTTTAGGTTTCAGGTAGTTTGTTTGCTGACCAGGTCTGTCCTTTGTCTGCGGCTCCTTTGTGCTGCCATTTATGGGCAGTTCTGGTTACCCGTTCTTGGAACCAGCCAAGAAATAACCACAAACCAAGGTCGAGCTCGAGTAGTATCGGGGCTTGATTTATTACTTGCTTCCCTTATCTGCACAATTATACTCACACGCACATCGCATTCGTTCTGCTGGCAGACTGCAGGCGCGGATGTTGTTTTCAATCTTAGGTGACTGTGGGTGATCAGGCTCCAGCTGCCCAGAGATCGTAACACTAGGCGATGAGAGTCCCTGGAGTCCTTTCGGATCTGCGGGAGGGCTCTACTACTTCCAGTCCGGTCCTGAGTTCTTGCTGTCATGGATGACATCTCTCTGTTGGCCACTACTGCCGGAGGTTTATATATAGTCCCATATACACCTTGATTATCCTTACACGGTAATATTTCGGTTCAAGCCTTGCGACTGGTTTCTTACACTCATACTGTCTCAGTGACTCCTTACATATTGATTACATATTCATAAGCACAAATACAATTGGTGATATAGCTTTAAGCAAGAACCTCACATCAGCGAGGATTTCTGCTGCTTGTGGTTCAGACAGGAAACTGTGCAAACCGCACTTTAAGAGAAAGATAACTGGCAAAACAGGTAACCTACACAGACACAGGCCTGGTCTACACTACCCCCCAAATTCGAATTAAGGTACGCAACTTCAGCTACGTGAATAACGTAGCTGAAGTCGACATACCTTAGTTCGAACTTACCGCGGTTCAGACGCGGTCCACACGTGGCAGGCAGGCTCCCCGTCAACTCCGCGGTACTCCTCTCGCCGAGCTGGAGTACCGCAGTCGACGGCGAGCGCTTCCGGGATCGATTTATCGCGTCCAGACCAGACGCGATAAATCGAACCCAGAACTTCCATTCCCAGCCGCCGAACTAGCGGCTGGGTGTAGACCTGGCCACAGACTGCATTCGGAAGAGCAAAAAGGGGGGAGTAGATGAAAAGGGGGGCGCGTGCAGCAGGGCGTGTGGGGACCGTGTCCGGCTACAGTTCTCTCCTTCCTCTATGAGTTAGGTAATTTGCATTAACACAGAGGCTTTCTGGCTTGCTTTCGGATCCAAAGCCATCAGCAGCTCAGAGACTCTGTCTTAAAAGGGACACAGTCAACTTCCACCAGAGTTTTTTGATTTCTTTCCACTTTCAACTCCTGCTTCCAAAACACACAGCGATCTGAAAAAGAAAAAAACAACCTATTGTGGCTCCCTTTAGAGCCCTAATAGGATTCTAACTAAGTAGCATGTTTTGTTTGCATTTCTTTTATTCTACAATATACACTGCACACGTCCTGGGGAAAATGCACATTCCTTCCATAAAAAGAACAGGAGTACTTGTGCCACCTTAGAGACTAATGAATTTATTTGGGCATAAGCTTTCGTGGGCTACAACCCACTTCATTGGATGCATAGAATGGAACATATAGTAAGGAGATATATATACATACAGAACATGAAAAGGTGGGAGTTGTCCTTAGACTTGGTAGGACAACTCCCACCTTTTCATGTTCTCTGTATGTATATATATCTCCTTACTATATGTTCCATTCTATGCATCCGATGAAGTGGGCTGTAGCCCATGAAAGCTTATGCTCAAATACATTTGTTAGTCTCTAAGGTGCCACAAATACACCTCTACCTCGATATAACGCTGTTCTCGGGAGCCAAAAAATCTTACCATGTTATAGTTGAAACCGCGTTATATCGAACTTGCTTTGATCCGCCGGAGTGCGCAGCCCCACCCCCCCGGAGCACTGCTTTACCGCATTATATCAGAATTCATGTTATATCGGGTCACGTTATATCGGGGTAGAGATGTACTCCTGTTCTTTTTGCGGATACAGACTAACACGGCTGCTACTCTGATTCCTTTCATAGTTTAACTTTTAGAACATTATATTAGCCATATGAATTTTTACATACGGTGGAACTGTTTCTTTTGTGCTCACAGAGTTTTCATGTACCCTTATCAAAGTGACAGTCTGATTACACAGAGCCACCTTACGGCTCAGTGTTCCGAATGTTGCTTTTTTTGTGCACCTCACCCCTGCTGTTGCTCCAGACGGGCACCGTCTTTTTTTTTTAATTTATTTCTAATTCTTTTACTACAGCTCTTATCTGCTATTTTGTTACCAGAAAACAAATCCAGAATCTCTCCCCATTCTCCTGGGTTTCACTGCCCTGCTGCAGCCACCACTTTGGTCTTTAAAAAGATATTGAACTTTATAAAGCATTGAGGTACCTTAAGGGTTAAATGCTCAATACCAAAGCCAAACAACACCAGTTACCTGTGTCTGGCAAACAGTGTCTGTCAGTTTTGCAACTTTGAATGAAAGGGTCAAATGGATTTTTAGTGGTATTAATGAAAAACAAAACAAAAAACAAATTTATCTTAAACCCACAAAACAGAATTTTATAAACCAGGAGTGTTGGTTTAGGTCCTAAACACGCCACATATTTACACAATATATTTATACACACACACACACACACACACACACACTCTTTTGCTTTACATCCCCTTACACTGCTTTAATTTTTACACAGCTGTACATAGATTACATTTGTATACATTGGGGGCAATTACGTTCCAATAGAAACCCCTTATGTTCTTTTAGTGAATTTGACTAAATTGTTCCTAGTCAAATGATTTAAATCAGATTGTCTCTTTGCCTGGCTTATTTACAGACATTCCTTTGGAAAAGGGCCCATTTCCCCTTCAGAATGGCTGCAAAGAAACCAAAAATTCTCTTGCCTATAACACTTTAAAAAAAAACAAACGTTTTTACAACGTTCAGCTGCTTAATTCCCTCCAGCCTCTGCAGACTTAACGTCTCAATCTCTTTCCTTAAATCACTTGGGCCTGGTCTACACTAGGAGCTTATATCGAATTTAGCGCCGTTACATCGAATTAACCCTGCACCCGTCCACACCAGGAAGCTACTTAGTTCGAAATAGAGCTCTTTTAAATTCGACTTCTGTAATCCTCGAAAACGAGAGGAGTAGCGCTAAATTCGAAATGGCAATATCGAATTAGGCTAGGTGTGGATGGAAATCGACGGTAATAGCTCCGGGAGCTATCCCACAGTGCACCACTCTGTTGACGCTCTGGACAGCACTTCGAGCTCGGATGCTCTGACCAGCCACACAGGAAAAGCCCTGGGAAAATTTGAATTCCTTTTCCTGTCTGGCCAGTTTGAATCTCATTTTCTGTTTGGACAGCGTGGAGAGCTCAGCAGCACTGGCAACGATGCAGAGCTCTCCAGCAGAGTTGGCCGTGCAATCTAATAGAAAGAGGGCCCCAGCATGGACTGATCGGGAAGTCTTGGATCTCATCGCTGTGTGGGGCGATGAGTCCGTGCTTTCAGAGCTGCGCTCCAAAAGAAGGAATGCAAAGATCTACGAGAAGATCTCTAAAGCCATGGCAGAGAGAGGATACAGCCGGGATGCAACGCAGTGCCGCGTGAAAATCAAGGAGCTGAGACAAGGCTACCAAAAAACCAAAGAGGCAAACCGACGCTCCGGATCACAGCCCCACACATCACGTTTCTACGAGGCACTGCATTCCATCCTAGGTGCGGCCGCCACCACTACCCCACCAGTGACCGTGGACTCCGAGGATGGGATATTGTCCACGGCCGGTTCCTCCTCGGAAATGTTAGGTGACGGGGAAGATGAGGAAGGAGATGAGGAGGACGAGGCAGTCGACAGCGCTTGCACCGCTGATTTCAACGACAGCCAGGAGCTCTTCATCACCCTTACCGAGATCCCCTACCAACCGTCCACAGCCCTTACCCCGGACACCGAATCAGGGGAAGGATCAAGCAGTGAGTGCTTTAAACATCTAAACATTTCATTTTAACATAAGTGGAATATTTATATTGTTAAGAATGGGCTTTTCAGTCACTCATTTAAACATAGAAACTTTTATTTATAACAAAACAGGAATATTAACTATATTAGTAATTTGTTGTTCATGATTTAGTTGGCTTAGTGAACTATTTACTCCTAACTATGTATAGAAAATCAAGTACTGTCCGGATATTCATGATTAGTCCACCACAGGACGCTCCTCTCTGTAGTCCGTAATGCTGAACTTAAAGGAAAAGGCGGTCAATGTGCCCGGGAATGGACAGACAGTCCTCCTGGGATAGCTCGGCATAGCTCTCCTGCAGGTACCGCTCCAGCATGCGCACGAGGTTCAACGGCAGGGCGATCTTGTTTGGTCCCCCGTGGTAACACACGTTCCCACGCCATGAGTCCATCAGGTAGTCGGGGATCAGTGCGCGGCACAGCATGGCGGCATACGGCCTAGGCCTCTGCATGCTTTCACGCAGCATCCTTCCCCTCTCGGTCTCCGAGATCCTCATGAGTGTTATGTCACACATGACGCCCTGCTTTAAATTAGGGAGGGGAATGTTAGTATTGGGACTGCTTTACAGCCACGCGGTGGAGGCCTCACAGGGGCAGCATACAGGGATCTTTCCCGGGGACAGCCGCGAGGTGGTGGGACAGGGGCAGAGCTCATGCTTCCCTGATTGCTGCCAGCAGAGAGTGGCCTTGCATTCAGTGCGAAAGGAGCCCAGTGCTACTATTACATGTTTAAGCTGCCACAAGTCTACGGCTTACCATGTTTTCCTGCAGCAGAAGTAGAGGTGTCCTGCAACGCTTCTCTGATCGCAACTGCAGGACCCCAGACACATAAGGCGAGGGCCGAAAATTCGACCTTGTCCTGAGTGCGCATGTGAAAGGTGCAGTGCATGGTGTTGTTCACAGAGAAAGACTATGCTCTTTGTTAGCAACTTCATGTATCTGTCTCAGGAATTTACTCCCTTTTTCCCATTCCCACAGACACATCTGCGACTGTCTCCCAACCCAGCCTGGCATCACACTCCCAGAGGCTAGCGCAGATTAGAAGAAGGAAGAGAAAAACTCGTGAAGACATGTTTTATGAACTTATGGAGTGCTCACGAGAGCAGGCAGCCCAGACGACACAGTGGAGGGAGAACTTGTCACAAATGCACAGAGCAGTCATGGAACGGGAGGAGAGGTGGCGCCAGGAGGACCAGCAGGCTACTCAAACCCTGCTTGGACTAATGAGGGAGCAAACGGAGACGCTCCGGCGCCTAGTGGATGTTCTGCAAGACCGGAGGCAGGAGGACAGAGCACTGCTGCTGTCTATCTCTAACCGCCCTCCCCCGCCACCAAGTCCCACACCCCCCTCACCAAAAGTACAAAGAAGGAGGGGCGGCAAGGTCCGTTAAAACTGTCAGTCGGCCACTGCACACTGCTGCAGCAATGGAAGGCTCTCGTTCCAAAGTTAGAAAAGTCCTTTCCTACCCATCTCACACTAGCCCATGCCCAAGTTTCCTTCCCCCCCCCCCTTTTCATGTGCGGTTCATAATAAAACATCTGTTTCTGTTAAGTACTGTTTCCGAGAGTGTCTTTTGGAGGGGATTCTGTCTGAAGGGGGGGAAAGGGGTTTGTTACTTGGACAGGACAGTCACCTGTAGCAGGCTACAGAGGCGGGGGCAGGTCCAGCATCAGGACACATACACAGCACAGTCACCAGTTACCCTGGTCAGTCTGGGAGGCGGTTTTCTTGTTCTGGGGTGCGAGGGGGTTGATCTGTGACTTTGTGTCGGGGGAGGGCAGTTAGAGATCCTATGCCGCGGTCCTTATCCTGGATCACAGAGCCACGCAGCAGGGGATCTGTTACCCTCCGCCCCCTGCCAGAAAGTCACTTGGCCGACACATACATCCAGTCCCGCCCAGGACTGCTGGCAGGCTGCATTGAAACAACCAATCCAGCACTGCGGAGCCTGTCATTCCCGGACTTTAGAAGCATCATTTGCATCAAAACACTAAGCCCGCCCCCCGCCACAGTCTGCGTCCCCGGTTTAAAACATTCCCGCGAAAACAGTAAAAAAGAGAACCTTGTTCATTAACAGAACAGAACAGATTTTATTTGTTGGGAAGGTGGGGAAGGGGGTATGTAACTTGGAAGGATAGTCAACAGTAACTGGGTAAAGAAACGGGGGCAGGTTCAGCATCTGTGTCCACAAAGTAAAAAGTCACTGGAGACCCTGTTCAGTCAGGAACCTGGCTTTCAAAGCCTCCCTGATGCACAGCGCGTCCCGCTGTGATCTTCTAATCGCCCTGCTGTCTGGCTGGACGTAATCAGAAGCCAGGCTTTTTGCCACAACCTCCCACCCCGACATATAGGTCTCCCCCTTGCTCTCACACAAATTGTGGAGCACACAGCAAGCAGCTATCACAATCGGGATATTGGTCTCGCTGAGATCACAGCGAGTGAGTAGGCTTCTCCATCTCCCCTTGAGACGGCCAAAAGCACACTCCACCACCATTCTGCACTTGCTGAGCCGGTAGTTGAATAGTTCTTTCCCTGAGTCCAGTGCGCCAGTGTAGGGCTTCATGAGCCAGGGCATTAGCGGGTATGCAGGGTCCCCGAGGATGACTGTAGACATCTCCACATCCCCAACAGTTACTTTGTGGTCCGGGAAGTAAAGACCTTCCTGCAGCCGTCTACACAGACCAGAGTTCCTGAACACCCTAGCGTCATGAACCTTGCCAGGCCATCCAACGTAGATATTGGTAAAACGTCCCCGATGGTCCACCAGTGCTTGCAGCACCATGGAAAAGTAGCCCTTCCGGTTGATGTACTGGCTAGCCTGGTGGTCCGGTGCCAGGATAGGGATGTGAGTCCCATCTATAGCCCCACCGCAGTTTGGGAATCCCATCTCGGCAAAGCCATCTCTGATGAGCTCCACGTTTCCCAGGGTCACTACCTTAGATAGCAGTAGCTTGACGATTGCCCTGGCTACTTGCATAACAGCAACCCCCACGGTAGACTTGCCCACGCCAAACTGGTTAGCGACGGACCGGTAGCTGTCTGGCGTTGCGAGCTTCCAGAGGGCTATGGCCACTCGCTTCTGGACAGTCAGGGCTGCCCGCATCCGGGTGTCCTTTCGCTTCAGGGAAGGGGACAGCAACTCACACAGTTCGAGGAAAGTCCCCTTCCACATGCGAAAGTTGCGCAGCCACTGGGATTCATCCCAGACCTGCAGCACTATGCGGTCCCACCATTCCGTGCTGGTTTCACGGGCCCAGAATCGCCGTTCAACAGTATCAACAAGACCCAGTGACAGCGAGATGTCCTGGGCGCTGGGTCTCATGTTCTCAGAGAGGTCGGAGCTAGTGTCCGACTTCATGCCATCACGGTAGTGCCGTAGCCTCCTCTCATGATTGATCTGCAGCTGCCTCTGGTACAGGTGGAGGAGAAGCTGCGAGGCGTTGAGAACTGCCACAACTGCAGCGATGGTCGCAGCGGGATCCATGCTCGCACTGCTGTGGCGTCCGCGCTGTCAGTAATCAGAAAAGCGCGCGAACTGATTTCCCGCCGGCGCTTTCAGGGAGGGAGGGAGGGAGGGCTTGAGTGACGGACGGATGACGACAGGCGCCCAAAAGCACCCTCGACACATTTTTTTACCCAGAAGGCATTTGGGGCTCGACCCAGAATTCCAATGGGCAGGGGGGACTGCGGGAACTGTGGGATAGCTGCCCACAGTGCACCGCTTCCAATGTCGACGCTTGCCCCGTTAGTGTGGACTCACAAAGTCTCACAAAGTCGAATTACTGTCCTTAGTGTGGACACACACGTTCGACTTAGTAATATCGATTCCACATAGTCGAATTAACTAAAATCGAAGTACTCTCGTAGTGTAGACAAGGCCTTGCTTATCTCCCAGACTGACACCTCCATCAGCTCAGATATCACCCTTCCAAGTATTGTCCCAGGGATCTGTACTTACTTACTCCTCCCCTTACTCCTGCCACTCTGCCCTCAGGGCTCCCAACCTGTTTTCCAATCTCCTTCTCTGTTGCCTGCCTGCTTGTCTGGGCCCGATCCTGCTTTCCTCGCTGAACCGCCCCTTCTCATGGGCACAGGCTTTGTCCCACTAACCATTTAGACAGGAGGGTGGGTTCCTCAACTAGCCCCCATCCCTCCTGGTCCCTTTTCTTTGTTCCCTTTCTCTCTTGTTGCTCTGGGGGGGGGGGGGGTCATTCTGCCAGATAGGTAGTGACCCACTCTGACAGCAGGCACAGGTACTCTGCTATTATTTACGGTGTTAGACTCTATCAGTTCAGTCCAAAAGACCTTAGGCTGCCCAGGGATTTGGCACCAAATTGTTACCCGCACAAAATTCTCTGTTACTCACACACTCAAGGGCACCCACCTTACCCTGTTCCTAAGGCTCAGGCAGAATCCTGTGGGTTTGCAGGACCTTTTACCAGTGAAAGAGCCTTACACAGTAATATCCTTATCCTCTATTTATTACCAATCACCCAAACCAGACTGCACATAGAATACCAGGGTTGGAAGGGACCTCAGGAGGTTATCTAGTCCAACCCCCTGCTCAAAGCAGGACCAATCCCCAGACAGATTTTTGCCCCAGATCCCTAAATGGCCCCCTCAAGCATGGAATTCACAACCCTGGGTTTAGCAGGCCAATGCTCAAACCACTGAGCTATCCCTTCCCCCATAAACAGTGCTCACTACTCCCAATAAGACAGATGAACTTTTCTTGATGGCCAGTCAGGATCAGGTCCATCTGGGGACTCCAGTTTCTGCACGGCATCATTGGCAGAGAGTTGAGGTCTGGCAGCTCTGTTCTTGGGGCTGTGTCCTGGAGTTGGTACCCAAAGAACTTCCTTTTGGACCTCAGTTTATATAGGGAAATTTGAGCCCTTTTAAGCTGTACCTTAACCAATCATGATACTAAAATTTTACTAACCAATCCTAACATAGTGTAAAAAATTCTCTAACCAATCCCACCCCACCACCTTAATTAATTTACACCTAGCAAAATTAATTATGTAACAGAGAGAAACAATTAAAGAACCAGAGAGAGACCAGACCAGGGGTCGGCAACGTTCGGCACGCGGCTCGCCAGGGTAAGCACCCTAGCGGGCCGGGCCAGTTTATTTACCTGCTGACGTGGCAGGTTTGGCCGATCGCGGCCCCCACTTGCCACGGTTCGCCGTCCCGGTCCAATGGGGGCGGCGGGAAGTGGCGCAGGCTGAGGGATGTGCTGGCCCCGGCTTCCCGCCACCCCCATTGGCCCGGGACGGCGAACCGCGGTGAGTGGGGGCCACGATCAGCCGAACCTGCCACGTCAGCAGGTAAATAAACTGGCCTGGCCTGCTAGGGTGCTTACCCTGGCGAGCCGCGTGCCGAATGTTGCCGACCCCTGGACCAGACAGATAAACAATAGGGAAGTGGGGACCAGAATGACAAAACAATGAAGAAATGAGGATTTCACAACCACAACTATTGATAAGCAATTTCTTGACAGACAGGATGCTATCAAACTAAATCCCTGCCCCGACCCCGCCTCTTCCCCGAGCGTGCCTTGTTCCCCCTCCTCCCCCCTCCCTCCCAGCGCTTGCTGCCACGGAGCAGAACTATGCAGTCATAGAGAAGCAATACCTGGCTGTGGGGTGGCTCCTTAAGAAGCTGCAGGTATAACTATTTGGGTGGCACTTTACTGTGTACACTGACCACTCATGCCGACGGGATGCACCAAATGAAAGGGGCTAATGCCAAGCTCCTGAAATGGAGTCTGAACCTCCAGGATTACGAGATGGAGGTGGGACGTGGGAATGGGAGTACAAATGTTATAGCAGAGGCTTTGTCCCAGAGAGGGGAACCTGAACCTCCCTGGGTCACTGGCTTAAGTAACCCCATTCAGTTCAGACTTGAAGTGGGGAGAGATGTGATGAAGTGGGGGATTTTGTTAGTGTTTTGTATGAATATGGTGCGTACCTCAGTTTCCCTGTGTGCTGCATGTGTAACAAGGTGGTGGAAGAGGGGGTTTGTGGTTGCAGAGGGCCAGGTGTGACCTCACCTAGCATCCTGGACTCTGGACACCGGCCTGGACACTGTGGATCTTAGCAACCAGTGACCCAGAGGCCCAGGCCATCTTGGGAGCCAGCCGGTTCTGGCCCCGTCATAAACATACAGCTATGGGTAGCATAAAATCCCGCCTGAGCAGCTGTACTGAATCCTTACCTGTAAGGGGTTAAGAAGCTCAAATAACCTGGTTGGCACCTGACCAAAAGGACCAATAAGGAAAGAAGATACACCTCTACCCCGATATAACGCTGTCCTCGGGAGCCAAAAAATCTTACTGCATTATAGGTGAAGCCGCGTTATATCGAACTTGCTTTGATCCACTGGAGTGCGCAGCCCTGCCCCCCCGGAGCACTGCTTTCCCGCGTTATATCCAAATTCGCGTTATATCAGGTCGCGTTATATCGGGGTAGTGGTGTACTTTCAAATCTGGGGAGGAGGTTTTGTTTGTGCTCTCTTTGTTGTTCTCTTTCTGGACGGAGAGAGACCAGGCAGGAAAAACATCTCCTGAAAACATACCTGAAATGAGCACCTAAGATTACAAAAATTGTAAGTAAGGGCAAGGAAATGCGTTAGATTATCTTTTGTTTTAGCTTGTGAATTTTCCCTATGCTAAGAGGGAGTTTTAGTCCTGTTTTTAGTAACTTTGAAGCTGAGCCTAGAGGGGAATCCTCTGTGTTTTAAATCTTTCTATTACCCTGTAAAGTTACCTTCCATCCTGATTTTTGCAGGTGTGATTCTTTTCCTTTAAATAAAATTATTTTTTTAAGAACCTGATTGATTTTCAGTGTCCTAAAAACCAAGGGGTTTGGTCTGTGCTCACATTGTAACTAATTGGTTAATATATTATTCTCAAGCCTCCCCAGGAAAGGGGGTGAAGGGGTTTTGGGGGAATATTTTGGGGAACAGGGGACTCCAAGTGACGCTTTTCCAGAATTTTTTGTCTAAATCCCTTGGTGGTGGCAGCAATACCTTCCAAGGACAAGGGAAGGAATTTGTGCCTTGGGGAAGTTCTTAACCTAAGCTGGTAAAAATAAGCTTAAGGGGTCTTTTATGCTGGTTCCCACATCTGTACCCCAGAGTTCAGAGTAGGGAGGGAACCCTGACAGGCCCGTAGGAGGATAAAGAGTGGAGGAGAGAGGGCCCCATAAGGCAGCTGGTTCTGGTCAGTTGGGAAACAAAGGGTGGAAGAGATGGAGCCCAGATGACCTATTTGTCCAGGAACAAAGACAAAGGGTGGAGGAGGGGCTGGTGCGGGAGGGGATATGGGGGGCTCGGTGGGAAGGAGGTCACTTCTGGACTGGGGACAAAGAGGGGGCTGAGCTACCTGGATGGGGACAGACCCAGCTGGACAGTGCGGAGACTGGCCAGGCCTGAGGGCCCTGAGAACTGCCTGTTCTAGTTGAGACATTCAATAAACCTCCTGTGTTACACTGGCTGAGAGTCACTGCAGGGTAGAGATCAGGGGGCGTTGCTTCCTCTGGGTGGGGATGCCCCTGTGGTGCAGAGTGAGGGGACTCCCCGAGGGGGCTGACGGTGAGAGACAGGCAGGCTGAAGGTTCGGGAGCTGTGGTTCCAGGAGGCGCTGGAGCCCAGGTCTTAACCCCCCAGAGTGTGTGTGACCCCAGAAGGGCTGTCACACTGAAGGGGGGTCCTCCCAGGAACCGTAGGGAGCCGAGAGAGCCCAGGGCCTGGGAGTCTGTGACACAATCCAGATCTGGTGTAATAGGTTTAATACAAGAAACAAAACATAATTAGCATCATTATATAAAATATATCCTAAAATAAAAGTCAACATAGGTATATATCCAGCATATGTGTGTGTGCACTGTCTGTATGTACTCCCTCTCTCTCTGTATATATATGTGTGTGTGTGTATACACACACACACACATATATATATTATCTTAACATAAAACTGAGCATAATTAGATATATAGTCTACATATACTTCTCTGTGTGTGTATGTATATATGTGTGTCAGAAGATATATAATAACATAATATTAGATACACGCACAGACACACACACACACATATATGTATATATGTAGAGAGGTATATATCTACATAAAAATATTGAACACAATCAATCCAGCATTTCTCCAAAGACTTAACACTTGCTCACACACTAAGATTATGTCTGGCTTTGTGTAACTGCGCCATCTGGTGGCTCCGTCCAGAACAGCGTGCTCCTCCCATCCCATCTCTCCTATGCAGGATTCTTTGAACCAGAGCCCAGACCTGGGCCTGAGGGTCCCAGTATCGGTGCGAGCCTGGGTGGGTCTCTGCTTCATCATCCCCTGCACATTCAGGCCACTGATGGGGCCCGGATCAGATGGGGGAATCTGTGGGTCTTGGTTCATGGAGCAAGCGGACGTCTTCTGGGGGAAACCCGTCCCTGCCAATATCCTCAGAGAGGTGTTGGGGGAGGCACAGGGCCGCCCCCCCATCGCCGTGCCGCCATAATACACATCCCCAGCGCTGCCCCGCCCCGCTGAAACACCCCCCCGAGCACCGCACCACCTACACCCCACCCGTGGAGCGCCCCACCGCTGAACACCCCCTGGTGAGCGCCATGCCGCCGAACACTCCCCGCCAAGCGCCGCGCCGCGCTGCTGAACCCCCCCGCCGAACCCCCTCGCCGCCGAACCCCCCACAGAGCACTGCGCCGCTGAACCCCTCCACCACCGAACACCCCCCTCGCCAAGAGCCACGCTGCTGAACTCCCCCGCCGAGCGCTGCCAACCCCCCCCGCGGAGCGCCCCACCGCCGAACACCCCCCGGCGAGTGCCACGCCGGCGAACACTCCCCGCCGAAAGCTGCGCCGCTGAACCCCTCCGCCGAACCCCCCCGCCGCGTATCCCACCAGCGGAGCGCGGCACCACCGAATCCCCCAGCCTCCGAACACCCCCCTCGCCGAGTGCCACACCGCCGAACCCCCCCGCCGAGCGCCGCCGAACCCCCCCCCCCACGGAGCGCCGCGCTGCCGTACCCCCCGCCGAACGGCGTGCTGCTGAACCCCCCCACCGCCGAACTCCCCCGCTGAACGCTGCCGTACCCCCCCACTGAGCGGTGTGCTGCTGAACCCCCCTGCTGCCGTACCCCCCCGCCAAGCGCCGTGCTGCCAAACCCCCCCGCCGCCAAACACCCTCCCCCCGCCGAGCGCCGTGCCCCTAAACCCCCCCACCGAGCGCTGCGCTGCTGAACCCCCCAGCCGCCGAACACCCTCCCGCGGAGCACCCCGCCTCAACGCCACCCCCCCGTGGAGCGCCACGCTGCCGAGCGCCCCGCCGCCGAAATAAAAACAACCCACCCCACCCCCAGCGCCGCCCGACCGAACCAAAAAAACCAAACAAATCCCTAGCGCCCCCCCCCCCCCCGCCAACCCAAGATTGGCCGCCCCTTACCAGGAGCCGCCCCAAGCACGTGCTTGGTCAGCTGGTGCCTGGAGCCGGCCCTGTCTGACCCAGACAATCCCCCACCTTGGGGCTGGATCCAAGCCAACACCCACAATAGGGGAAAGGCCCAGTGGCCCATTACCTGCCTGGCTAGTGGCTTGAAACAAAAAATGGTCACAATTTTTAGCAAACCGAAAACTGTTTAATTAGAAACAAAAAGAAAAATTGTTGAATTTTTTGGTGAACCAAACATTTGAAATAAAATACTTTGGGGTCAATCTGAAAGCATTATCTGATAAATTTTGAGGGAACCCAAAGTCAGCAGGAAAAAATCTTTTAATGTAAAACCAAAAATGGAAATTGGTCAAAATTTTCTGCGAATCAGAAGGTCAGAAATAGATTTGGTTTGAGGATGAAACATTTTGTTTCGATTTTAAGCATTTTAGACGTTTTTTAACTACAAAGTAAAATTACAGGAAATTTCAAACCATACAGTGTGTTTGAACTGAGAAAGTGAAACGTTTCTTTTTGAAAATGCCTAAATGAAATCTTTCAATTTCGAGGAATTTTGGGAGGTTTCCCCCCCCAAACAAACAAATTGGCAAAATCGTCCCAGATTTACACAAAGTTTGGTGTTGCCGAATTTGCATTTTGCACCCAAAAAAAAGTTTGTCGGTGAAACTTTCTCCCCGCACTGCCTGGGAGCGGCCGTTAGAGCTGCTGGGTTGGGCGTTGTCTTGCAGGGATCAGTAACTAGCATCAGCCGGGCTGCTCTGTTCTCTAGAGGGTCTCCTACTGTGTTTGTCACCGGGGTATCTGGGTGCCTGGCGGTCATCACAGAGCCAACAAAGTCATAATAATCAAGGCAACAAACAGATCATCTACTGGTCATATAAACATTACAAGCAGCTTCCATGTGCTTCCCACACGCATGGGTCTGAGGGGGCAGGATATCAGACTAGATGGGCCTGTTGGCCTCTCCCAGGGTGGCAGTTCCCCCAGCTGAGGTCTCATTCTCTGTTTCCTAAGTCCTCTGAGATTCCAATTCCTTGTCAGCTCTTCGGTGGCTGAGGAACGTCCCGATCTACACACCGGACTCGGGCACAATGGATTCCCTGGCCCCCGGCCTGTCCTTCCTTCTGCTTCCACGACAGCAGCAGGGTGTCCTGGGAGAGAGAGATTCTGGGGTATATAAGTGGCTGGCAGTCTGGATAGATAGATAGATGGGTGGGTAGGTACATAGTTGGGTAGGTGAGTAGACAGTAAGTTGGTGGGGAGGTAGGTGGGCAGATCGGTGTGTAAGTTTATGGGTAGGTGGGTAGATGGGTGGGTGGGTAGGTCAGTGGGTGGGTACATCAGTGGGTGGTTGGGTCAATGGGTTGGGAGCTATGTCGGGTGGTAGGAAGATGGGTGCATCAATGGGTACATAGGTAGGTAGGTGGGTTGGATGGTAGGTGGGTGGGTGGGTAGGATGCTAAGTCGTAGGTAGGTAGCTAGGCAGGGTGGTAGGTGGGTAGATGGGTCGGTCAGTGGGTTGGTAGCTAGGTGGGTACATAGGTGGGTAGAACGGTGGGTAGGTATATGAGTAGGTAGGTACATAGGTGGGCAGATCAGTTGGTGGGTCGGTAGCTGAGTTACCGTCTGTAATAGAGCAGGGTGAGGTAATAGGCCAGGATGAATCCAGTTGCCACGAAGACGAGTTTGCAGCTGATTTCGATAAATGCCCAAGTGAGGCCACCTGTGGGAGCTGGAACAAGCCGAGAGTCTGGGATAGATCCCTGCAACCCCTGTCCCAAGCCAGCCAGCCCTCACCCTGGGGCCAGGTAGGAGCCAGCGATTCCTTGAGGGGAAAAGGTCCTGTGGCCCAATGCCCGCCCACCTCCCCGCAAAAGCCAGTCAATCTCCTTCCTGGGGCAAGATCAGAGCTCGCGCTCCCTAGTGGGGAAGCTCTCTCACATGTTTCCGGTGGGCTCAGCAGTACAGCGTACATCCTGTGGATGTTGGAGCGGAGACAGAGGATCCCGGTCCCTGTCCCCACTCCCCGTCCAACTCAGGGCGCTGACAGCCTCATCCCCCTGGGCCCACAAGCTGACCTGCAGGGCCCCCCGAGAGCCGTTCCCAGCCACCGGCTCCCCGTCCACCTGCCACTGGAGCCGAGGTGGGGGGTGGGAGCGCAGGGAGCAACTGCAGCTGATGCTGGGCCCCTGGCACTGGCAGGACGAGTTCAGCGTGGTCCCCAGCTGGGGGATGTCTGGGGAGCGCAGGACACACAGCAACAAATTAATAGTCAGAGAGAGAAACCCAGGGGCAGGGTGTCCCACGGGTTAACCATACTAATACCCAGGGGAAGGGAGTCCCCTAGATTAACCTGCTAGTATCCAGTAGGGGATTCCCACAGGTTCTTCTGCCCTGGGGTGTCTCTTCAGCTGGCCCCCAGACACTGATCCGGCCCCATCCTCGGTCAGTTGCGCTTCACACCAACCCACCTGCTTCTCCACCTTCAGCCTGGGAGCTCATGGCCCTTATAGATGTCCCAGAAGTCCACTCAAGCCTCAGCTGGCCCCTGTGGGGCTGCCCTCAAAGCGGCTAATTAACTATGGCAGCCTCCCACTCCCCAGACGTGTCCTCTCCAGGCCGGGCCAGAGCCAGGGGACTAAATAACCCCGCTCCCACCCCAAGATGAGCCCCAGCCACCATCAGACATGTCACACACACCCCTCATGGGTCCTTTGCATTCCCCCCTCGCTTCGTCTCTCCCCAGCCCTCTCCTTTCACCCTCTGGCTTAGCCAGCCTGGCCTGGGTACTTTGCAGCCGGGCTTCCCTGCTCCACCTAGAGGGCGGCATCTGAAATCAACACCCAGAACAGCCGGACGCTGATACTGGCTGGCCAGGCCTGGCAGGGTCTGTCCACGGTGCCTCAAAGCCCCGCGGAGCCGAGCCTCAGAGCCTGGGTCCGTTGGGTCGGGCTCGCGGGGCTTGGGCTGCGGGTCTTTGATTGCAGTGTGGACGTTTCCTCCGAGGTCTGTGTAGACGTTCGGGGTCAGGCTGGGGCCTGGGCTCAGACACGGGCGGGGGATTGGGGGGCAGGTTCCTTCTAAATCTCCCTCGGGCTGAAGGGAACAAGGGCCATCCTTACACTGATGCCTGATTTGATCCTTCACGTTGCAAAAGCGGCCTCTGATTTTCCCTCTGCCCTGGATCTGCAGTGCAAAGGTCACAGGCCATTTAATGGGGGTTTCCCTGGGGCAGGGCGGGCCAAGGTCTCTGGGCACTGAGCCCGGAGTGTGTTTAGTGCAGGACAGTGACTGGGTCCCATTAACACTCTGCCCCATATAGAGCGTCCACCGATCCCGGCAGAAAGGGGAGGGGGTGGAGGAGATGCAGTGGGACAGCCTTGGGGGAACTGGAGTGGCACGTGTGAGGGGAAATCCCAACAAGGGGGGACTGCAATGGGGGGTGTGGATCGCAGCACAGGAGGATTTTCGGGGCAGGGCAGGTCGGGGGTAGAGAGGGGAGCCATAACCGAGGGGGGCAGGAAGGGGTGAAGATCCCAAGGGAGAAGGGTCTGCAGGGTGTGGAGAGAAGGGGCCTGGAGCAGAATTGGCTGAGGGTGAATGGTGGGGGGAGGGGATCCCAGCACAGGGCTGAGTTGTGGGAGGGGTTGGAGGGCAGGGCTAGGGAGTCCAAGGGTCGGGATCCCAGCAGAGGGGGCTGGGGGCAGCGTGGAGGGGCTGGGCGGGTCACTCACAGCCCACGCGGAGCTGGATGGTTCTGCGGGTGGAAGGTCCCTGTGCTGAGCTGTACGTGACGTTGCAGATGAGCTCTTTGCCGTGGTCCCCCAGGCCGGGCGTGAAGCGGAGCACGGAGCTGTGGGCCCAGGTGCCATTCACCAGCTGGGTTGAGATGTTCCGGGCTGTGTCGCTGAATGGCCCCGTCCAGGTGACTCGGGGAGGGGTCCCGGAGCATCGCCCGGGAGCTGTGCAGGTCACAGTCACCAGCTCCCCAGCCAGTAGCGTCCCTGGCAGCCCCTGTGCCGGTGAGATCTGGATCTCTGGCTCCTCCGTCAGCCCTGGACACGGGGAGAGGAGAGAGAATCAGTCAGGGACACGGGGCCTTTCCCCTCTAGGGGCTCAGCCCAGATCTGACCCCAGGACGGGGACTGGCTGACTCAGGGGGCTAATGAGAGGTGACTGTGGCTGCTCTTACGTGTCACGGAGATCGTGAGCGCAAGGTCAGTGCCATCTGTACTGTAGCGGTAATTGTAGCTAAAGTATCCCTCGACTCTAAGGAAATATCTCCGCGCATCCGTCCGTCGGGCGTCGCTGATTTGCAGGGAGCAGTCGCCGTGCGCTGGATTCTCCGCCAGCCGGAACCGGCCCTGGGTCTCCTGCGACACCCCCCGGCTGGGGTCACTGCTGGCCATGGGCAGATCAGAGCCCCCAGTGGCCTGATCCTTGTACCAGTATCTGTAGAGCCGGGACTGGGAATTCTTAGTGTCGTAGGAGGCTGGGTACATGAACGTGCAGGGGACCAGAACACAGAGACCCTCCTGCACTGACACTGATGGTGGCACCGTCAGGGTAAATCCAGGCTGCTGGGACAGGGACTCTGCAGGGGATGAAAAGGGATTGATGTAGGACCCATAGAGAACAGAGACCAACCCTGAGCTCCCCCCACAGCTCTGCCGATGCCCCTCCCTCTCGACCCACAGCCCATTCATTGAGCTCCATTCGCTCCCTTTCGCTCAGCGCCCACCTAGCACCACACTGGGGCACTGGGCTCCCCTCCCCCTCTGGCCAGCCTCCCTTTCAAGCTCTGGGTCAGACCTGGCTCCGCTTAACGCAGGTTCTACCCTTCCCCCTGCACTGGGGTTGCAGGTTCTGCTTACTTACCCCTCCAGAGCAGGGCGAAGATCAGGACCCTCAGCATGGCAGGACCCCCTGCTCTCCAGGGGGGGCCCTGAGCCCGGAGCTCCCATTCCCTTGCATCCTGCTGTGGCAGCAGGGCTCTGCCCATGGCTGGGGTTTGGGCTGGGACAGACCTAGAGACAGATGAGGTGGGTGGGAAGTGTCAGAGCAGAGGTTGTTTGGGGAGGACAGATCTGCCTGGGGGACCATCAGTACTGCTGCGCTCTTCAGGGGGCTGATCTGGGGTTTCTGGCAGCGCAGTAACCCCCCCCCCTCAATCCCCAAATCACAAGACAGTCCTGGGAGACTGTGGGCTAAAAAAATCCTTAAATTGGCGCACACACACACACACAGAAAAAAGATAGATTTTCTCTAAGAATCACAAGATAGGCCAGAAAATCCCGAGCTGGTATCAGAAGATCGTCGGAAGGCCTGCTTTGTTTCAGTCTTCCAACAAAAATCAACATGTGAGCTGGTGACCAGTGAAGTTACCACAGACAACAAAGGGGAAGGGCTGCAGATCGGGATAAGTAAATAACACCTCAGAGATGTTCCAACCAATTTAAATGAATTCAAATCAGTGGGGCATGACGCTGTTCAAGAAATCTTGGAGCCACTGGCAATAATATTTGCAAACTCATGGATGCCAGGAGAGGTCCCAGAAGACGGGGGAAGAGCTAACAGAATGGCCATCTTTAAAAGGGGAAAAAGGAGGAGCCGGGAACTATAGACCAGTCAGCCTGACCTCGACAAATGGAAAGCTACTAGAGCAATGTATAAAACCTTCAATTTGTGAGGACGAAGGGGTGATCACCAGCATGGATTCACCAAGAACTAATCTTTCCAAACCAGCTTGATTTCCTTCTTTGATGAGGTAACTGGTTGCTGGCAGGGGGAAAGAAGTGGAAATAATATAACTGGACTTCAGCAAGGCTTTTGACAGAGTCCAACATAACTTTATCCTACGTAAGCTGGAGAAGACTTCTGAAGGAACTCAAATGTGAGATTGCAGAACTACTTACTGTGGTTTGTAACCTATCATTTAAATCAGCTTCTGTGCCAGGTGACTGGAGGATGGCTAATGTGACACCAATTTTTAAAGAAGGCTCTGGAGGTGATTCCAGCAATTAGAGGCCACTAAGCCTAACTTCAGAGCTGGGCAAAATGTTTGAAACTACAGTAAAGAACAGA
The DNA here is from genome assembly GCF_028017835.1 of Emys orbicularis. Lineage (NCBI taxonomy): Eukaryota > Metazoa > Chordata > Testudines > Emydidae > Emys > Emys orbicularis. The sequence continues at coordinate 20,333,184 of NC_088702.1, forward strand.
ATTATCAGATGCATAATGAATACAATTTGTTGGAGAAGAGTCAACATGGTTTCTGTAAAGGGAAATCATGCCTCACCAATCTATTAGAATTTTTTGAGGGAGTCAACAGCATGTGGACAAGGGTGACCCAGTCTATGTACTTAAATTTTCAGAAAGCCTTTGCAAACGTCCCTCCCGAAAGGCTCTTAAGCAAAGTAAGCTTTCATGGGATAAGTGGGAAGGTCCTTTCCTGGATCAGTAACTGGTTAAAGATAGGTTTCAGAGTAGCAGCCGTGTTAGTCTGTATCCGCAAAAATACAAATTTGTTAGTCTCTAAGGTGCCACAAGTACTCCTGTTATTTTTGTGGTTAAAGATAGTTAAAGGATAGGAATAAATGGTCAATTTTCACAGTGGAGAGAGGTAAATAGTGGTGTCCCCCAGGGGTCTGTATTGGGACCAGTGCTGTTCAACATATTCGTAAACGATCTGGAAAAAGGGGTCAACAGTGAGGTGGCAAAATTTGCAGATGATACAAACGTACTCAAGATAGTTAAGTTGAAAGCTGACAGCAAAGAGCTACAAAGGATCTCACAAAACTGGGTGACTGGGCAACAAAATGGCAGATAAATTCAATGTTAATAAATGCAAAGTAATGCACATTGGAAAACATAATCCCAACTATATCTATAAAATTAGGTGCTACCACTCAAGGAAGACTATAACAGGGTTAAGTCCATTAATGGCTATTAGCCACGATGGGTAAGGAATGGTGTCCCTAGCCTCTGTTTGTCAGAGGGTGGAGATGGATGGCAGGAGAGAGATCACTTGATCATTACCTGTTAGGTTCACTCCCTCTGGGGCACCTGGCACTGGCCACTGTCGGAAGATAGGATACTGGGCTAGATGGACCATTGGTCTGACCCAGTCTGGCCATCCTTATCTTTTTATGTTCTTATGTTATCTTGGAGTCATTGTGGATAGTTCTCTGAAAACGCCCATTCAATGTGCAGCGGCCATCAAAAAAGTGAACACAATGTTGGGAATCATTAAGAAAGGGATAGTTCATAAGACAGAAAATATCATATTGCCTTTATATAAATCCATGGTACACCCCCATCTTCAATACTGCATGCAGTTCTGGTGGCCCTATCTCAAATTGGAATTGGAAAAGGTTCAGAAAAGGACAACAAAAATGATGAGGGGGATGGAACAGCTTCCATATGAGGAGAGATTAATAAGACTGGGACTGTTCAGCTTGGAAAAGAGAGGACTAAGGGTGGATATGATAGAGATCTATAAGATCATGACAGGTGTGGAGAAAATAAGGAAGTGTTATTTACGCCTTCCCATAACACAAGAACTAGGAGTCCCCAAATGAAATTAATAGGCAGCAGGTTTAAAACATACAAAAGGAAGTATTTCTTCACACAACTCACAGTCAACCTGTGGAACTCTTTGCTAGAGGATGTTGTGAAGGCCAAAACTGTAACAGGGTTGAAAAAGAACTGCATAAATTCATGGAGGACAGGTTATTACCTAGCAGCTCTGTGTTCTTGGGGAACCAGGGTGTAGTACCCAGCCTGTCTGACTCATGAAAGACAGAAGGCCCCCCAGCCTCTGCTTGAACCAAACCTGCATCAGAAGAAAGACTTATAAAAAGCAATGGAAAGCCAGTGGGAGACACACCTCAACCCCTGCGACAAGAATGACAGAATTAAGGAAACTCCCCTAGCCTCATTTGCATCGAAGATGGGACAGGGAGGTATCTCCATTAGCATACAGAATGGAGAACAGAGATTGCCAGGCAAGAACCGCACTGAACTCTGGGACCAGAAAAGCAGGGAAGCAATGCATGATGGGGGATCTCTGCTGCAGATGTTAATGAGCCCACGCCTGCACACACCCAGCTCAGGAGTTATCAGACCAATTCTAGTAATAAATCCTTTATTGGTATCCAAAATAGTGAAATACATTATGAGCTCCCTCCAAGGAACACCACCCAAAGCCAGGAATGATCAGCTCCCATGTCTAGCTTGAACAAAACAACGTTGGTATTCTCGCGTGTTTACACGCAAACAAATCTAGTGTTTTCCCTTGAACCATTGTTCTTTCTTTACAAAAACCCCGACCCACACTCCAGTCAGTGTTCTGATGCCTGGATCCAACAGCTGCATCAGTTCCATCTTCTCCTGACTGATCATGCTGGGGGATCTGCCTGACTCCAGCACTCAGGACCCTGAGCTACCACCACCACCTGGGAACCCTGATTGAGTCAAGCTTCATGGAGTAGTGAGAACCCAGCTCTCTCTCTCTAGGTGTAGCCTTCTGACCCTGACTTGTGTGATCAGTTAGAGTTTTGTAAACCTGACTTTTACAATCAAACTTAAGTTAGATTTAATATTAAAACTGTTTTTTTTTTTTTGGTTTGGCTCCGCAGTGGTTATTTCCTGCCAATAAATAACTTTCATGATTAAACTGGTTGCTTCTCTCTCTCTCTCTCTCTCTCTCCCCCCCCCCCCCGTGGGTGTTTTTTGGTTTCCTCATTCGTTCTGTAGCAACGCTCCTCGTACCTAAGCTAAAAGATCCCTGCAGCACCCAAAACTCCTGTGGGGTTTGCTCATCACGTGGGTTCCTACCAGCACAATTGTAACGTGACAGTGGGGATAGGGACGTGCTGAACCTGGGGCCTATGAGGGTGACAGTTTGAAGTGCTGCTCGATCCAATCAGCTGAGTCCAGGGACATATAAGGGGTCAGCTTGGAAGTTTTGATTAACCCGGTCCTCTCAGATGCGCTCTGTTAAAGTGTGTGTGTGTGTGTGTGTGTGTGTGTGGGTGTGTGTGTGGGTGTTCATCTGATTCTGGGGCTGGAAGAACCCAGCCCTGGGGAACCGAGGTCCTGCAGGATCACTCCATTGGGAGGGAACTTGCAGCAGGGAGAAGTAGAGCTCCACAGAAATACAGACCCTCCAACCCAGAAGAGTAACCCTAATAAATGAGTGTACCCCAAAGTACCCAAAAGTCACAGGCAAAGCTGGTAACAAAATCCATCAATGGCTATTAGCCATGATGGAGAGGGATGGTGTTCTTAGCCTCTGTTTGCCAGAAGCTGGGAATGGGAGACAGGGGACGGATCACTTGATGATTCCCTGTTCTGTTCATTCCCTCTGGGGAATGTGGCATTGGCTACTGTTGAAAGACAGGATACTGGGCTAGATGGACCTTTGGTCTGACCCAGTCTGGCTGTTCTTATGGAGAAATATGGGCCCAGTGGAATTACCATTAAGTGGATACATAACTGGTTAAACAACCGCAAACAATGAATAACTGTTAATGAAACGATGTTGGATTGGAGGGAGGTCCCAAGTGGGGCTCCACAGGGATCTGTTCTAGGTCCTGTGCTGTTTAACATCTTTATCAATGACCTGGATGTAGGACTAGGGAGCAGAATGATCAGATCTGCAGGTGACAGAAAGCTGGGGGGAGTTGCCAACACTTTGGAGGATGGAGCTAAAATTCAGAGGGACCTCGATAAATTGCAGAACTGGGCTGTAGACGACACAATGAAATTTATCAGTGACAAATGGAAAGTGCTCCACTTAGGGTCTGTGATTCTAGGATTCACTAAAAAATCCTGAGATTTAATGTGAACATGATGACAACTACCCTCCTCCCCCCAGTATTCACTAATAAATCCCAAGGTTTGGTATAAGAATCCTGAGACTGGCTTTTAAAATACACAGATTTGTGTCTTTGCAAGCCCTGTTGTTTGCAGCCTGTTGGTGAGTGGCTCGGTTCTGCAGGGATCCAGTGGAGCCACATGGCCCGGATGTGGGTAAAGCGTCCCGGAGGGTGGGGGGAGAGTGCAGAGAGCTGACGGCTCCTCCCTCTGCAGCTAGGGTGGGGCACTAATGCTGCCCTCCCTGCCCCACAGCTGTCTCCCCCACCCCCACTTCACCCTGCTCCTGCTGCAGCTGGGACTCTCCTCACACCTTTCCCCCTTCTCACCTGTTAATATGATTTGGGCCGTTCCCTCTTACCCCTTCCTTACCCGTGAGAATGGTATGGGACTCTCACTCCTTGGTGTGGGCGATTCACTGGTCTCCCCTCCTCCCCTATGAAAATGGTGTGGACTAATCACTCCTCATCCCTCCTTTCCTTTTAAGATGGTATGAGCCACTCTCCACCTCCCAATTCCTTTTCTGTGCAAATGGTACTGGGCAATGGCTCCTTGCACCCCCATGAAAATGGTACAGGGCGCTCCCCCTTTCCCCTCTCCTACCTAAAAACTCCTCTCAGCTCCTGAGGGGGGAGCTGCCTCCCTCCTGCAGCACTCCTAATTGACTGCCCTTCTCCAGGAGGCGGGGCAAGTGGGCAGGGCAGCCAATCAGAGGTGGGTTCCCCCTCTGGGCAAGGCAGGAGTTCTGCAGCCTTGGGCTGGTCACTGGTGCAGTGAGCTGGGCGGGTCTCAGCCTGGATCCCCCATGGCCCAGGCACCATCCCCTGCCAGAGCAGGGTGGGATGGGCCCTGCTGTCCTGGGGCCAGCCATGAGAGATCCAGCCTCCATCCCCATCCCTGCGGGGCTGCCCTCTGCAATGCCTGCACTCCCTGCCCCCCAAAACCATCCCCATGGGGAACAGGGAAATGCCCAGCAGTTCAATTTCCCACCATCCCTCTGCTGCCTTCAGGCATTCTCGGGAAGGAGGCTGAGATATGAGGTTGTACGTGGCCCCCTGAGCCGACGCCTCCAGTGTGGTCCCCATGGTGGGTGAGCCCTGGGGCAGGACCCTGCTCGGGCTTGAGGGGCAGTGGCAGAGCTGTGGGGGCAGGGAGCCGAGGGCTGGGATGGGAAGGGAAGGGGCTGCGGGTTGGGATTAAGGGGCACCCCAGTCTCCACAGACCATCCAGGTACTGCCCCAACCCTAGTTCCACTCACCCCTAGATCTGCAGAGGGGGAGCTGGCGCCTGGTTCTCCGACCCTGCAGCCCGGGTTCCCCAGGGTTTCTGACTCGGAGCCTGGGGAAGCGGCATGCACAGGAATGTGAAAGTAGAAGTGGGTGTGGACAGGATGGGGGTTGGGGAAAGATGCTCTCTCAGAAACCACAGCACCAGCATCCTGCTGACTTCCTCTCCCTGTGGCTGGGACTGCCTGCGATTTCCCTGCAACAGGGGCAGGCTGCATATTGCTTGTTGGGCTGGAAATAGAACCCAGGAGTCTGGGGTTTGAGCCGCTCTACACCTCACTCTGCTCCCAGAGCTGGGATAGAGATCAGGAGTTGTGATTCCCTGCCTCTACTCCCCACTGTAACCCACTAGACCCTGCTCCCCTCCTAGAGCCAGGGACAGAACCCAGGAGTCCTGGCTCCCAGATCCGCTGCTCTGACCACTAGACCACACTCCCCTCCCAGAGCCAGAGATAGAACCCAAGAGACCTGGCTACCTGCCCCATCCCAGCTCTATCCCTTTATTACTGCTTTTTCCAGTCACACAATAATATTTGAATGCTAGCAGCTCACACCTCTTATCATATTGTACATGCTGCAGACGCTAATCACTCACCCCGAGCTGAGATGCAGCCACCTCCAGGCGGGGCAGCTGGGGAACAGCCACACAGCGATTCTGCCCAGGGGTTGCTCACCTGGAGCTGAGATGCATCCACCTCTGGGGTGGGGGGGCCAGGAACAGTGCACTGGAACAGCAGATAGCTGGTTACGACGGCTAGTGAATCCCGACTCCAATGGGAAGAGTCAGGTGCATGTGGAGATCTGCCTGGGATGGAGCGGGTGTGAGTGTCAGAGTGAGGGCTGCGGCGAGATGTGAGATTTCAAGACAGGAAAGGGAAGTCAGCTTGTGAATCTGGCCCTAGGATGTCTTGCAGAAGACGGTTCAAGTGGCTGGAGATCTCAGTGCCATCGACGCAAGAGGGAGATTGTCACAGACACAGGCAGCACCCACAGACAGTCGGCTTCTGGACCCCAGCGGGGGGCTTGCTGGGGGTAGGGGGAATGGGGCATAGGGGTTTTTCACTCTAGGGGGCACTGGCTCTGATCTGCCCCAGGGTGGGGCACTGGCTGGGTCTGGGGGGGTAAGAATGGGACATGGGGCCTTCCCCTCTAGGGTCTCTCAGCAGGGCAGACACCAGTAGATCAGAACCCATCCATTGAGTGCAGACGTTTGTTTTCTGTCTCTTGGTTCCTCAAATGCCTCCCAGGTCCTGGGTCACTGAGTCTGGGGATTCCCTTGTGATGGGACCCGGGTCATCGGCTGGATCCGGAGAGGCAGCTGGATTCCACGGCCCACCACAGACTCCGTCCTTCGACTTAAGAGCTGAGACGCAGCTGAATCTGGCCTGAGTCCTGGGGGCTGTTTACACAGGGATCTCTTCCCAGTGCTGAGATGTGGCTGCCTCTAAGGTAGAGTGCACAGGCTGTTTATACAAGGACTCCTTGCCCGGTGTTGAGATACACAAGGGCTTGGGGGAAACCTAGAACTAAAAGAAACACAGTGCCCCATAGGTGCATTGGACCAGCCCCGATGGCTGGGCTCTCCCGAGTCTCCCACCCCAGCCAGACCCTGGCCCACTCTGCCCCAGGCCAGTGGCATGTCAGCTCTGACCCCCTGTGTGTGGGCACCGGCGGCTGTGCTGGGAAACTGGTTGCTGAGCGGATCTTCCACAAAAGAAGTTTCCAGTTGGTGAGTTTGCTCCATCTCTGGCCGGTCGGCCCCAGTTGGGCGAGAGCCGCAGAGAGCAGGGGAGAGGGTCCCATTGAACAGTGGGGTGCGGCTGCTCGGACACAGGTCCCCAGCCAGTGGGGGAAGGGGCGAGCCCGGGGCAGGTTCCTGCTGGGACTGTGGCTGCCGGGTCTAGTGGGTTAGAACTCGCTGCGCTGGATCCATGTGGATCAGGGCAGACCCCTGGTCGTTAGGGCAAGTTCCGGGGCAGGAACCCCGGTGTCCGGCCGGCCCCTAGCTTGGTGTGATACATTGTGCCTCTGGTTAATCCCCATTTGGTTTCAAACTCTTTTTAATTAGCTGCCCAGGAGGTTTCCCTCAGTGGCTGTTAAACAGATGCCCCACCTGGAGGTGGCTGCTTCTCAGCGCCAGCTGGGCAAGGGATCCTTATATAAAGAGCCCCCGCACCCCACCCCAGAGGTGGCTGCATCTCAGCTGGGCGAGGGGCCCCTGTATAAACAGCCCCCGCACCCCACTCCAGATGCGGCCGCATCTCAGTGCTGGGCAAGGGATCTTTGTGCATTGTATTGAGCTCAGTATTTGTTTTTCCTGGGTCTTGGGAATTACCAGGTTCAGATGCAGGGAAAAAAGATTCACTGGGAAATCTTGGAACCGCCAGGTCGAGATCGGAACCTGACATGGCTGATAACATGGAGATCATGGTGACTGGGGTCCGTCTCTTACTGATATGGGAGGGCAAGTGTTAATTGCCAGTATATTTTAAAATATGGCAGGTGGAGGAGAGGGGGTGCGAATTGAAAAATGTGGGATATTTTTTGTGACAACTTCCTAGCCAGTGAATTTTTTCTAGTGATCATTAGTTTTAAATGGCCAAGATCTCTGTGAAACCTTTCTAAAAACCAAAACATCCCATTATTAGTTTTTAGGAAATGGAACATTTGCACAAAACTTTTATTTTAAAAACAACCTATGACAAAGTGGGGGATTTCATGAGTGTTCTGCATGAGTACTGTATGTGCCTCAGTTTCCCTGTGTGCTGTGTGCGTAATGAGGTGGTGGAAGAGGGGGATTCCGGTTGCAGAGGGTCAGGTGTGACCTCACCTGGCAGCCGGGACCCCGGACAATGGCCTGGACATTATGGAACTTAGCAACCAGTGGCGCGGAGGGCACGTCATCATGAGAGCCAGCCAGTTCTGTCCAGTGGGAGTGTTACTCACACAAAATTCTCTGTTACTCACACACTCTAGGGGCCCCCACCTTTACCCAGTTCCTAGGGCTCAAGGCTTTTTCCTCACAGTCCCCTTGGGCTTTCCTCCTGCGTATAATTAACAAGGGCCTTATTTGCCTTTGCATGCCGGCTTCCTGTAGTCTACAAACAGTTGTCTTCATTCAGCGCACCAAGGCTATTATGCTCACTATTAAAGCCAACTGGATTCCAATGATCACCACAAAGGGGTGAATCATGATATTTAGCATGCCAGTTGCAGGTGACCACCTTAATAGTGTTTCCCACCAGGAGTGTTGTCCTGCATTTGCAATAGTTTTTAGTACATGAGTGATGTCTGTATTATCATGTTGTACTTCAATATGTATTTGTTTTCCTGTCTTTGCAATATTTTGTAAATGTGAATGTAACAGAGAATGGATTAACAATTTTCTGATCATGGTCATAATAATGCCTAAGGTCAGGGCTGCCCCTAATATTCTATAGTATTGCAACTTTTTTTTATGGAAGGGGCCCCTGAAATTGCTTTGCCCCAGCCCCCCTGAATCCTCTGGGTGGCCCTGCCTAAGGTTACAGGTGTTACATTGTGGTACAATTGTGGTTTAAACTTTAAGTAGTTCACATTCCATACAGGTACACAGTATTCAAAATCACAACTTCTAATGTAGCAAAAACATCAATTAACTAAATAAGTCATAAAATACAATTCCTTATCATCTACTACCACCATTGGACAATGACTTCTAACACAAACACATCCCCTTCCTGCATATACAACAGCTGACTTTTGTTCGGCGAATATATTTATACATCTTTGAGTTCCTTTGTCTTTAACATTGAAACGTTTATCTCTTTCTTGTAAATTTTGATCCTCACACACATATCCCAATTTTTCATAGGCTACACAATGAAACATGTCAATGGTTTTCCATTGTTGGTTTTCTTTATATGCCAAGGTATGATGATCAGTGGAATACATAACCAATTTTTTGGTTAATTGGATTCCCACAGGTACCACTGGATATATATCAATAGTTAGACTGTGGTGTACAGTTACTACATGTGCTTGTAGAACCATTTGATCTTTATTTAGGGGAAATTTACCAATTTCCACCACACCATTACTTGTCTCTCCCCTTCTGTAACATTTTCCAACAACTTTTTCATTTCCAAAGGCAAATTTCCTTGCATGCCTTCCCAGATTATTTGAATGACCAAAATTGCTGACTTATTTCCTGGGCCAGTGTACAGGCTAATGCAAGGGACACATTTTCTTGTATTGATTCCATAGTCCCCGCTAACAATAACAAATTCTTTTCACCTTTCTCTTGCCAGACTGGCAGCATTTTAGAAAAAAATTGTTGACCCATTCCTAATGTTGATAAGGATGCACGGATGGACTTTCCCAATTCTTGTATTTCAGCTGTAGCATAACTTAGTTTGTTTGCCATTACCTCTATGTTAGTAGCATCCAGTACTCCAACTCCTAATCCAGTTTTACCCAAAGCAGTTCAATACATTTCATGGGAGCCTTTTCTTTAGGGTACCCACCCCTCCTGGCTGCCAGGCAAATCCAATAACCTTCAGTAGTTCACACTGAGATAGTATTAGGGCAGCTCTACCTTCACTGGGCCTTTACCGTACTGCCCCTTGTAGTAATCAGGGAAGGTGTTGCAATGGCCATTCTTTCCTTACATCCAATTTTATACAACACACAGGTGCATTCAGCTGGGCTTGCATGCTGGAAGTTGATAAAGACTTGCCAATTATTACTGATTTCCCCCCCCCCCAAGAAACCAATGATTTCACATACCTTTTTTCCCTTGGTTATTTCACTTTGTATTTCAATTTTTTTTATGTTTATTGTTCCATTCCCACCAACAGATAAACCTTGTGTCTTATGCATATTTTGTCTTTTAATTTTCCTTTAGCACGTAAGGATGTTTCCTTGTTAACAGACTGGCATTCCTTGACCTCCGCTCTTCTGCAACATTGGTTTCTGTAAATACAGTTAAAATGCTTATTAATCCTTTTCTGCCTAATGCAGTATTTTCCTTTTTGTAACACAATACAGAACAATGCTAGCAGCAAGACAAACAACATAAGACAAAACACAAAAGATAAAACACAAAACACAATCTTTGTTGCGACAGTAGATTCACGGTATTCCGGGTTGCTCTTCAGCTGGTACCAGCTTTTCCTGATTTTCTGAAAGACAAAAAGAACATGTTTCTAAACCCTTTGGGGTGGCAGATTATTGCTTAAAATATCCCTTCCTTTTACAAATACCCTTGCTGATTGCAGACAAAACAGAGCAATTACCTCCATACTTCCCTGTTTTTTGTTCTATAGGCAGGCCAGGTTTATTGGCTTTTAGCCTTTAAGGGTTTAGGGGAAATTATCCCACTGTTCAGTCATTACATTCATGAGGTGGTGTAACTCAGTTTCCCTTTTTATACAGAAGACCAGGAATGTAATGTTTTTTCTGCTGTGCTAAGCTTTAAGTTTATTCAGAGGTAATAGCTGAGACGCATCATTACCATATGAACTTAAAGATTTTTTTCCAAAAACCGTAGACACTATACATTGTTACAGGGGTACTTATTAACAGCAAGTTTATCCCAATGTTTAATATTAACAATAACATCAGTAGTATACCGCTCGATAGCATTCATCACCATGCATTTTTTGAAAGGTTTCCACATCCCATTTAGGTTTATGTCCTGCCTTCCTACCCCGTTTCTGTTGGCACAGAAGTTTGGCGCCAGTGGCCATTTTGAAAATTTGTGTGTGTGTGTGTTTGACATGGGGAAATGTTGTGTGTGTTTCTGCTTGGGTATATGGAGAGAAAATGGTTGAAAGAAGAGAGTGAGAGAGTGTAAAGATGAAAAAAGTGTGGGTAAGGTTTAGAGAAAAAAAGGAAAGAAAGGTTATTGGATGTGATTGAGCAAGGAGTGAGGTTGGTAAAGGCAGGTTATTCAAGAATAAAAAGATAGAACTTACAGAAAAAAGGAAATATTTGTTTTTAAAGGGTTAGTTTAAGAAAAAAGTTAAATAATATTCAAAACTAGGTTTAAAAAAGGAATTTACTAAGGCAGAGCCTGTTTAGTGAGCACAGGGTAAAAAAAGTAAATAAAAAAGCATTTAAACTACTCACTATCAGGGTTGGTTAAGAAAAGAGCCTTTAAAATTATTAAATAATATTAAAAACAATAAAAATAGGTTTAAAAAGGGAATTTACTAAGGCAGAGCCTGTTTGGTAAGCACATGGCCAAAAACTATAAAGGGGTACTAAGAAAAAAGCATTTAAAATGATTAAAACTAGGTTTAAAAAGGGAATTTACAAAGGCAGAGCCTGTTTGGTAAGCACAGGGTAAAAAAGTGAATAAAAATGCATTTAAACTATTCAATACCAGTGTAGGTTAAGAAAAAAGAGAGGTTAAAAGAAAGAACAGGACAGAAAAAGATAGACAGCACATGGTGGAATTAGAATGAGAGAGAATAAGAAAGAGAGAAGCAGGCAGAGCCTGTTTAGTACGCACATGGTAGAAAAGCATTTAGTAACAGGGTAGGTTAAGAAAAAAAAGAGAGGTTAAAAGAAAGAATAGGGAAAGAAAAGGGAAAAGAGAGCCCCTTTGCAAAGGGCAAAGATAGACAGCACATGGTTGAGTCAGAGAGAGAAAGAAAATGAGAGCGAGAGAGAGAATTCTCAACTTTTAAGTCTTTCTGTAGAATGAGGCAACTTCCCTGGTTCAGACCCTCTCAGACTTGTTATCACCACCTTTGGATCGGACCAATTAGAGTTTGTTCTACAACAGCGTCATAGAATTAATTTTCCTGAACCAATTCTAGAGTCCCAAGATTTTAAACAAGAGCCATCTCCCTCCTCTTTTCCCTCCCCCCTCTCCTACCCCCCCTTTAACTGTCTTATTCTTATCTAAAGAAACAGACCTTCAGCATTTTCCCCACCATGTAGCCCTTTTACATAGGGGTTTTTATAAAAGTTAAAACCATAAGCTTTTAGTAACAAGCAAATTTTAAAAGTTCCCCCTAGGTTTTAGACTAACGTGTTATTTTTTAGTAAGATCAATGTGAAGCTGCAGCAAAGCACCTGTTAGCAAAATAGCCTCTGTGAGTCAGTGGATTGCAGAGAAGGAGTTTGCTTCTTTCCCTGCTTTTTAACAATTACATGATAAAGTTACATTAAAAAGACAAACCTAAGACACATTCCTTTTGTATGTGTTGTAATAAAAAATTATGCACAACCACCCCAGGTTTTTAGTAACAGACAGTTTATAAATCCCTTATTTTGTAAACCATTGGATTAGAAAGAAGAAGATTGCTTCTTCCCCCACTTTTTAACAAATAGAGGTGAAAATTATATTAAGGCTTTTAAGGAAATAAACACTTGAAAAGACATGCCTAAATGAAGACACATTTTTTTATTTAGCCCCCTTGGCATAAGTGTTTCAATGAAGCTGCAGCAAAGCGCCTGTTAGCAAAGCAGCCTCTGTGAGTTAGTGAATCAGAGATAAGAAGGCTGCTTCTTCCCCCAACTTTTTAACACAGGCAGGTAAAAGTTACATTAAGTTTTGCAAAGGTATAATTACTTGAAAAGACAAACCTATATGAAGACACATCCCTTTATTTACAAGTGTGTTGTAATAAAATAGAGCAGGCAGAAACACCCCAGGTTTAAAACCCCAGGTCCTTAGTAATAGCCAGTTCATATTCCCCTTATTCTGTAAACCAATGGATTAGAGAGAAGAAGTTTGTTTCTTTCCCCACTTTTTAAAAAAGAGAGAGGTGAAAGTCTTGTAAAGGTATAAACACTTGAAAAGACAAGCCTATATGAAGACACATTGTTTTATTTAGCCCCTTAGGCATAAGTGTTTTAATGAAATGTAAGTATGCAGAAACAGTTCAGGGTTTAAAAACCCAGAAAACCTGCTTATAAAAGTAATGTATAGTGAGAAAAAAGTTTCCCCCTAGGTTTTAGACTAACATGGGTAATTTTTTTAGTAAAAACTGTGAAGCTGCAGCAAAGCCCTGCTCTGCTTTTATCTAAACAACCAGGACCCTGTAACAAAAGGTGAACAACACATACTATAAACCATTTTAAAATGCGTTTTTTAAAGTAATGTCTAAACCCCCCTCTTTTTAGTTTACTAAATAAACACATGAAATAACAAACCTACCTGAAGACACATTCCTTTCTTTATAGGAGTGTTTCAATAAAAAAAGAGCATGAAGAAGCACCCCAGACCTAAACCCACAAAACCCTTACTAAGAAAAAGGTTTTCCCCAAGGTTTTTAGTGAGAACCACTTGAAACAGCCTTTTGAAGGTAGTGGATTAGAAAAGAAGACGACCCCTTTGAAAAACAGGCTACCTGAAGACACTGTTTTTTATTTAGCCCCCATTGGCATAAGTGTTTCATTAAAATGTAAAAAATTATGCAGGTTTTTAGTAACAGACAGTTTATATACCCCTTATTTTGTTAACCATTGGATTAGAGAGAAGAAAGTTGTTTCTTTTCCCACTTTTTAACAAAGAGTGGTGAAAGGCTTGGAAAGGAATAAACACTTGAAAAGACAAGCCTATCTGAAGATCCATACCTTCATTTAGCCCCTTAGGCATAGGTGTTTCAATAACATGTAAGTCTGCAGAAACAACCCAGGCTTAAAAACACAGAAAGCCTGTATATAAAAGTTTCCCCCTAGGTTTTAGGTTAGCACTGGTCATTTTTTTTAGTAAGGACAGCAGGCTTTTGCAGCAAAGCAGCTGTCCGCAAAAACAGCCTTTGTAAGCCAGTAGATCAGAGATAAGAAGCCTGCTTTTTAACTAATACAAGTGAAAGTTATTACTAAGTTTTGTAAAGGAATAAACACTTTAAAAGACAAGCCTATATGAAGACAGAGCCCTTTCTTTAACATTTTTACATGCGTGTTTCAATTAAAAAAAAGAGAGCATGCAGAAAACACACCAGAGTGAAACCACAGAACCTTAGTAACAGCTAGTTTATATCCACCTTATTTTGTAATCCAGTGGATTAGAGAGAAGTTTATTTTCCTCCCCACTTTTTAACAAATCCATGTAAAAGTTATAGTAAGCTTTTATTTTCCTAGGGCTTTTAGATTTAAATATGATTTTTTTTGTTGCATTATTAGAATGTCTTTGTTTTGAAATGTTTGCAACCCGTGTGCTGAGACACTGGTACAAGCTCCTGTGTTTGTTTTGGGTCCATAGATTTTATTAAAGGAATACAACACAGGCTGGAGCTGAAGCTTTCATTACATTTTAAAAACAGATCAGACTAATTTGGCTAGCCAGCGCTCCATGCACTATAGTCTGCCTTCGCAAGGCTCTAGGGGTCACCCCTTCAGTTTGCTTGGTTTTTTACACAGACTTCTTTCCTAACTTTTTAAACGCTGTTAAAGATTTAAAAAATGGCAAGATTGCATTGAAAGATACTTTATGAAAGTTATAAGAAGTATTTTATTCCGTTTACTGATTGTAAAAGACAAAAACCACCACTTTGTGACTGCATGAAGCTCAGAGATAGCCTATCTGAAGAATACCCTCACCCCTTGACTTTCCCCCCATACTTTTAACACTTGCTAAACACGCAGTGTTTCATTATATAAAGGGTTTTAACATGTACCATGAAAATACAGAATTGACTGAGCTGTAACATAACATGACCTTTTTAAGGGATATTCTGTATGCAGTGAGGCCTATTTGAAGCATTATGTTTTTTTTCAAGTTTATTATGAAAAAGCAGTATTGCCTGAGCTGTAAGAAAACAAGGACTCTCTCAGGGCTATTTCGTAGAAGTTTAGTGACCTAAAAAGGCTTAAGATACTAGCCTGTTCTTTTAAAAAATAGTGTTTTAAAGTACCAAAACAACAACTGGGTAAGAATATGAAAACTGGCAATTGAGGGGAGTTTTACTTATGTGTTTCAATAAAAAAACACAAGATTGCTTTTTAAAGTTTGGATTTATACAAAAAAACACAGCTGTTTTTTTACCAGAGATATGGAGCCTTCCTCACCCCCGCTCTCCACACACACACACACACACACACACACACACACACACACTTTTTCACCCTCCCTCCCCTTTTTTTTTCTTTTTTTAATGTTTTTTAAAATCTAAACCAAGGACAAACAATTAAAAAAAATCCAGAGCCACAGAGATCAGGCCATGGGGGTAAGAAAGCTGTCCTGAGTTTTAGGGGGCATGTTGATAGTGAAACGGTTTTGTAGGCAGCCTGTCTGTGTTAGTTGTTATGCTTTACCATGGGCAAGCATTTATTATTGGAAAGCACCTTCACACTTCATGAGGTATTATCTCCCCATCTTACGGCCTATCAGAAATATTAACGAAAACAAGCTAAAAGATACTTTGTAGCAAGGTCTGCAAAGCAATAATTACAATTTTGTTGACCATTCTCTTGTCTAAGCCCCTAGAGAATATATTTTGTTTTGTTTTTATAAAACACTTTTATGCAAACTGTAACCCTAGATGATGTACAGCATTAAATAATATGAAACAGTAGACAAGAGACCTGAGACATTGTTGAAATCAGAGGGGCTATGATTACGTCCTAATGCCTTTACCAACCTCTCTCCTTACTCAATCACATCCAATAACCTTTCTTTCCTTTTTTTCTCTAAACCTTACCCACACTTTCTTTTTTCATCTTTACACTCTCTTCTTTCAACCTTTTTCTCTCCATGTACCCAAGCACAAACACACACAACAGTTCCCTTAGTCAAACACACACACACACTCAAATTTTCAAAATGGCCGATGGCGCCAAACTTCTGCACCAACAGAAATGGGGTGGGAAGGCGGGACATAAGCCCTAAATGGGGCGTGGAAACCTGTCAAAAATGCATGGTGATGAATGCTATCGAGTGGTATACTACTAACATCAGAATAAAATCTGTTCAAGGTATCTTGTTATACCATGAATTATATCCTTGGGATTTTGGTGAGTTAAAAGGTAGGGGTGTCATGCATATAAGCAGACCCCTTTTTTACCTGTCTTCAGATTTCAGCACTGCACACACACACACAAAAATTTTTTTCTACTTAGGGTTAATCTGTCCCTTTCTTATTCTTAGGTTTGACTCCTTTTTTTCTCCTTCCTCTCGAGGGTCAGAATGTGAGCCTTTTGGTTTCAGGTAGTTTGTTTGCTGACCAGGTCTGTCCTTTATCTGTGGCTCCTTTCTGCTGCCATTTATGGGCAGTTCTGGTTACCCGTTCTTGGAACCAGCCAAGAAATAACCACAAACCAAGGTCGAACTCGAGTAGTATCGGCGCTTGATTTATTACTTGCTTCCCTTATCTGCACAATTATACTCACACGCACGTTGCATTTGTTCTACTGGCAGACTGCAGGCGCGGATGTTGTTTTCAATCTTAGGTGACTGTGGGTGATCAGGCTCCAGCTGCCCAGAGATTGAAACGCTAGGTGACGAGAATCCCTGGAGTCCCTTCGGATCTGCTGGAGGGCTCTACTGCTTCCGGTCCGGTCCTGAGTTCTTGCTGTCATGGGTGACATCTCTCTGTTGGCCGCTACTGCCGGAGGTTTATATATAGTCCCATATACACCTTGATTACCCTTACACCGTAATATTTCGGTTCAACCCGTGTGACTGGTTTCTTACACTCACACTCTCTCAGTCACTCCTTACATATTGATTACATATTCATAAGCATGAATACAATTGGTGATATAGCTTTAAGCAAGAACCTCACATCAGCGAGGACTTCTGGTGCTTGTGGTTCAGACAGGAAACTGTGCAAACCGCACTTTAAGAGAAAGGTAACTGGCAAAACAGGAAACCTACACAGAGACAGACTGCATTCGGAAGAGCAAAAAGGGGGGAGTAGATGAAAAGGGGGGCACGTGCAGCAGGGCGTGTGGGGACCGTGTCCGGCTACAGTTCTCTCCTTCCTCTATAAGTTAGGTAATTTGCATTAACACAGAGGTTTTCTGGCTTGCTTTTGGATCCAAAGCCATCAGCAGCTCAGAGACTCTGTCTTAAAAGGGACACAGTCAACTTCCACCAGATTTAATTAAGTAGCATGTTTTGTTTGCATTTCTTTTACCCCTTCTACAATAAACACTGCACATGTCCTGGGGAAAATGCACATTCCTTCCATAGTTTAACTTCTAGAACATTATATTAGCCATATCATTTTTTACATACGGTGAAACTGTTTCTTTTGTGCTCACAGAGTTTTCATGTACCCTTATCAAAGTGACAGTCTGATTACTCAGAGCCACGTTAAGGCTCAGTGTTCCAAATGTTGCTTTTTTTGTGCACCTCACTCCTGCTGTTGCTCCAGAGGGGCACCGTCTTTTTTTAAAATTTATTTCTTATTCTTTTACTACAGCTCTTATCTGCTATTTTGTTACCAGAAAACGAATCCAGAATCTTTCCCCATTCTCCTGGGTTTCACTGCCCTGCTGCAGCCACCACTTTGGTCTTTAAAAAGATATTGAACTTTATAAAGCATTGAGGTACCTTAATGGTTAAATGCTTAATACCAAAGCCAAACAACACCAGTTACCTGTGTCTGGCAAACACTGTCTGTCAGTTTTGCAACTTTGAATGAAAGATTCAAATGAATTTTTAGTGGTATTATTGAAAAACAAAACAAAAAACAAGTTAATCTTAAACCCACAAAACAGAGTTTTACAAACCAGGAGTGTTGGTTTAGGTCCTAAACAATCCACATATTTATACAATATATTTGTACACACACACACACACACACACACACACACACACACACACTCTTTTGCTTAACATCCCCTTACACTGCTTTAATTTTTACACAGCTGTACATAGATTACATTTGTATACATTTGGGGGCAGTTACGTTCTAATAGAAACCCCTTATGTTCTTTTAGTGAATTTGACTAAATTGTTCCTAGTCAAATTATTTAAATCAGATTGTCTCTTTGCCTGGCTTATTTACAGACATTCCTTTGGAAAAGGGCCCATTTTCCCTTCAGAATGGTTGGAAAGAAACCAAAAATTCTCTTTCTATAACATTTTTACAGCGTTCAGCGGCTTTATTCCCTCCAGCCTCTGCAGAGTTAACGTCTCACTCTCTTTCCTTAAATCACTTGCTCCTCTCCCAAAGTGACAACTCCATCAGCCCAGATATCACCCTTCCAAGTATTGTCCCAGGAATCTGAATTCCCCATGCCTGCAATTACTGCTTTCCTTACTCCTGCCACTATGCCCTCAGGGCTTCCAACCTGTTTTCCAATCTCGTTCTCTGTTGCCTGCCTGCTTGTCTGGGCCCGATCCTGCTTTCCTCGTGGAACCGCCCCTTCCCATGGGCACACACTTTGTCCCAGTAACCATTTAGCAAGGAGGGTGGGCTCCTCAGCTAGCCCCCACTCGTCCTCGTCCTTTTTCTTTCTTTCCTTTCTCTCTTGTTGCTCGGGGGGGGGGGGGGGGGGTGAGGGTCATTCTGCCAGATAGGTAGCGACCCTTTCTGACAGCAGGCACAGATACTCTGCTATTATTTACAGTGTTAGACTCTATCAGTTCAGTCCAAAAGACCTTAGGCTGCCCAGGCATTCGCCACCAAATTGTTACTTGCACAAAATTCTCTCTTACTCACACACTCAAGGGCACCTATCCTTACTGTGTTTCTAGGGCTCCAGGCATCACCTTACAATGTAGGGCTCCTGCCTTACCCTGTTCCTAGGCCTCAGGCAGAGCCCTGCAGGTTTGCAGGACTTTTTCCCAGTGAAAGAGCCTTACACAGTAATATCCTACATAACCTCTATTTATTAACAATCACCCAAACCAGACTGCACACACTACACATAGAATCATAGAAGAATCATAGAATATAAGGGTTGGAAGGGACCTCAGGTGGTATCTAGTCCAACCCCCTGCTCAAAACAGGACCAATCCCCAGACAGATTTTTGCTCAGATTCCTAGATGCTCCCCCTGGATTGAACTCACAATGCTGGGGAGAGATATGACGAAGTGGGGGATTTTGTTAGTGTTTTGCATTAATATGGTGCATATCTCAGTTTTCCTGTGTGCTGCATGTGTAACGAGGTGGTGGGAGAGGGGGTTTGTGGTTGCAGAGGGCCAGGTGTGACACCGCCTAGCAGCCTGGACCCTGGATACCAGCCTGGACACTGTGGATCTTAGCAGCCAGTGACCCAGAGGCCCATCCCATCTTGGGAGCCAGCTGGTTCTGGCCCTGTCATAAACATACAGCTAAGGGTAGCATAAAATCCTGCCTGAGCATCTGTACTGAATCCTTACCTGTAAGTGGTTAAGAAGCTCAAATAACCTGGTTGGCACCTGACCAAAAGGACCAATAAGGAAAGAAGATACTTTCAAATCTGGGGGAGGAGGTTTTCTTTGTGCTCTCTTTGTTGTTCTGTCTCTGGATGGAGAGAAAGACCAGGCAGGAAAAACATCTGAAAACATACCTGAAATGAGCATCTAGGATTACAAAAATTGTAAGTAAGGGCAAGGAAATGTGTTAGGTGATCTTTTGTTTTAGCTTGTGAATTTTTCCTATGCTAAGAGGGAGTTTTATTCCTGTTTTTTAGTAACTTTGAAGCTGAGCCTAGAGGGGAATCCTCTGTGTTTTAAATCTTTCTATTACCCTGTAAAGTTATCTTCCATCCTGATTTTTGCAGGTGTGATTCTTTTACTTTTTCTTTAAATAAAATTATTTTTTTAAGAACCTGATTGATTTTCAGTGTCCTAAAAAACAAGGGTTTGGTCTGTGCTCACATTGTAACTAATTGGTTAATATATTAATCTCAAGCCTTCCAAGGAAAGGGGGTCAGTGGGGTTTTAGGAATATTTTGGGGGGATAGGGATTCCAAGTGACCCTTTTCCTGAATTTTTTGTCTGAATCACTTGGTGGTGGCAGCAATACCTTCCAAGGGCAAGGAAAGGATTTGTGCCTTGGGGAAGTTCTTAACCTAAGCTGGTAAAAATAAGCTTAAGGGGTCTTTCATGCTGGTCCCCACATCTGTACCCCAGAGTTCAGAGTAGAGAGGGAACCCTGACAGTCCCTAGGAGGACAAAGAGGGCAGGAGAGAGGGCCCCGTAAGGCAGCTGGTTCTCGTCAGTTGGGGAACAAAGGATGGAAGAGAGGGAGCCCAGGTGACGTGTTTGCCCAGGAACAAAGACAAAGGGTGGAGGAGGGGCTGGTGGGGGAGGGGATATGGAGGGTGTGACGGTGTACCCCATAAGGCTTTATGGGGAGGGGGTGCTTATAAATGTATGTATGACATAACTGGAATATGTTTTGTGCTGCCTGTGCCAGGTAACATATCTCCGTAAAGGTTATGGTCTACTATATCTATTCATCCTATTTGTACATATATATATCATTTTCTACTTGAGGTTAAGAATATGGGCTGTATGCTTGCTTGGTTTCTAAGTAAGCTTTGGGAGGCATTTGGTCAGCTTCCTTAGGAAGGAATTCGCCAGGTTAAGTACCTGATCAGGAAACACTTGGGGAACAATGCATCTTGGAATGCTCCAATCCACATAAGAAGTCTTCCTGGAGACATGCAAGATACCATGTGGACAATGGCGTCGGCCTGTAAAGACTGAGTCATGCAGGGGCATGTGACTTGCCCAGGTGTCTCCAAAACTCCATCTTGGAGCTGGTCTTTGCATAGGAGGGAGGAGGGGGGTCTCCTCCCACAAGAGAGAGCCTATTTATACCTGGGGGAGACCCCTCCATTTTGTCTTCAGCTGGCTAAAGAAGGAGCCTCTCCACCCCCCCCAGGATACTTGAAAGAAACTGGAACAAAAGACAGAGACTACAGGGGTTGTGAGAGATTGCTGGACCCAGGCTAAAGGGAGATTAGCCTGTAAAAGGGAGCATTCTGGAACTGGTGAGGAACTTATCTGTATTTAGTTTGATTAGTCATAGATTTGCGCATTTTATTTTATTTTGCTTGTGACTTACTTTGTTCTGTCTGTTACTACTTTGAACCACTTAAATCCTACTGTCTGTATTTAATAAAATCACTTTTTATTTAGTAATTTACTCAGAGTATGTATTAATACCTGGGGGAGCAAACAACTGTGCATATCTCTCTATCAGTGTTATAGAGGGCGAACAATTTATGAGTTTGCCCTGCATAAGCTTTATGCAGGGTAAAACGGATTTATCTGGGTTTAGACCCCATTGGGAGTTGGGCATCTAAGTGCTAAAGACAAGCACACTCCCGTGAGCTGGTTTTCAGGTAAACTTGCAGCTTTGGGACAAGTGATTCAGACCCTGAGTCTTTGGTAGAGCAGACAGGAGTGTCTGGCTCAGCGAGACGGGGTGCTGGAGTCCTGAGCTGGCAGGGAAAACAGAAGCAGGAGTAGTCTTGGCACATTGGGTGGCAGCTCCCAAGGGGGTTTCTGTGATCCAACCCGTCACAGAGGGCTCGGTGGGAAGGAGGTCACTTCTGGACTTTGGACAAAGAGGGGCCTGAGCTACCTGTATGGGGCAGACCCAGCTGGACAGTGCTGAGACTGGCCAGGTCTGAGGGCCCTGAGAACTGCCTGTGCTGGGTTCAGATGTTCAATAAACCTCCTGTGTTGTGCTGGCTGAGGGTCACTGCAGTGCAGAGATCAGGGGGCGTTGCTCCCTCTGGGGGGAGACGCCCCGGTAGTGCAGAGTGAAGGGCCTCCCTGAGGGGGCTGACGGCGACAGGCAGGCTGAAGGCTCGGGGAGGTGCGGTTCCAGGAGGCGCTGGATCCCAGGTCTTAACCCCCCAGAGTGCGTGACCCCGAGAAGGGCTGTCACACTGAAGGGGGGTCCTCCCAGGGACCATACGGAACCGAGAGAGCTCAGGTACTGGGAGTTTGTAACACAACCCAGATCTGGTTTAATACAAGAAATAAAACATAATTACCATCATTATATAAAATATATCCTAAAATAATAGTCAACATATGTATATATCCAGTATAGGTGTGTGTGCACAGTCTATATGTACTCTCTCTCTCTCCCTCTCTCTCTTTCTCTTTATATATATGTGTGTGTGTGTACACACACACATATGTAGAGAGAGGTATATATCTACATAAAAATATTGAACACAATCAATCCAGCATTTCTCCAAAGACTTAACACTTGCTATGTCTGGATTTGTGTAGCTGCACCATCTGGTGGCTCCATCCAGAACAGTGTGTTCCTCCCATCCCATCTCTCCTATGCAGGATTCTTTGCCCAGAGACCAGACCTGGGCCTGAGGGTCCCAGAATTGATGCGATCCTGGGTGGGTCTCTGCGTCATCATCCCCTGCACATTCAAGCCACTGATGAGGCCGGATCGGATGGTGGGATCTGTGGGCCTTGGTTCATGGAGCAAGTGGACGTCTGTTGGGGGAAACCCGTCACTGCCAACATCCCCTACTCAGAGGTGTTGAGGGAGGTGCAGGTCCACTTCTGGATGCTGAGGTACCTGGAGAACGGGAGTTGCTCCTTGGGCATCGAGAACATGAGATACCGGGACAGGGGCTGCTATTATCTGCACATCACCAAGGGGAAATTGTTCAGTACAGCTACCGAGCAACACAGCCTGCACTCATCGTCACAGGTATCCCACCGCTGCCACCTGAGCCAGCCAGTCCCCCGCCCTGGGGTTGGATCCAAGCCATCGCCCACAAGAGGGAAAAAGCCCATTCCCCGCCTGGCTAGTGGCTTGAAACAAAAATAGGTAACAAATTTTAGCAAACCGAAACCTGTTTGGGTAGAAACAAAAAGAAAAATGGTTGAATTTTTTGGCGAACCAAACATTTGAAAAATATACTTTGGGGTCAATCTGAAAGTATAATCTGATAAATTTTGAGGGAACCCAAAGGCAGGGGCAAAAAACCTTTTCATGTAAAACCAAAAATGGAAATTGGTCAAAATTTTCAGCGAACCAGAAGGTCAGAAATTGATTTGGTTTGATGATGAAACATTTTGTTTCGATTTCAAGCATTTTAGACATTTTTTAACTACAAAGTAAAACTACAGGAAATTTCAAATCATACAGTGTGTTTGAATTGAGAAAGTGAAACATTTCTTTTTTGAAAATGCCTAAATGAAATCTTTCAATTTGGGGAGGGTTTTTCCCCAAACAAACAAATTGTCAAAACTGATCCAGATTCACACAAAGTTTTGGTGTTGCCAAATTTGCATTTTGCACCCAAAAATAGTTTGTCAGTGAAACTTTCTCCCCGCGCTGGCTGAGAACGGCCGTCCGAGCTGCTGGGTTGGGCTTTGTCTTGCAGGGACAGGTAACTAGCATCACCTGGTCTGCTCTGTTCTCACCGGGATTCTCAAATGTCATCGCACCATAAACCTCCTTTGACAAGAAACATTACTACACAACCCTAGGAGGGGGGATTGAAGTCTGAGCCCACCGGATCCCAGGCAGTGAGTCTCAGGCTTTGGCCCCAGCACGTCTAAGCCGGCCTTGGTGACCCCATTAAAATGGGGTCATGACCCACTTTGGTGTCCTGATCGACAGTTTGAGAATGACTGCTCTAGAGGGCATAGTATTGTGCTTGTCACCGGGGTATCTGGGCACCTTGCGGTCATCACAGAGCAAACAAAGTAATCCAGGGCCGGCCTTAGCCACGGGCGACTGGGGCTGTGATGGATTCGGTCACAGACACCCCCTTGGGACTGTCACCTGATGTGCTGACACTGCCTCAGAGCCCATTTTCCTTGCCAGCTTGTGACGTCAGAAACCTGCCTTGTTGAGCCAGACATGCTAACCTGCTGCAACACAGACCCAGGGGCTGATCCACGCCCCCAAAGCTGCAGACTTCACTGAAAATGGCTGAGCCCGTGCTCCTGTCTCCAGCACACAGACACCCAGCTCCCAATGGGATCCGAACCCCAAATTAATCCGTTTTACTCTGTATAAAGCTTATAAAGGTTAAACTCATCAATTGTCTACTCTCTATAACACTGATAGAGAGATATGCACATCTGTTTGCTCCCCGGGTATAAATCACTAACTCTGGGTTAATTAATAAACAATAGTGATTTTATTAAGTAAAAAAGTAGGATTTAAGTGGTTTGAAGTAATAACAGACAGAAAAAAGTAAGCTATGAAGTAAAATAAAACAAAACACGCAAGTCTAAGCCTAATACATCAAGAAACTGAATACAGGTAAACTTCACCCTCAGAGATGTTCCAATAAGCTTCTTTCACAGACTAGACTCCTCCCTAGTCTGGGCCCAATCCTTTCCTCTGATACAATCCTTGTTAGTGCCAGCTCAGGTGGTAACTAGGGGATTTCTTCATGACTTTGTTCTGTTCCACCCCCTTTTATATTTTTGGCACAAGGCGGGAATCCTTTGTCTCTCCTTTGTTCCCACCCCTCCTTCTAACTGGAAAAGCACCAGGTGAAAGATGGATTCCAGTTTAGGTGACATGATCACATGTCCTGTGAGCCCCTCTCCATTCCTGCAGGACTGGCCCACAGCTATGCAGTGGAGACTTGCAGGTAAACAGAGCCATCTAGTGTCAATTGTCCTAGTCAATGGGAGCCATCAAGATTCCAAACCACCATTAATGGCCCACACTTTGAATAGTTACAATAGGACCTAAGAGTTATGCTACATATTCCTAGATTCAGGTACAAGAATGATGCATTCATACAAATAGGAGAAACACACTCAGTAGATTATAAGCTTTGTAATGATACCTTACAAGCGACCTTTTGCATTAAGCATATTCCAGTTACATTATATTCACACTTATACACAGATTTTTATAAAGCATGATGGAGTGCAACGTCACAGGGGCGCCTCCGGAGCAGGGGTGCCCCTCTCTCTGCTGGCCTCTGCAGCCCTGTCGCTCCTGCCCCCTGCCTTGGAGCTGCCCCTGGCCAGCTGCTCCAGGGAGCTTCCTGTCTGCTGTAAGGAGCAGGGGGGAGGGGCTCTGATATCAGGCTGTCCCCTGTCCCCCCATGTACCCCATCTCCGCAGAGCAGGTGGGGGGGGACAGGGCTCACCGAGAGTGGGACGGTGCTGCTGCGGTTGCTGCTATGTCTGAGGGAGCTTTCCTTCAGACTGCTAAGAGCTGCTCTCTTAAAGGGGCAGCATGCGGTTTCGCACACACTCCCCCAGCACACTCACGCCCCCAGCTCACACATGCTGCCTCTTTCACACTCATCAGCCCCCAACACATACTGATATTGTTGGTGTTACATGTTGGTACTTCCTGCAATGCACATATATGCTCTGTAATTTTATTCTTTCTAAGTGCCGTTATTTGAGTTTTTTGACTGGTCTCTGCATTTCATCAATTTATTTCTCTTTTACGTTTACATTGAATTATTTGAGTAGCGATTTCTAAACTGCCTAACCTGTCCTGGCTGGAGTAATTATCATTATTACTGTTATTATCATATTGTGCTTTGTCATTCATTATGTAAAGTGGTACAATCAAATAATTGTATTCTCCTAGAATGGAACTGTAGCTTGTACTCACTTTAGTGATGCCAGCTTCAAAAACATTAGCTAAACACAGAAATGTAGACACTGCGCAGATGAAAGTTGCTTATTTTCAAATTGTATTTTTAGTAAATTAACTTAAAATTTGCATGAAAATAACTGCAGTTCCAACTATGAGACCAATAGCAATGATGGAGTCAAATGTTAGTGAGTCACATACATGATTAGTGACTAACAAATGTATTTGGGCATAAGCTTTAGTGGGCTAAAACCCACTTCAACGGATGCATGGAGATGGTAACTCAGCTACCAACCCACCTACCGACCTACCCACCCACCTATCTACCCACCTACCCACCGTTCTACCTTTGCTATGTACCTACGTAGCTACCAACCCACCGACTGATGAAATGGGATGTAGCCCATGAAAGCTTATGCCCCAATACATTTGTAAGTCTATAAGGTGCCACAAGGACTCCTCGGTTTTTTTTTGCTGATACAGACTAACACGGCTATCCACTCTGAAACATACATGATTGTATTTTTAGTTGTATCTGTAAATTAACTTAATTTGAATGAAAATTGAAGCAGTGAGAACTCTGATACCAATAGCAATGACGGAGTCCAATGTTAGTGAGTCACATACATGATTGTGGTCGGTAAACATAAATGCCAAAAGAATTAGAAAAATTAATTCCCTTTCTTAATAAAAGAGAAAAAAAACTTAATCACATATGTGAAAATTACATGTTTAGTGAAAAACAATTGACTAAAATCGAGGAGACAATGGCAGGAACACATTGTGTCTGTGTAGGCAGATTTTATTTATTTCTATTTGTCTCTACTAAAGATAGTGTATCGAATGTGTGTCTCTGATATCTGCGTTAAAGCTCCAGAACTGACACCTCAAGGCTTGGGATTGGGAATATCTCGCTGTATTATCTCCAGATTGTTCTAAATTTACATATAAGCTTTAAATGTGGCTTTAATTGGTGTTTGTATCTATTTTTTCTTTCTTTATATAACAGCTAGATACCGAGCTCCTGTCAGCTAATCCCTAAGTTATTATCTGCAAAGCCCCGAGAGTTTTCCGGTGCCTGAGTAGCAGGGCCGGCTCCAGTGTTTTTGCCGCCCCAAGTGGCGAAAAAAGAAGAAGCTGCTATCGGCAGCAGCTCTACCCCCGCCGTTTCATTATTTTGCAGCAATTCGGCTGCGAGGACTGAGGAACTTGCCGCTGAAGAGCCGGACGTGCCGCCCCTTGCCATTGGCTGCCCCAAGCACCTGCTTGCTGCGCTGGTGCCTGGAGCTTGCCCTGCTAAGTAGTCCCTGGAAACATGGTTAAAGTTTCCTTTCCCCCGCCCCAAATCTGAACTGGTGCCCCCGCCCCGGGTGAGCCAGGAGTGGCCAGAGGGCTCCAGGAGGCCGTGGGCTCTGGCGAGATGCAGCCCACGTGTGACAGCGCGAAGCCTTGAGCCACATGCCGAGCATCAGGCACCAAAAGGCACAGCAGCAGCGCAGGAGGGTGGCAATACCCCATGTGCCAGGCCCCCCTGACTTCTGCGCTGCTGCTGGCGGTGGCGTTGCCTTCAGAGCTGGGTGCCCAGCCAGCTCCCAACAGTATCAGGCCGCCCTGCCAGGGCTTAATTTGAGCCACAGCTGAGCTCTGGCATCTCTTTCAATACAAATTAAACACCGTGGGAGGCAACGGGACCCAGAGGTGATGGGGGGGGGGGGGCGGGGAAGCCCAGGGAGCCCGTGGGGCCAGGAGTGATGGGGGGGGCACCATAATACAAGTTCTCCCATGGTGCCATCTTCCCTAAGTCAGGCCCTGGTCATAATCACCAGGGCAACAAACAGATCATCTACTGTCATACAAATATTACAGGCAGCTTCCACGGGCTGCCCAGGCCCATGGGTCTGAGCTGGAGGGGTAGGGAGGGGGCAGGATACCGGCCTAGATGGACCCATGATGGGTCTAATACAGAGGGGTAGGGAGGAGGCCAGGCACTGGGCTAAACATGCCTGTTTGCCTCACCTGGGGCAGCAGTCCCCAAATTGGGGTCTCATTTTCCATTTCCTCAGTCCCGTGAGATTCCAATTCTTTGTCGGCTCTTCGGTGGCTGAGGAACAGCTAGAGCTACACTCCGGACTCAGACACTGTGGATTCCCTGGCCCCCGGCCTGTCCTTCCTTCTGCTTCCACGACAGCAGCAAGATGTCCTGGAAGAGTAAGAGAGAGATTCTGAAGTATGTAAGTGGCTGGAAGTCAGGATAGATAGGTATATAGAGGGGGTGTATGAAGGGGCAGCGCCAGGCACCAGTGCACCAAGCAGGTGCCTGGGGAGGCAAGCCACGGGGGGGCGGCCTGATGGTCACCGTGAGGGTGGCAGTCAGGCTGCCTTCGGCGGCATACCTGCGGGAGGTCCACTGGTCCCGCGGTTTCGGCGGCAATTCGTCGACGGCGCAGGACTGTTGGACCTCCCGCAGGCATGCCGCCGAATCCGCGTTACCAGCGGACCTTCTGCAGGCATGCTGCCGAAAGCCGCCTGACTGCCGTGCTTGGGGCAGCAAAACACATAGAGCCGCCCCATGGTGTATTGGGATAGATAGATAGATAGATAGATAGATAGATAGATAGATAGATAGATAGATAGATAGATAGATAGATAGATGGGATGGTAAGTGAGTAGGTAGATAGGCCTGGTGGTAGGTGAGTAGATGGGCACATAGGTGGGTGGGTAGTTAGTTAGTTGGGTAAGTGGGTAGAGAGATAGGAAGTAGGTTGGTAGATCAGCAGGTGGGTACAGTAGGCAGGTAGGTCAGTGGGTTGGTAGCTAGGCAGTGTTGTATGAAGGTTTATCCAGGTAGATAGATGGTTCAATGGGTACATAGGTAGGTAGGTGGGTACATAGGTGGGTGGGATGGTAGGTGGGTGGGTGAGTAGGTTGATAAGTTCCTAGGTAGGTACTAGGTGGGGTGGTAGGTGGGTAGATCAGTGGGTCAGTGTGGTGTTAGTTAGGTGGGTAGATTGGTGGGGCAGTGGTTTGGTAGCTAGGTGGGTACATAGGTGGGTATAACGGTGGGTAGGTATATGGGTAGGTGGGTACATGGGTGGGTAGGTCAGTAGGTGGGTCGGTAGCTGAGTTACCGTCTGTAATAGAGCAGGGTGAGGTAATAGGCCAGGAAGAATCCAGTTGCCACGAAGACGAGTTTGCAGCTGATTTCGATAAATGCCCGAGTGAGGCCACCTGATGGAGCTAGAAGAAGTCGAGAGTCTGGGATAGATCCCTGCAACCCCTGCCCCGAGCCAGCCAGCCCCCGCCCTGGGGTTGGGTTGAATCCGGCTCCCCCAGAGGGGAAATTCCCAGCCCCCTGATCCAGCCAGTCTCTCTCCTAGGGCTGGGCTGGAGCTGGCGCCCCCTAGAGGGGAAATTCCCAGCCCCCTGTGCCAGCCAGTCCCTGCCCTGGGGCCAGGTCAGAGGCAGCGCTACCTAGATAGGAAGGACTCTCACCTGTTCCCGGTGGGCTCAGCAGCACAATATGGAACCCGTGGGGGTTGGAACCGAGGCAAAAGATCTGGTGGCCTCTGTCCGCGCTCCCCATCCAGCTCAGAGTGCTGACGGCCTTGTCCCCCTGGACCCAGGAGCTGACCTGCAGGGCCCCCCATGAGCCGTTCCCAGCCAGGGGCTCCCCGTCCACCTGCCACTGGAGCTGGGGCGGGGGGTGGGAACGCAGGGAGCAGCTGCAGCTGATGCTGAGCCCCTGGCGCTGGCAGGACGAGTTCAGCCCAGTCCCTGGCCGGGGGCTGTCTGGGGAGAGCAGGAGACACAGGGACAATAGTCAGTGAAACCCAGTGGCAGGAAGACCCAGGGGTTAACCCTACTAATACTCATGGGCAGAAAGTCCAATACATTAACCTAACTAATATCCAGTGGCAGGGAGTCCCACAGGTTAACTCCACTCACACTCGACGAGCAGCTGGAAAGGCCCCTGGGCAGAGCTCTCCTTGTTCTGGGCCCAGAACCTGTACAGCCCCCTGTCCTCGGCCCTCACAGTGGACAGCTCCAGCCACAGCTGATTCTCCCCCATGGGGTGGACACCCTCGACAGCTCGGCCCCCCCCACCCAGCCCAGCACCACCGGGGGCTGCTGGCGACAGAGTAGAATAATAGCAGGGAGTCCCCCTCCTATGGCGTGACCCGTTCCCCTCCAGGGTGCTAGGATCTGGGAATAGAAATAACACAGAGCCACTCGCACCTGAGCCAGCCAGTCCCTGCCCAGGGGCTGGATCAGGGCCAGACCCCCTAGAGGGGAAAGGTCCAATGCCACAATCCCCACATGCAGCGATACCTTGGAATAGCTGGGGGTCGCTCCTATTAGCTCTGGAGACGGTGATTTGCGGAGTCCTCACTAGAGCTGAAATATCCATGGCAATGTATTAGATTTGAGGCCTCATCTGGAGTAATGTGTCCAGTTTTTGACCCCACACTACAAGAAGGATGTGGAAAAATTGGAAAGAGTCCAGCGGAGGGCAACAAAAATGATTAGGGGGCTGAAGCACATGACTTATGAGGAGAGGCTGAGGGAATTGGGAGTGTTTAGTCTGCAGAAGAGAAGAATGAAGGGGGATTTGTTAGTTGCTTTCAACTATCTGAAAGGGGGTTCCAAAGAGGATGGATCTAGACTGTTCTCAGTGGTACCAGATGACAGAACAAGGAGTAATGGTCTCAAGTTGCAGTGGGGGAGGTTTAGGTTGGATATTAGGAAAACCTTTTTCACTGGGAGGGTGGTGAAGCACTGGAATGGGTTCCCTAGGGAGGTGGCGGAATCTCCATCCTTAGAGGTTTTTAAGGTCAGGCATGACAAAGCCCTGGCTGGTATGATTTAGTTGGGGTTGGTCCTGTTTTGAGCAGGGGCGTTGACTAAATGACCTCCTGAGGTCCCTTCCAACCCTCATATCTATGATTCTATGCAGAGTGCTCACCACTGCCCCTCTGCTCCACAGACCAGCACCCCCTACTGACCCCCTGACCCTCCCTGCAGCACAGCGCTCCCTACTGACCATCTGCCCATGAGCACCCTCCAGGGAGGCCCATCCCTCCTTCATGGGGCCCCCTATAGCATTACACTGCATGTGCACATACAGGGCCCCGCTGGCCGACCTGTAGGAATTCTTTGCCCAGCACCGATACTCCCCAGCATCCCCTCTGCTGAGATTCGGCAGCTTCAGGCGCCTGGGCCCTCCCTGGCTGGGGCTCAGGAACCCGTTCCCCTTGGCCCAGCTCAGGTTTCACTTGGGTCTGCTCACAGCCTCACAGCCCAGACTCAGGGAGTTGCCCTGGTCAGCAGAGACACTACGTCGCCCTAAGCTGCCAATGGGCTGGAACTGGAAGAGACAAGCAGGCAGGTTTGGTCTTTGGTCCTTCCAGACATTCCCCACTAAGGAGCCAAAATGCAGCCACCTTCAGGGTGGGCTGTGGGGGCTGTTTAAACAGGGATCCCTTCCCAGACTGAGATGCAGCCACCTCAGCAGTGGGGCACAGGGGGTGTTTATCCAGGAACCCCTCACCTGGCGTGGAGACAAAGCCCCCCTCTGGGGTGCGTGCATAATCTTGGTGCCTAACCCATCTCTTACCCGCTTCCTAGCGCCCCCATAACGCCACCCCAGGGTCTGAAGACAGAGGGAACCGAGCCTACTCCTCCCACCACCCTCCCCACAGCCCTGTGGCTTCCACAGGCGCTCCCCTCTGGGCATGGACCAGCCTGGCCCGGCTGAGCCTGGCTCTAAGTGCGAGTAGAGCATGACTAGGAGGCGCTCGCTGATTCCCGGGGCTTGCAGCATGGCCTCTCACCGGGGTGTCTGTTCCTGGTCAGGGTCCCGGTGATGTTGCGGGACCCGGGCGGGTCTGTAACATAAACCAGACAGGGCGGATCAGGGGGGCTGGACAGCACTGGGGTGGGGGGTGTTGCTAGTGATCACTGAGCCTAGACATGGCCCCTCCCTGTGAGCTCAGCTGGGGGACGGGAAAGTCCCTGAAGTGACACAATACCCATGGGCAGGGAAGGGAAGCGACAGACCCGACTGAACCCGACCCAAGAGGCGCCCAACGGAACCCAGCAGCCAGGTTAGGGCTGCACCGGGGAACCAGAACTGTGGGGAATGGAAACCCAAGGGACCAAAACTGGTGGGTCAAAATTTGGCCTAATTGGCATAGGCACTAACGGCTTGGGGGAGGGGCTGGAGGACAGGGCTTGGTAGCCCATGGGGGTGGAGATCCCAGCATAGGGCTGAGTTGGGGGAGGGGCTGGAGGGCAGGGCTGGGAAGCCCAGGGGTGAGTGGGGATCCCAGCAGAGGGGGCTGGTGGCAGGCATGGAGGAGCTGGGGGGGGTCACTCACAGATGACATGGAGCCGGACAGTTTTGCTGGTGGAAGGTCCCTGTGCTGGGCTGTAGGTGACGGTGCAGATGAGCTCTTTGCCGTGGTCCCCCGGGGCGGGCGTGAAGCTGAGTGCGGAGCTGTGGGCCCAGGTGCCGTTCGCCAGCTGGGCTGAGACATTCCGGGCTGTGTCGCTGAACGGCCCCATCCAGGTGACTCGGGGAGGGGTCCCAGAGCAGCGTCCAGGGGCCGTGCAGGTCATAGTGACTGGCTCCCCGGCCAGCAGCGTCCCTGGCAGCCCCCGCGCCGGCGAGATCTGGATCTCTGGTTCCTCCAACAGCCCTGAGACATGGGGAGAGGGGAGAGAATCACTCGGGGACACGGGGCCTTTCCCCTGTAGGGGCACGGCTCCAATCCGGTCCCAGGGCAGGGACTGGCTGACTCAGGGGGCTGCTGAGTGGTGAGTGCAGCTTCTCTTACCTGGCACAGAGATCTCTAACGTAGGGTGAGTGCGATAGTAATTGGAGCGGTAAGTGTATTTAAAATCTCCTTTCTCGACTCTAAGGAAATATCTCCCCGCATCCGTCCGTCGGGCATTGCTGATTTGCAGGGAGCAGTCACCGTGCGCTGGATCCCCCACCAGCCGGAAGCGGCCCTGGGTCTCCTGAGACACCCCCCGGCTGGGGTCACTGCTGGCCACGGGCGGATCGTTCCACAAATCAGTCTGATCCTTGTACCAGTATATGTAGAGCCGGGCTGAGGGATTGTCGGTGTCGAACGAGGCTGGGTACGTGAAGATGCAGGGGAGGAGAATGCAGAGACCCTCCTGCATGGACACCGACTGTGGCACAGTGAGGGAATAACCCGACTCCAGGGACAGGGATACTGCAGGGGACGGAAAGGGATCAAAGTGGTACACAGAGAGCAGAGACCAACCCTCAGCTCCCCCCACAGCT
Organism: Emys orbicularis; assembly: GCF_028017835.1. Taxonomy (NCBI): domain Eukaryota; kingdom Metazoa; phylum Chordata; order Testudines; family Emydidae; genus Emys; species Emys orbicularis. The sequence goes on from NC_088702.1 coordinate 20,365,890, forward strand.
CTGCCCTTGTCCCTCACTCCTGACCTGCAGCCCCCTGTGAGCCCAGTCCTGGGGCCTCGACCAATTCTCTCTCCATTTAGTTACCATCCCTCCCAACAATGAGCCCCCTGCCGCCACTCCCTGTCACTCAGCGCCCCCTAGCACCACACTGGGGCACTGGGCTCCCCTCCCCCTCTGGCCAGTCTCCCGTCCAAGCTCTGGGACAGACCTGGCCCCGCTTAGCGCAGGTTTTGCCCTTCCCCCTGCACTGGGGCTGCAGGTGCTGCTTACTTACCCCTCCAGAGCAGGGCGAGGATCAGGACCCTCAGCGTGGCAGGACTCCCTGCTCCCCAGAGGGGGCCCTGAGGCGGGAGCTCCCTTTCCCTGGCGTCATGCTGTGGCAGCAGGGCTCTGCCCATGGCTGGGGCGTCCGGCTGGGACAGACCTAGAGACAGACGGGGGGTGGGAAGTGTGAGAATAGAGGCTGTTTGCAGGGGACAGTACTGCCTTGTGGATCATCAGTACTGCTGGGCTCTGCAGGGGTCTCATCTGGGGCTTCTGGTAGCCCCCAAATCACCAGATGGTCCCGAGAGATTGTGGGTTAAAAAAATCCTTAAATTGGTGAAAAAAACTGAGATTTTCTCTAAGAATCATGAGAGCGGCCAGAAAATCCTGATCTGGTGACAGAAGATGGTCGGAAGGCAGCGCTGCTCAGTGCCTGCTTTGCTTCAGTCTTCTCACAAAAAACAACATGTGAGCAGGTAACCAGCGAAGTTACCACGGACAACAAAGGGGAAGGGCTGTAGATTGGGATAAGTAAAGAACACATCAGAGATGTTCTGACCAATTTGAATGAATTCAGATCAGTGGGGCAGGAAGCTGTTCAACCCAGGGTGCTGAAGGAATTAGTGGAAGAAATCTTGGAGCCACTGGCAATAATATTTGCAAACTCATGGATGTCAGGAGAGGTCCCAGAAGACAGGATAAGGGCTAACAGAGTGGCCATTTTTAAAAAGGGGAGAAAGGAGGAGCCGGGGAACTATAGACCAGTCACCCTGACCTCGACACCTGGAAAGCTACTAGAGCACTGTATAAAACTTTCAATTTGTGAGGATGAAGGGGTGATCACCAACATGGATTTACCAAGAACAAATCCTTCCAAACCAGCTTGATTTCTTCCTTTGACAAGGTATGCCAGGGGGAAAGCAGTGCACATAACATACAAGGACTTCAGCAAGGCTTTTGACACAGTCCCACATGACATTCTCATAAGTAAGGTGAAGAAGACTTCTGAAGGAACTCAAATGTGTAATTGCAGAACTACTAACTGTGGTATGTAACCTATCATTTAAATCAGCTTCTGTACCAGATGACTGGAGGATAGCTAATGTGATACCAATTTTTAAAAAAAGGCTCCAGAGGTGATCCCAGCAATTAGAGACCACTGAGTGTAATTTCAGTGCTGGACAAACTGGTTGAAACTACAGTAAAGAACAGATGTATCAGACGCAGAGATGAACATGATTTGCTGGGTAAGAGTCAACATGGTTTCTGTAAAGGGAAATCATGCCTCACCAACCTATTAGAATTTTTTGAGGGAGTCAACAGCATGTGGACAAGGGTTTTCAGAAAGTCTTTCACAATGTGTGGCCTCTGGCGGGACACAACTGAGAGTATCAATTCAGGACAAATTGCTTAGAGGAGGGCAGTTACAGCCCAAGGCTGGGTATCTTTTATTACTAAACCAGCCAAAGAGAGGGGATTTCGGTCTCACCCCACTGGCTAACCAGCCTCAGCCCGCTCCCTCATATACTTGGTAAAAGCTGCATTGGCTTATTCCTGGAGAGGGGATGCTGGTGGGATTCATCCACGGGGATGGGGAGTATTGTACCATGGCCCAGGAACCCCTGGAGGTGCAGGGAAGGTTTGCCTGGAAGTGGGTGGGGGTAATGGAGGGGTTGCCCTACCCCATGGTCCTGGGAGTGGATTGGAACCCTGCTCCAAAAGGGAAAGAGGCCGCGGGGAGGAGACCAACAGAGAGAGTGAGAGGGAGGAACACAGCCTAGATAGAGACCATATGGAGGTGACCGATGAGGGAACCTAAGTCCCAGGATGGGACCACCCAGGGGAGGGAATCCCTCAGATAGAGGAAGAGAAGCTGAATAAAGATCAGAGGGTAGGAACCCAAAACGGGGAGGCCCAAACTCCAATAGGCAGAGTCCCCAAACTGGAGACATGGGGCAGCCTCGGGGCACTTGGCGCCGATCTGTCTTCCCCACTAGGGAAGGAAAGAGAACATCTGGGGCGACCTGCCCAAGGTTGCTACTGGTGTGATGATCTCTGGGAGGAGGTGGACTTGTGGGGTGGCCCACCCCTACCCAATGCAACTTTGGTGGGTGGGGCATGCCAAAACCCCACAGGGTTGAGCCCGGGGACCACCCAGATGGGCAGGGACACCATCCCCGGAGTAAAACCCCAGGTCAAGAAAGGCAGGGACGAGTAAAATCAGGCCCAGCATCACCTTAAGGGGGGGAGATATTTAGCAGGGTGCTGTTGCAAAAGCACCTAATTAGCCCCTGCCCAATCAGCTCCAATCAAGGAAAACAGATTGGGGCTGATGGAAAAGGCCTGAGTTGGCCTGAGGATTAGCAACATCTGCTGGCCTGACAAGCCAAGGGCTATAAAGGCTGGGAGGGAGCAAGGAGGCAGGGGGCAGCCAGGGAGAAGTCAGTCAGGGAGGTAACTGGAGGCCTCCTAGCTGAAGGCTGGCTCTGTCTGTAAAGGAGGTGACTAATCCTGTATAGCTTGTATATAGATAGACACTGGTGGTGGGAGAACCTTAAGTGAATAAAGACGGGTGTTGTACAACCCTGAAGCCTCTCTGAGCCTTACTGGGGGCAGCAAGTGGACCCCAGGAAGAGGGGTGGGTCATGGACCCTATTACAAACAGCTTCCTTATGAGGATAGATTAATAAGACTGGGACTGTTCAGCTTGGACAAGAGACAACAAAGGGGACATAAGATTGAGGTCTATAAAATCATGACAGCTGTGGAGAAAGTAAATAAGGAAGTGTTATTTACTCCTTCTCATACCACAAGAACTAGGCGTCCCCAAATGAAATTAATAGGCTGAAGGTTTAAAACAAACAAATGGAAGTATTTTTTCATCCAACGTACAGTCAACCTGTGGAACTCTGCCAGAGGATGTTCTCAGGCCAAAACTATAACATGATTCAAAAAAGAACTGGATAAATTCATGGAGGATAGGTCCATCAATGGCTATTAGCCAGAATGGACAGGGATGGTTTCCTTAGCCTCTGTTTGCCAGAAGCTGGGAATGGGTGACAGGGGATGGATTACTTGATGATTACTGCTCTGTTCATTCCCTCTGGGGCACCTGGCATTGGCCACTGTTGAAAGACAGAATACTGAGCTAGATTGACCTTTGATCTGACCCAGTCTGGCCATTCTTATGGAGAAATGAGGACTTGGTGGGACTACCATTAAGGGGATACATAACTGGTTAAAAAACTGCAAACAACGAGTAACTGTTAATGGAACGATGTGGGATTGGAGAGGGGTCTCAAGTGGGGCTCCACAGGGATCTGTTCTGGGTCCTGTGTTGTTTAACATCTTTATCAATGACCTGGATACTAGGGAGCAGACTGGTCAAATCTGTAGATGACACAAAGCTGGAGGGAGTTGCCAACTCTTTGGAGGATGGAGCAAAAATTCAGAGGGATCTCGATAAATTGGAGAACTGGGCTGTAGACGACACAATGAAATTCATGAAGGACAAATGGAAGGTGCTCTATTTAGGGAAGAAAAACTAATTGCACAAATACAGGATGGGGAAGAACAGGCTTGGCAGCAGCACTGCTGAGAAGGATCTGGGAGTTGTGGTGGATCACAACCTCGACAGGAGTCAGCAATGCGATGCTGGTGCAAAAAAAGCAAATGCAATTTCAGGTTGCATTAACAGTGGCAGAACATGCAAGTCAGGAGAGGTGACAGTACCGCTCTACTCGGCGCTGGCTAGGCCTCAGCTGGAGGACTGTGTCCAGTTTTGGTCACCAATGTATAGAAAGGATGTACAGAAACTGGAAAGGATCCAGAGGCGAGGGATAAAGATGATCAAAGAGATGGAATGGAAGCCCTAGGGGCACAACCTGAAGGAACTGGGCATGGTTAGTTTGGAAAAGAGATTGGGGGAGGGGGACATCATCACAGTTTTCAAATACTTGAAAGGCTGCCTTAAAGATAATGGAGAAAAGTTGTTCTCTCTCGCCCCAGAGGGCAGGACAAGGGGCAATGGGTTCAATCTACAGCAGAGACAATTGTGATTAAACCTCAGGGAAAACTCCCCAGCTGTGAGAAGAGTGGGACAATGGAGCAGCTTCCCAGGGATGTGGTGGAAGCTCCTACACGGAAGGGTTTCAAGAGGAGGCTGGACAGCATCTTTCTGGGATGAGTTAGACCGAAGAAATCCTGCGTCTTGGCAGGGGTTGGACTAGGGGACCCTTGCGGTCCCTTCTCACCCTGTGGGTCTGTGATTCCAGGATTCACTAAAAAAAATCCCAAGATTTAATGTGAAGGTCATGACATCAGGAACACCCCCCCCCCAAATCGCTAATAAATCCTGAGATTTCCTCTAAGAATCATGTGATTGGCTGAAAAAGGTTTCAACATCCTGAGATTGGCTTTTAAAATCAACAGCTTTGTGCTTTGCTTCCAAACACCCTGTTCTTTCCAGCCCGTTGGCTGCAGAAAGCTCACGGCTCCCCCCTCTCCAGACAGAGCGGGGCACTAATGCTCCTCCCAGCTGCATTTCCCTCCTTTCGCCTCCTCACATGTAAATTGGGCCTCTCACTCCTCCCTCCCGTCCCCCATCCACTGCAGTGAGCTGGGCGGGTCTCAGCTTGGATCTCCATGGCCCATGCACCATCCCCTGCCAGAGCAGGGTGGGATAGGCCCTGCTGCCCAGGGCTGGAGGGGAAGGGGCCGGCCCTGAGAGACCCAACCTCCACCCCCAGCCCTGGGGCCCTGCCCTGCACCCCTGCAGTGTCTGGGACCCCAGGGGGTCTGTGCCCCACACTGGAGGATGGGGGAGAAGTTTGCATGTATGTGCTCCCCCTGGGGTATCTATAACTGACCCCTCTGCAATGCCTGTCCTCCATGCCCTCCAAACCCACCCCCATGGGGAAGGAGAACCCCCCGGCAGTTCCATTTCCTCCATCCCTCTGCTGCCCTCAGATGCTCTCGGGAAGGAGGCTGAGAGATGAGAGCTGGGGAACCCTCTGCTGTACGTGGCCCCCTGAGCTGACACCTCCAGTGTGGTCCCCATGGTGGGGGAGCCCTGGGGCGGGACCCTGCTTGGGCTTGAGGCGCACCGGCAGAGCTGGGGGGGAAGCCGAGGGCTAGGATGGCAAGGGGCTGCGGGTTCGGATTGAGGAGCACCCCAGTCTCCACAGACAATCCAGATCCCTCCCCCCATTTCCACTCACCCCTAGACCTGCAGAGGGGGGCTCAGTGCCTGGATCTCCGACCCTGCAGCCCGGGTTCTCCAGGGTTTGTGACTCGGAGCCTGGGGAAGCGGCATGCACAGGAACTGGAAAGCAGAAGTGGGCACTGGCAGGGGCCTCTGAGGGGAGATGCTTTCTTAGAAACCCCAGCACCAGCATCCTGACAACCTCCCCTCCCTGTGGCTGGGCTTGCCTGTGGCTTCCCTGCAACAGGGGCAGGCTGCATATTGCTTGTGGGGCTGGAAATAGAACCTAGGCGTCCGGGCTCTGAGCCCCTCTACACCTCACTCTCCTCCCAGTGCTGGGATATAACCCAGGAGTCCTGACTCCCTCCCTCCAACCCCCACTCTAACCCACTAGACCCTGCTCCCCTCCCAGAGCCAGGAACAGAACCCAGGAGTCCTGGCTCTGAGACCCTCTGTACCTTACTCTCCTCCCAGAGCTGGGGATAGAACCCAGGAGTCCTGGCTACCTGCCCCCCATCCCAGCTCTATCCCTTTATTGCTGCTTTTTCCAGTCACACAATAATATTTGAACGCTAGCAGCTCACACCTCTTATCGTATTGTACATGCTGCAGACACTAGTCCCTTACCCGGATCTGAGATGCGTCTGCCTCTGGGGTGGGGCAGCTGGGAACAGCGCACTGGAACAGTAGGTGCCCGGTTAGGACGGCTAGCGAATCCCGACTGCAAAAGGAAGAGCCGGGTGCGTGTGGAGACCTGCCTGGCAGGGAGCGGGTGCGAGTGTCAGGGTGTGGGCTGTGGCGAGATGTGAGATTTCAAGACAGGAAGGGGAAGTAAGCACCTGAATCTGGCCCTAGAACAGGGATTGTCACCACACATTTTCTAGTGGCTTCAGAGTGTGGCCACCAACTCTGGCTGGCGGCTGCTCAGAGAATTCTTCCTAAAATACTGAATTAACTTTATTAAAAACAAAGAAATATGCACAGATACATGTCAAAATCATTGTCATTCATTTTTGTAGTGGGGTTTTGCAGACTCAATAATAAAAATAATGTTCAGTGCGCTCTATTCTTTCCTGGACCTATACAGAATAGAAACACAAATAAGGTGCTTTGAACGTTCCTGTCTTGTTGTTATTGTTTCTTTTGCTTTTTTTTTTAGTCTGGCTGGCTGAGTCTGCTGCTGTGAAAAGTGATGCCTGTATGTCAATATCTCTTTCCACCATTTGCACAGTCTTTTATTTTTCCCTGGGGAATGCTCCACCCTGACTCCATCCAACGCCCTGCCCCCACTCCACCCCTTGACCCGCCCCCTCCCCTGAGGCCCTGCCCCCACTCCATCCCTTGCTCCGCCCCTTCCCCTGAGGCCCCGCCCTCGCTCCACCTCTTCCTGCCCCCAAGGCCCTGCCCTCACCCTGCTCTTACTCCACCCCCTTCCCCTGAGGCCCCCTCCTCCACCGCTTGCTGCTCTCCACCATCCCCCAAACCCCAGCCTGGGGCACCAAACAGCTGATCGGGGGCGCTGCCAAACAGCTGTGGTTGGTGGGTGCAGGGCACCCACTATTTTTTTCCATGGGTGTTCCAGCCCTGGAGCACCCACAGAGTTGGCCCCTGTGCTTTTTACAGCCTCCCAGCTAGCTACTAAGTCTGCTGTGAAAAGGGGTATTAACAAACATACACCTATCCCTTTTCCCTGCAGACTTACTCACCCCGGCGGTCCAGGGGACAATTTAAGCCCTGGATGGGGAGATGGGGAGGGAAGCAGTGGGGGCCAGGGGTGACAGGGGGAATGGATGCGGGGCTTGGGGAGGCAGTGGGGGCTGAAGCCTACTACTGCACGGCCAGGGACCGGGGCCAAAGCTCACCACTGGGCTGCCAGGAGACAGAGCCCAGAGATGGACCCCAGGCCCAGAGATGGATCCCAAAACCCCACAGCTGGAGTTCACCACCCCAGGGCTGAAGCCTGACCCCACCACCCCTCGAAAGGTGGGGAACTCACTGGCTCCCTGTTCTGCCAGTGTTTGTGTATCTGCAGGGGGCAGGGCTAAACCCCTGCTGGTGGCCCCAGGGGAGTGGCCTCTATTTTGCCCCCCCAGTCTCCACCCAGGAGGCTCTGGCCGCAAGAAAAGCTGCATTTGAGAAACGCGGCCCCAGAAAGTCTTGCTCAACCTGGATCCAGTGGCTGGAGATCTTGGTGCCATCGACGCAAGGAGAGAGATTGTCACAGATACAGGCCAGCTCCCACGGACAGCCGGCTTCTGACCCCACCACGGGGGGAACTGGCTGTGGGGAGGGGGAATGAGATATGGGTATTTCCCCTCTGGGGTCTCTTAGCAGGGGAAACGTCAGCAGATCAGAACTGGTCCATTGAGCACAGATGTTTGTTCAGCTGACGAGGGGAAATTCCCAGCGGCTCTTTTCTCCAGCATCGGCCTGGCAGGACCCGAGGGAGCTGGGATGTCAGACCCCTGCGTGCCAGTGCCTGACCCCCAACATGCAGATTTGGCTGGGACTCAGACCCATTCCCAGCTGTGCAGAGGCCCATACAGTAACTGAACCCTTGGCAGCAGCTGGCTCCATCTTTTACAGAATGGGCTGCTGTGACTTGGTTTCCCTCTACCGTGGTGGGGGGAAGAGGCAGTGCATTGTGGGAGGCCTGTGTGTGAAATCTGCTGTGTTTCTCACCCTCTGGCAGGTGCCTGACAGTGGCCCCACCCAAACAGGGATAAGTTATGTGTGGCCAAAAAAGAATGGTTATTTCACTTCCATCTTTTCACCACTGGGAGGCTGTGACGTTCCCCAGGTGTTATCTGGACCGGTGACCTGCTAGGTCACTCCAATCTTCGACACTGGGAACCAGCCTTACCCTGCTCTGCTGTGAGAACCCCCACTCCTGGACTGTTCACGCACAGCCTCTTCATGTAAGCTGCTCCCAGCTATGTGAATGAGCACTTTTGGCCAGCCGCTGCTTGGATTGGGCAACCGAATGACACTAGCCAATATCTCCATGGGAGCCTCTGACATGTTTCAAACCAAACACACTGTTTCAGATAGAATAAACAAACCCATGTATTAACTACAAAAGATAGATTTTAAGTGATTATAGGTCAAAGCACAACAAGTCAGATTTGGTCAAATGAGATAAAAGCAAAACACATTATAAGCTGATCTTAACACTTTCAGTACTCTTACAAACTTAGATGCTTCTCACCACAGGTTGGCTGGTTGCCCTTCAGCCAGGCGCTCCCCTTTGATCAGTGCTTTAGTTGCTTGGTGGTGATGTCTGTAGATGAAGGTGGAAGAGAGAAAGCATGGCAAATGTCTCTCCCTTTTATTATGTTCTCTTGGCTCCCCCCCCTACAGAGTCAGGTGAGCATTACCTCATCGCAGTCCCAAACTGACACAGGGAAGGGCGGTGACTCACTGGAGAGTCCAACAGATCCTTTGTTGCTGCCTAGGCCAGTGTCCTTTGTTCCTGTGAGGCTGGGCTGGGTTTGTCCTATACATGCCCGGATGAGGTGTGAACTGCCCCTCTGCTCCTGGAGAGTTTTGTCTGGGCCTCAGCTCCTGGAGAGATTTTGCATGGGCTTGTGTAACAGGGTCCATGACCCGCCCCTCTTCCTGGGGCCGCTTGATGCCCCCAATAAGGCTCAGAGAGGCTTTAGGGTTGTACAACACATGTCTTTATTTACTTAAGGTTCTCCCACCACCAGTGTCTATCTATATACAAGCTTTACAGGATTAGTCACCTCCTTTACAGACAGAGCCAGCCTTCAGCTAGGAGGCCTCCAGTTCCCTCCCTGACTGACTTCTCCCTGGCTACCCCTGCCTCCTTGCTCCCTCCCAGCCTTTATAGCCCTTGGCTTGTCAGGCCAGCAGGTTTTGCCAATCCTCAGGCCGGCATCAGGCCTTTTCTGTCAGCCCCAATCTGTTTCCCCTGATTGGAGCTGATTGGGCAAGGGCTAATTAGGTGCTTTTGCACCAGCACCCTGCTACAGCTTGTTTTAGGCCATGAGGACACATTTCAGACTCATAACTACATACATGAAATTACAACCTATTACAACACTGCTCAGTGCATCATCAGCCTTCCGAAGACACCCAACATGACAAACTTTGCATTGGACACCACACAATCATATTATAAGGATGAACATGGGGGTGCTGGGTGTTCCCCCAAGGTACAGAGCATAACAGATTGGGTAACACAATGTCAGATGAAATTCAATGTTAATAAATGCAACGTAATGCACATTGGAAAACATAATCCTAACTATACATATAAAATGAGCTGTTACCACTCAAGAAAGAGATCTTGGAGTCATTGTGGATAGTTCTCTGAAAACATCCACTTCCCTTCACAAATATTATGGAGCATACAGCACGTGGCTATAAGCATAGGAATATTGTCATTGGCCATGTCCAGCTTCTCATACAGGCATCACCAGAGGGCTTTTAAACAGCCAAATGCACACTCAATAGTCATTCTGCACTTGCTCAGCCTGTAGTTGAACCGCTCCTTGCTGCTGTCAAGTTGCCCCATGTATGGCTTCATAAGCCACGGCATTAAGGGGTAGGCAAAATGCCCAGGATCACAATGGGCATTTCGACTTCCCCTACACGGATCTTCTGGTCCGTGAAGAAAGTCCCTGCTTGCAGCTTCTTGAAGAGGCCAGTGTTCGAAAAGATTCATGTGTCATGCACCTTTCCAGACCAGCCTGCGTTAATGTCTGTGAAATGCCCACGATTGTCTAGAAGTGCCTGGAGAACCATAGAGAAATACCCCTTGTGATTAATGTACTCGGTGGCTAGGTGGTCTGGTGTGTGCCATCTATCACCCATCCGCAGATGTCACGCATGTTGCCCAGAATCATGGTCTTTCAGAGGAGGATGCGATTAATGGCCCTGCACATTTCCATCAACACAAGTCCAACAGTCGACTTTCCCACTCCGAACTAGTTAACAACTGATCGGTAGCAGTCTGGAGTAGCCAGCTTCCACAGTGCAATCACCACACACTTTCCCAAGGACAGGTCAGCTCTCATTCTCATGTCCTTGTGCCACAGGGCTGGGGCAAGCTCATCACTCAGTCCCATGAATGTGGCTTTCCTCATGCGAAAGTTCTGCAGCCACTGCTCGTCATCCCAGACGTGCATGACGATTTGATCCCACCACTCAGTGCTTGTTTCCCGAGCCCAAAAGCGGCGTTCCACTGTAGTCAGCAACTCCATGAATGCCACAAGCAATCTCGTGTCGTAGCTAGTATGCATGGCAAGATCAACATCACACTCCTCTTGCCTTTGTAGTTTAAGGAATAACTCCACTTGCACTCAGGATTGAATAAGGACTGGGAATGGCTGAGCCATTACAAACATTGAATCTATCTCCCCTTGTAAGTATTCTCACACTTCTTATCAAACTGTCTGTACTGAGCTATCTTGATTATCACTTCAAAAGCTTTTTTCTCTTACTTAATTGGCCTCTCAGAGTTGGTAAGACAACTCCCACCTGTTCATGCTCTCTGTATGTGTGTATATATATCTCCTCAATATATGTTCCACTCTATATGCATCCGAAGAAGTGGGCTGTAGCCCACAAAAGCTTATGCTCTAATAAATTTGCTAGTCTCTAAGGTGCCACAAGTACTCCTGTTCTTTTTGCAGATACAGACTAACACGTCTGCTACTCTAAAACCGTCCACTTGCACTCGTGACTTGTTGGTCAGAGTGAGCAGCATACTGGTCAGCAGTTCGGGATCCATTCCTGCAGCCCAAAGAGGTAGGGCAGGGCATGCAGTACACAAACCGTTGAGAGGTTGCGACAAATGTGGACGGAAGCACAGGGATCGCTGGGTTGTGAAGCAATGCATCATGGGGACAGGACCCAGGATGCCCCGTGACCCCCTCCGCCTTCCCACAAGTCTTAGCGGCAGAAGAGAAAGAGATGCTCTCTGGGATAGCTTCCCAGAGTGCACCACTGCGAATAGAGCCACAAGTGTGAACACACTATTGCTCAGGCAACTGACAGTGTGAACACACAACAGCGGTTTCCCTTCAGCGCTCTCTGAGCAGTGCTCTAACTGCCGGCACTGTAACTTTACCAGTGTTGACGTGCCCTTAGAAAAGCAGCTCATGTTGGTTTTAGCAATTGCCAGCGACGAAGAATCCACGATGGCCTTTGGTAAGTTGCCCTGTGGTTAAACATTTCTACCTTCTTCCCAGTCTGAATCTGTCTAGCTTCAACTTCCAGCCACTGGATGGTGTTAGACCTTCCTCTGCTCAACTGAAGAGCCCGTTAGTAAATATTTTTTCCCCACGTGGGTACCTATAGACCGGGATCAAGTCACCCCTGAACCTGCTCTTTGTTAAGCTAAACAGCTGGAGCTCCCAGAGTCTCTCACTCTGAGGCAGATTTTTTTAAACGTTTAATCATTCTCCTGCCTCCTCTCTGAGTCTTCCCTGATGCGTCAACGTCCTTCTGGAACTGCGGGCACCAGAACTGGACACAGGATCCCAGCAGCAGTCGCACCAGATCCAGATCCAGAAGGAAAATCACCTCCCTGCTCTGACTCCAGAGCCCACTGTTGATGCACCCAGGATGACTGCAGCATCGCACCGGGCGCTCATGTTCAGCTACTTATCCAGCATCACCCCCGAATTGTGGTCAGAGTCCCTGCTGCCCAGGAGAGCGTCCCCCGTCCTGTGAGTCCGGCTGACACCTTGTGTTCCTAGTTATATATGTTGACATTTAGCCCTATTAAAACACACATTGTTTGCTTGTGCCCAGTTTACCAAGGACCCGGAGTGCTCTGTGGTCGTAACCTGGCCTCATCATTATTTGCCACTCACCCCATCTGTGCGTCATCTGCAAACTGGATCAGGGTTGATTTTATGTGGTCTTCCAGGTCGTTAAAATTGGTGTTAATGAGCATTGGGCCAAGGACAGTTCCCTGCAGGATCCCTCTGGAAACATCCACTCGCTGCTGATTCCCTGGTGACAGTTACCTCTGGAGATCTAGGAATTAGCCAGTTTTGAATCTGGGTCACGGTAATTTCGTATCCTTCTAGTTTTTTAATCAAAATGTCATGCGGTGCCAAGTGAAACTCCTTATGGATGGCGATGGATATTACATCACTTCTGTTCCCTTTAGGAACAGTGTGAAAATCAGGAGGGAGGACTGGTAAGGCCCTATGTGAGCATGTTATTTGTATTGCAATAGTGCTTTTGAAACTCTGGCTGAGCTCAGTGCCCCATCGTGCCGGGCACTGCATGGATACAGACAGAGACAGGCCCTGCACCAGATGAGATTGGAGCCCCATGTGCTGGTGTGAAGAAGTTGGGGATTTTCATAATGGTTTACACGAATGCTGCATGTGTGCCTCAGTTTCCCTGTGTGCTGTGTGTGTAACAAGGTGCAGGGAGAGGGAGAGGAGATCAGGGCCCTGGTGTGCCGGGCGCTGCCTGGACACAGCAAGGGACAGTCCCTCGCCCCAGCTGGGATCAGGTCCGTGTTATACCCGGCCCTGCCCAGAAACCAACTGTGATCGGGGCCTTCCCAGGGGAAAGGCAGAAGTGAAAACTGATTCTTTACTGGACACAAATAAGTCATAGTTGTTAGTGGCCCTTTGTTAAAAAAGTAGCAGTGACAAAAAATGACACATGAAAATCTATTTCAGGTAACAGCTTGTAAACTGGGAATTTTACAGTCGGATGCTTTTGGCTTTGGAATGAACATGTTACTTTCAATTTAACATTGTTATTAAGAAGTTCTAATCCCGTGGCACTGATTGACCTAGACGGAGACCAGGGCCCTGTTATGCCGGGTACTGCTCAGACACACAGCAAGAGACCGGCCCTGCCCCAGCTGAGATCAGGGTCCCCTTGTGCCAGGAGCTGCACAAACACAGTGAGAAACAGTCCCTGCCCCTAAGAGTTTATATTTTTATCATCATTTCAATTTTCAAGGTGAGGAAACTGAGGCCAGACAGTTGCAGCAACTGGCCCAACCTCACCTACAGCAGTTTCAGTGGAGCAGGGACTAGAAACCAGGAAGCCTGAGTACCAGGCCAGCACCTTAGACACAAGCCCATACCTCTGCTCCTGCCAGCTGCTGCCCCGGCGCTTGAAAATCCTGTCCATCTGTGAAATAAGTTGGTGAGGGCTCAGGCAGGGTAGAAGAGAGACTCTCTGTTGGGGTTACCATCCATCCGTATTTCCCCGGACATGTCCGGCTTTTGCATCTCTAAATAGCCATCTGGGAGGAATTGGTAACAAGGTTAAAATGTCCCGGTTTTTTTTCTCCCTTGCCTCCCTCCCTCCCTTCCATGCAGAGTGTGGTTGCTGATTGGGCGGCTTGGCCGATTAAGCTGCTCCCATTGGCCTTCAGCAGCCAGAGCCCTCCCCTGCTCCCCCCTCCCTCTGTCTGCAGCCCTGTGTAACACACAAACCAACCCACCGGGCAGCGTGTTTTGCAAACACGTGGAGCCAGAATGGTACGGGGAGTCCGGGGGGGGGCAGTCAGGGAGCAGGGGAGAGTTGGATGGGTCCCCAGCCTCCACCTGCCACCCCCCCGCGCATCCCCCCTCCCGTGGGGTCCCCCCAGGGCCGGCTCTAGACACCAGCAAAGCAAGCAGGTGCTTGGGGTGGAAAATTTGCAGGGGCGCAAGAATCCAGAATGGGAGCTGAGAACCAACAGGGAGCCCTGGGAGCTGTAGTTCCTTGGTTAGCTCCTTGCCTACAGAGCCAGCCCTACATTTCCCAGCATTCCCTTGGCCACTAGCAACAGGAAAGGGAAGGACTGTGGAACTGGAACCTCATGCTGCAGCTTGCTGTAAATGGTAGGGACAGAGCCAGCTCTAGGTTTTTTGCCGCCCCCCACCCCATCCCTGGGCTCCCCCCACACCCCTGTGTTGCCCCAGCCCTGGACTCTCCCCCGCCCACACCCTCTGCTGCCCCAGTTCTGGCCCCCACCTGCTGCCCCAGCCCTGGGCTCTCCCCCCAACCGCATCTCCTGCCGCCCCAGCCCTGGGCTCTTCTCCCCCCCCGCACCTGCACTCCCTGCTGCCCCAGCTCTTCCGCCCCACTTGCACCTCCTGCCGCCCCAGCCTGGGCTCTTCCTCCCCACCCGCACCTTCTGCCACCCCAGCCCTGGGCTCTCCCCCAAAGAAAGAATTGGGTGGACTAAATGAAGCCTAGCAAGGCAGGTACGTGGATCCCACTAGAATTTAAAATGAAAAGTAAGGGAGTGGAGGCTCTACTAGGACCTGGGCAGCTTTAGATACAGTACCAGGCATGTAGGAGGATTTCCACTTCTGAGCCATGGAAGCAGAAATTGACTTTTCCTTTCCAGATTTAGATAATATTCAGAAAGGGAATCTAGCACCTGCCTTCCAGATTTGAACACCTCAACATTCAGGAGTGCTCAAGCTCAGTTTGGGCAGCTGTTACTTCATTTCCCCCAAATCAAATACACTGATCCACTGTAACTTGCTGTAGAAAAAGTAGAATAAATTGAGCAAGAAATGCTCCCCAGTGGTTATTAGGACTGGAATTGCTATTTTCAACAGCCATTGCTTTTTTTTTATTATTATTATATTTTTTTAAAGTTTTAGTTGTATTTGTTTAAAAGGAAGACAGTGATATTGCATTGGCAAATTCCCCACAGAAACAAAGAATGGAACAAAAGAATAATAAAGGCACCTCAACTTTTCCTCATGTATGTAGGACAGTCTTATAATATGCATCCGGATATCCTCCAATCACACAAGCTGAAAATGGTTCCACTTTACTGCAGTTCTGTAACCATATGGGAACCAATCCTGTCTGTGTTCTGTGCACATCCAAAATTCCTGCTGAATGACCCGCCCTGGGAGCGAGTTACCAGTGGCCCAGGGCTGGGGTGGCAGGAGGGTGCAGTGGGGAGGGGGCAGCCAAAATTTTTTTTGCTTGGGGCAGGAAAAAACCTAGAGCCGGCCCTGCCCCCCCGCCTCTCCCTTGCCTGCTTGTACTGCCAGAGCCAGAGGCAATTGCTGTCTGCTGCCCCCATCCACTAATGGGAAGACAGGCTGCCCTTACCCTACTCTTCCACCCTAGCCCCGAGCCTCTCCAACACCCCAAACTCCTCAGCCCCAGCCCTCATCTCCGCACACCCTAATCCTCTGCCCCAGCCCTGAGCCCCCTCCTGTATCATGAACCCCTCATCCCCAGACCCACAGCCCTCACCCCTGCACCCCCTCCTATCCCCAAACTCCCTCCCAAACCCCCTACCCCTTCCCACAGACCCCCTCCTGCCCTCAAACTCCCTCCCAAAGCCTGCACCCCCTCCCTTTGCACCACCTCTCACCCCCAAACTCCATCCCAGAGCCTGCACCCCTCACCCCCTCCTGCACACCCACCCCCTGCCCCAGCCCGGAGCCTGCACACAGCACCCCTCCTGCACCCTAATCCCCAGCCCAGGACCTGCACCCCAGACCTCCTTCCCCCACCCAACCCCCCTCCCAGAGCCTTAGGCAGGTGGGGGGCGTGGGTTCTGGGCACCACCAAAATTTCTACAACCCTGCCACCCATGCGAGTGGATAAGGGTTGGGGCAGTCAGGGGACAAGAAGCAGGGGGGGTTGGGGTTCTGAGGGGGCAGTCAGGGGGTGGGAAGTGGGAGGGAGTAGATGGGGCAGGGGCGGGGCTAGGGCGGAGCTTCCCCCTCCCCCCCCAGTGTTCTCTTTTTTGATTGTGGAAATATGGTAACCCTACCCTCTGTGGCTGAGAGGTCAGAGACTCTTTCCCCCAGGGACAGTGGGGATTGGGAGGGGGCAGGCTTTGGGACCCGGCTGCAGAGGACTCTGGGATACCTCCCCACAATGCAGTGCTCTAGCATCTCCAAGGCCTAGTTGACCCCGCCCTGAGTCCAGGGAGAAGCAGGGATTTGCACCCAGGTTTCCACATCCTGGGCCAAACCTTTGTCCCCTTCCCCCCTCACTGTGACCCCCCAACAGCACTGGATGGGCCAGAGATGCCCAGCCAGGACCCATGGCGCTAAGGGGCTATTTCCGCTGGACCTCAGAATATTCTGTGGTGGGGGGCTCCGGAGGCTCCGCCCCTTTGCGCTGCAGCTTGGAGAAGTCGATGGCGGCGTAGTGCAGCTCCTCCGGCTCCCCGGGGCCTAGCGGGACCTTTGCTGCTGCAGCCCTGTCCTGGAAGCCTTTGGTCCGGTGGGTGGCTGGAGTCTTGTGATCCTGAGTGAGGAGCAAGGCAGAGACACCAGGCAGAGACTTGCATCCACCCTGCTGGGCTAATTGCATGGGCTTCCCCAGGCCTCGTTTCCCCCACCCTCCGTGCAAATGCATTTCCTGCCTCGGGCGTGCACTAGCAAGAGACGGGGGATTGGGGGTGTTTCACACTCTGCACACACGAGCCAATCCCATGCCAGCACCAGCTCGGTTAATGCATTTACTGCCTGACCTGCACAGGCCACACATTAGCAAGATGCATGGGGGTGTGCGCATTTCATGCACCATGCATGCAGGATTTCATCTCATCGCAGAACAGGTTCTGGAAATGTATTGACTGGATTTCATGCTCCGAGCATGCGTGAACTGCTCCCATACATCTTGGGGCAGCACCGGTTAACTTAATGCATTCTCTGCATTCCCTGCACCGGCTATCCATTAGCTAGACACATGGGGTTGTGTGCATTATATGCACTGTGCATTCATGATTTGAGCCCATGCATCTCGTGGTTGCATAGAATATGTTGATGCATTCATTGCATTTTCTGAGGAGTGCAACAGACATGGAGCACCCTGCATGCACTGTCTGATGACAAGCACTTGATATCATAGCAGGCAGCCGAGAAATGCATTTCTTGCCCGGTTGGTGCATCCAGGAGATGCCTGGGGTTTAGCAGCATTCCAGCCCCAATCTAGTCCCGTGGACTTTCTGAATGCACGTGAATGCATTTGCTGCATGTCCTCCCCTCAGAGCAAGACCCGAGGGATGAGGTGCATTTTCTGCATGCAGGAGCCGATCCCATGCCATTCGGGGAGCCCAGACTAGTGGCAGGGGTGCATTTCTTGCACCGGGCATGCATGGTGGGGGCTGGGTGTCCTGGTGAAAGCCTGGCTTATATTCATGCATTCATTAAGGGGGTGGGAAAGCAGGGGGATGGAGGAGAAGAAATGGAGGGGGGCAGAGGTGGGGTGGGAAGGGCAAATGGGCTTGGTCCCCCGCTTCCCCCAGGTACATACCATGGGCATGGTGGGGACGTTACTGTAGATCAGGCTGGCCTCGTCAGCGGTGTGCTCGGCCTGGCTCCTGTTAGCCATCTCCCCAGCCTCACCACTGGGGGGCGCCGGCCCCCGGCCCCGCAGCCTGTGGGGAGACAGATCAGGATGGACTCATGGGACAGGGGAGGGGTTAGAATAGCCGCATAGGAGGGAGGAAGGTGGCACACCAGTGTGAGAGTCTAGAGTGCAGGGGACTGGGATAGGCCAGAGAGAGGGCCTTGGGGGAGGGGGCTGGGGGGGCTGGAAAAGCCCAGGGGAGAGGGCAGGGGATCTCAGTGGGATCTTGAGGGGGGGCAGCTGGGGGTCAGGGCGGGAGGCCTCAGACTCACTTGATCACACAGAGCCCGAGAAGGAAGAAGCCGACAGTGACCCCCAGCCCACAGGCCACCCCGACGCCCAGCAGCTTGCCAGGCTCCTCCGCACCTGCGAAAACACACAGCACAGGGCACGGCTGGGAGAGAACCCAGGAGTCCTGGCTCCCAGCCCCCTGCCTCCAACTCCCAGACCCCACTCTTCTTCCAGGGCTGGGGAGAGAACCCAGGAATCCTGGCTCCCTCCCCATCCTCATCCCCAAGCTGGGGACAGAACCCAGGAGTCTGAGGGCACGTCTATACTTACCTCCGGGTTCGGCGGTAAGCAATCGATCTTCTGGGATCGATTTATCGCGTCTTGTCTAGACGCGATAAATCGATCCCGGAAGTGCTCGCCGTCAACACCGGTACTCCTGCTCCGCGAGAGGAGTACGCGGAGTCGACGGGGGAGCCTGCCTGCCGCGTGTGGACCCGCGGTAAGTACCTTGTAGTTCGAACTAAGATACTTCCACTTCAGCTACGTTATTCACGTAGCTGAAGTTGCGTATCTTAGTTCGAATTGGGGGGTTAGTGTGGACCAGCCCTTAGTGTCTCACCTCTCTGTGGGGGGCTGAGTTCAAAGTGCAGGGCGGCGTATGTCCCATGGGGGTTGTAGCCGAGGCAGAAGATCTGGGAGCCCCTGTCCCCGCTCCCCGTCCAACTCAGGGTGCTGACGGCCTCGTCCCCCTGGGCCCACGAGCTGACCTGCAGGGCCCCCCAAGAGCCGTTTCCAGCCAGGGGCTCCCCATCCACCTGCCACTGGAGCCGGGGTGGGGGGTGTGCGCGCAGGGAGCAGCTGCAGCTGACACTGGGTCCCTGGCGCTGGCAGGACGAGTTCAGCCCAGTCCCCGGCCGGGGGCTGTCTGGGGGGAGCAGGAGACACAGCAACAAATTAATAGTCAGAGAAAGAAACCAAGTGTCAGGGAGTCCTGTGGGTTAACCCCACTCACATCCACATCCAGTGGCAGGGAGTTCTGTGGATTAAGTCTTCTAATACCCAGGGGAAGCGAGTGCCATAGATTAATCTGCTAATATCCAGAGGCAGGGAGTCCCGTGGGTTCTCTGCCCTGAGACGGCTTTTCAGCCAGCCCCTGGGCGCTGATCTGGCCCCATCCTCGGCCAGCAGCACTTCACACCAACCCACCAGCTTCTCTGCCCTCAGCCTGGGTGCTCATGGCCCTCGTAGACAGCCCAGGAGTCTGCTCAAGTGACAGCTGCCCCCCTTGGGACTGCCCTCAAAGCAGCTAATTAACTATGGCACAGGAGGGGTTTGCACTGTCTCCGTTTACAGGGGCCAGGCACCTGTGACACCTGCTAGTATTCAGTGGCAAGAACTCCCACGGATTAACTCTGCTACTCTCCAGTGTCAGCGTCCCGGGGTTAAAACCACTCACACTCGACGAGCAGCTGGAACGTCCCCTGGGCAGAGCTCTCCTTGTTCTTGGCCCAGCACCTGTACAGCCCCCCGTCCTCGGCCGTCACGTTGGGCAGCTCCAGCTGCAGCTGATTCTTCCCCGGAAGGCGGGCACCCTCGAGGGCTCGGCCCCCCCTCTCCCAGCCCAGCACTGCGGGGGGGCTGCTGGCAATGGAGCAGAGGAACCGCAGGGAGTCGCCCTCCTGGCCCATGAGCTGTGAGCCGTTGGCCAAGAGGGTGCCAGGATCTGGGAAAAGGAATAACACAGAGCCACTCGCACCCTGAGCCAGCCAGTCTCTGCCTGGGTGCTGGATCAGGGTCGATGCCCCCTAGAGGGGAAAGTCCCCGTGCCCCACTCCTCACCCCCTAGCGATACCTTGGAATAGCTGGGGGTGACTCCTGTTAGCTCTGGAGATGGTGATTTGCAGAGTCCTCACTGGAGCTGAAATACCCACGGCAACGTATTAGATTGGAAAGCGACCCCCATTGACCCCCTGCTCCACAGTCCAGCACCCTCCAATGAACAACTGCCTCTCCCCACAGACCAGCACCCCCCATGGATCCCCTGTCCACCCTGTTCCCTGCAGCCCAGCACCCCCAGCTGAGCCCCCAATCCAGCCCCCTACAGCCCAGCACACTCACTGAGGACCCTCTGTCTGCCATGGCGCCCCCTAGAGCCTTACACTGCACGTGCACACGCAGGGCCCGGCTGGCCGACCCGTAGGAATTCTTCGCCCAGCACTGATACTCCCCAACGTCCCCAGGGCTAAGATTCAGCAGCTCCAGGTACCCGGCCCCTCCCTGGCCGGGGCTCAGGGATCCATTCACCCTCGCCCAGCTCAGGGTGACCTCAGTTCTGCTCCCAGCCTCACAGCTCAGGGTCAGGGAGTCGCCTTCCTGGGTCACCAGAGACATGACGTTGCCCTCAGCTCCCCATGCATCTGGCACTGGAAGAGACGAGCAGGTGGGTTTGGTCCCCCCAGAGATTCCCCACTAAGGAGCCCAGATGCAGTTATCACTGGGGTGGGGCACGGGGGCTGTTTATACAGGGACCCCTCATCCGGTGCTGAGACATGGCCCCTATGGGGTCGGCACACAATCTTGGTGCCTTTCCATGACAGCAGGTCTCCATCTCAGCAATCGCTCCCTAACCCATCTACTCCCCACTGCCCAGCACCCCCTAGTGCCACCCCGGGTCTGGAGACAGAGAGAACTGGGCCCTCTCCCCCCACCACCCTCCCTACAGTCCAGCACGGACCAGGCACGGACCAGCCCTCCAGGCACGGACCAGCCTGGCCCAGCTGAGCCTGGCACCTGGCCCTGAGTGCGGGGAGAGCATGACTAGGAGGTAATCGCTGATTCCCAGGGCTCGCAGCGCAGCCTCTCACCGGGGCGTCTGTTCCTGGTCAGGGATCCGGTGATTTTGGGGGGCCCGGGCGGGTCTGTAACACGAACCAGACAGGGGGGATCAGGGGGGCTGGACAGCACCGGGGGGGGTCACTAGTGATCACTGAGCCTAGACATGGCCCCTCGCTGTGAGCTCAGCTGGGGGACGGGAAAGTCCCTGAAGTGACACAAGACCCATGGGCGGGGAAGGGAAGCGACAGAGCCGGCTGAGCCCCACCCAAGAGGCGCCCGATGGAACCCGGGGGCCGGGTTAGGGCCGCGCCGGGGAACCAGAACCGTGGGAAATGGAAACCCAAGGGACCAAAACTGGTTGGTTAAAATTGGGCCTAATTGCCAGAGTCATTAACGAGGGGCTGGGCTGCTCCAGCCTGGGTACTGGAGCGAGCGTCACCAGCGCCATTGTTTGCCAGGCGCCTGGGCATTCAGCGTCCTGCTCCCCAAACGTGTCCTCCCCAGGGCGGGACAGAGCCCGGGATCTAAATAACCCCACTCCCACCCCTGCCCCAGACCCAGCCACCTCCAGGGATGTCAGACACCCCCCCCCATCATTGGTCCTTTGCCTTCTCCCCTCGGTTCATCTCTCCTCAGCCCTCTCCTTTTGCCCCCGGCGTGGCTGGCCAGGCCTGGATATTTTGCAGCCAGGGTGCGCTCAGAGGGGTGTCTGAAACCAGCACCCGGAACAGCTGGACGCTGATACTGGCTGGCCAGGCCTGGATGGGTCTGTCCACGCTGCCCTCAAAGCCCCACGGCGCCGAGCCTCAGAGCCTGGGTCCGTTGGGTCAGTATGGGGGCTCGGGCTGCGGGTCTTTGATTGCAGCACGGACGTTTCCTCCTAGGCCTGTGTAGACGTTGGGGGTCGGGCTGGGGCCTGGGCTCAGACATGGGCGGGGGACTGGGGGGCAAGTTCCTTCTAAATCTCCCTTCGGCTGAAGGGAACAAGGGCCGTCCTTACACTGATGCCTGATTTGATCCTTCACATCGCAAAGGCGGCTGCTGATTTTCCCTCTGCCCTGGATCTGCAGCGCAAGGGTCACAGGCCATTTAATGGGGGGTTGCCCTGGGGCAGGGTGGGCCAAGGTCTCTGGGCACTGAACCCAGAGCGTGTTTAAAGCCGGACAGCGACTGGGTACCGTTAACACTCTGCCCCATATGAAGCATCCACCGATCCTGGCAGAAAGGGGAGGGGTGGCGGAGACACGGAGTGACAGCCTGGGGGGCTCTCAGGGGGAACGGGGGTGGTTGGTGTGAGGGGAAATCCCAAGAAGAGAGGACTGGAATGTGGGGGTGGATTGCAGCACAGGAGGATTCTGGGGGCAGGGCAGGTTGGGGGTAGAGAGGATCCCAGAAGAGAAGGACCTGGGGACCTGGGGTGCAGATGGGATGGGGGGAGCCATAGCCAAGGGGGACAGAAAGGGGTGAAGATCCCATGGGAGAAGGAGCTGCAAGGTGTGGAGGGAAGGGGCCTGGAGTAGAATTGGCTGAGGGTGCGTGGTGGTGGAGTGGGGATCCCAGCAGAGGGCTAAACTGGGGGAGGGGCTGGAGGACAGGGCTGGGGACCCCAGGGGTGGGGGATCCCAGCAGAGGGGGCTGTGGGCCGGCGTGGAGGGGCAGGGAGGGTCACTCACAGCCGACACGGAGCTGGATGGTTCTGCTGGTGGAAGGTTCCCATCGGGGCTTGTAGGTGACGGTGCAGACAAGCTTTTTGCCATCGTCCCCCGGGGTGGGCGTGAAGCGGAGCGTGGAGCTGTGGGACGAGGTGCCGTTTGCCAGCTGTGTTGAGACGTCCCGGGCTGTGTAGCTGAACGGCCCCGTCCAGGTGACTTGGGGAGGGGTCCCAGAGCAGCGCCCAGGGGCCGTGCAGGTCACAGTCACCGGCTCCCCAGCCAGCAGCATCCCTGGCGGCCCCCGTGCTGGCGAGATCTGGATCTCTGGCTCCTCCGTCAGCCCTGGACACAGGGAGAGGGGAGAGAATCACTCGGGGACAAGGGGCCTTTCCCCCCTAGGAAAGGGCCCCAGGGCAGGGACTTGCTGGCTCGGGGGCTGATCAGTGGTGACTGCGGCTGCTCTTACTTGGCACGGAGATCGTGAGCGTAAGGTCAGTGCGATCGGTACTGGAGCGGTAATTGTAGCTAAAGTCTCCCTCGACTCTAAAGAAATATCTCCCTGCATCCGTCCGTCGGGCGTCGCTGATTTGTAGGGAGCAGTCGCCGTGCGCCGGATTCTCCGCCAGCTGGAATCGGCCCTGGGTCTGCTGCGACACCCTCCGGTTGGGGTCACTGCTGGCCACAGGCGGATCATAGCGCACATCGACCAGATCCTTATACCAGTATCTGAAGAGCCGGGCCCGGGAATTGTAGGTGTCATACACGGCTGGGTATGTGAAAGTGCAGGGGACAAGAACGCAGAGACCCTCCTGCACCGACACCGACTGCGGCACCGTCAGGGTATATTCGGGCTGCTGGGACAGGGACCCTGCAGGGGAGAGAAAGGGATGAAAGCAGAACCCATAGAGAGCAGAGACCAAATCTGAGTTCCCGTCAGAGCTCTGTCAGTGCCCCTCACTCCCGACCTGCAGCTCTCCTAGTCCAGCCCCGAGCTCAATCACCCCCCCAGCTCTGCCGGTGCCCCTCACTCCCGACCTGCAGCCCCCTGTGAGTCCACCCCTAGGTCCTCGACCAAAACTCACTCTGTATAGTTTCCAGCCCTCCCTACTTCGAACCCCCTCCCCCCACTCCCAGTCGCTCGGCACCCCCTAGCACCACACTGGGGCACTGGACTCCCCTCCCCTCTGGCCAGTCTCCCTTTCAAGTTCTGGGACAGACTTAGCCCCACTCAGGGCGGGTTCTGCCCATCCCCCTGCACTGGGGCTGCAGGTGCTGCTTACTTACCCCTCCAGAGCAGGGCGAGGATCAGGACACTCAGCATGGCCGCAGGGGGGGAACGACCCCCTACTCTCCATGGGGGACCCTGAGCCGGGAGCTCCCATTCCCCGGCGTCATGCTGTGGCAGCCGTGCTCTGCCCATGGCTGGATCGTCTGTCTGGGACACACCTAGAGACAGATGGGGGGTGGGAAGTCTGAGAGCAGAGGCTGTTGGGGCAGTGACAGATCTGCCTTGGGGACCATCAGTGCTGCTGGGCTCTGCGGGGGGGCAGATCTGGGGCTGCTGGCAGCGCAGTGACCCCTCAAATCCCCACATCACCAGATGGTCCAGAGTGATTGTGGGTTAAAAAGATGGGAAAAGTAGGCATTTCCATTAGCACATAGAATGGATAACAGAGATTCCAAGGCAAGATCCGTATGGAACTCTGCGACCAGATAAGCAGGGAAGCACTGCATGATGGGGGATCTCTGCTCCAGATGTTAATGAACCCATGCCCGCCCACACCCAGCTCAGCAGTTATCAGACCAATTCTAGTAATAAATCCTTGATTGATATCCAAAATAGTGAATTTCATTGTGAGCTCTCTCCAAGGAACACCACCCAAAGCCAGGAATGATCACCTCCCATGTCTAGCCTGAACAAAACTACTTTGGTATTCTCCCGTGTTTACACATCAACAAATCTAGTGCTCACCCTTGAACCATTGTTGTTTCTCTACAAAAACTCCTACTCACGCTCAAGTAAGTGTTCTGATCCCTGGATTCAAAATCTGCATCAGTTCCATTGGGACTTCATCTTTTCCTGACTGATCGTGCTGGGCTCCCCTATGGTTATTACCTACCAATAAATAACTTCCATGATTAAGCTGGTTGCTTCTCTCTCTCCCCCCCCCCATGGGTGTATTTTGATTTCCTCATTCGCTCTGCAGCAACGCTCCTCGTACCTAAGCTAAAGATCCCTGCAGTGCCAAACATCCTGTGGGGTTTGCTCATCAAGTGGCTTACTCCCAGAACAATTGTAACGTGACAGTGGGGGTAGGGACGTGCTGAACCTGGGACACAGGAGGGTGGCAGCGTGGAAGTGCTGCTCGACCCAGCCTGCTGAGTCCAGGGACATGTGAGGGTGGGAGATTGAAACTGCTGCTCAATCCAGCCTGCTCAGAGGTGCTCTATTCCGGTGCGGTGCCCATGGCCTATGAGAGTGACAGCTTGTGGTAACCTGTATCTGAACTGTTTAATGGATAAATTACCCTGCGCTAATTGCCAGGATGTTTAGAAGAAGGAAAGTTGAGCCTATTGTTTTCTCAGGCCAAAAGGCTGCTGGAAATGTATAAAACCCTGGGACACGATCCTGCTTCATCTCAGATCTGCTTTGGGTTTCAAGAGGGGGAAACCTTAAGTCACAAGGATTGAGATCCCCAGTCATTGACTGGAGCCACCCTGAATATAGACATGGGACTATAACCTATGGACTATTTGTAAACGGACTTTTAGCAACTACAAGCTCATCTCTGCTATGTACCTGAACCTCAAGAATTGAATTCAAGTCTGTCTGTATATTGATCTTTTGACCAACACTTCTTCTCTTTTCTTTTTTAATAAATGTTAGTTTAGTTATTAAGAATCGGCTCTAAGTGTGTATTTGGTATAAGATTTATAAGTTTTATATTGACCTGGGTGTGTGGCTGGTCCTTTTTCTTTTATAGGATGAAATAAGATTTTCAGTAATCATCATCATCTCTGACGTGTGTCTGGACGGAGGCCTGAGGCAGGGGACTTTAAGGGAACTGCATTGTTTGGACTCTGAGTAACCGGTGAGGTGCTATGGAAGCTGTTTTGTGCTGGCTTGGGTAAATCTAAGTATTGGAATATCCACCAGCTTTGGGGGTTTGTCTGCCCTATTCTGTTTGCAGTTCACCCTAATTGAGTGACCTCAGCTGGCTCCCACGGGCAGCACTGTCACAAGGCCGCTCCCACTTTTTCCTCCCCTACCTAAAAACTCTTCTCAGCTCCTCAGCGGGGAGATGCCTTCCTCCTATAGCACCCCTGATTGGCTGCCCTTCTCCAGGAGGCGGGGCAAGTGTGCAGGGCAGCCAAAGGAGGGTTCCCCCTCTTGGCAAAGTTGGAGTTCTGCAGCCTTGAAGCTGGTCACTGGTGCAGTGAGCTGGGTGGGTCTCAGCTAGGCTGGCCTGCCCCTGTGTAGTAACTGGGAGCCCCAGGGGGCCTGTGCCCTACACAGCTCCATAGGGGACAATGTGGTGAGCACAGCTGGAGGATGGGGAGAAGTTTGCATGTATGTGCTACCCCTGGGGTATCTACATCTGCCCCCTCCGCAATGACTGTCCTCCCTGCCCTCCAAAACCGCCCCCGGCAGTTCCATTTCCCACCATCCCTCTGCTGCCCTCAGGTGTTCTCGGGAAGGAGGCTGGGAGACGAGAGCTGGGGAACCCCCTGCTGTACGTGGCCCCCTGAGCCAACGCCTCCAGTGTGGTCCCCATGGTGGGGGATCCCTGGGCCGCGACCCTACTTGGGCTGGAGGGGCACCAGCAGAGCTGTGGGGGCAGGGAGCAGAGGACTGGGATAGCAAGGGGCTGCAGGTTGGGATTGAGGGGCATACCAGTCTATGCAGACCATCCAGATCCCTCCCCTACTCTAGTTCCACTCACCCCTAGACCTGCAGAAGGGGGCCCGGTGCCTGACTCTCCGACCCTGAAACCCCAGGGTTTGTGACTCGAAGCCTGGGGAAGCGGAATGTACAGGAACCTGAAAGCAGAAGTGGGTGCGGACGGGAGGGGGTTGGGGGGAGATGCTTTCTCAGAAACCCCAGCACCAGCATCCTGCTGATTTCCCCTCCCTCCAGCTGGCAGTGCCGTCGGCTTCCCTGTAACAGGGGCAGGCTGCATATTGCTTGTGGGGCTGGAAATAGAACCCAGGAGCCTGGGCTCTGAGCCCCTCTACACCTCACTCTGATCCCAGAGCTGGGATTCAACCCAGGAGTCCTGACTCCCAGCCTCCACCCCCTACTGTAACCCACTAGACCCTGCTCCCCTCCCAGGGCCAGGGACAGAACCCAGGAGTCCTGGCTCTGAGACCCTCTACACACCACTCTCCTTCCAGACCTGGGGATAGAACCCAGGAGTCCTGGCTACCTGTCCATGTCCCAGCTCTATCCGTTTATCCCTGTTTTTTCCAGTCACACAATATTTTAACACTAGCAGCTCACACCTCTTATCATATTGTACATGCTGCCGATACTCATCACTCACCCTGAGCTGAGATGCAGCCACCTCCGGGGCGGGGCAGCTGGGGAATAGCCACACAGCGATACTGCCCAGGGGTTGCTCACCCGATGCTGAAATGTGTCTGCCTCTGGGGCGGAACGGCTGGGAACAGCGCACTGGAACAGCAGATGTCTGGTTATGATGGCTAGTGAATCCCGACTCCAATGGGAAGAGCCGGGTGCGTGTGGAGACCTGCCTGGGAGGCAGAGGATGGAAGTGTCAGGGCGAGATATGGGGCGAGATGTGAGATTTCAAGACAGGAAGGGGAAGTCAGTGCTGGAGATTTCAGTGCCATTGACGCAAGAGAGAGATTGTCAGAGATACAGGCAGCTCCCACTGACAGCCGGCTTCCGGCCCCACCGCAGAGGGACTGGCTGGGGGTGGGGAGAATGTGGCATGGGATCTTTCCCCCCTAGGGGGCACTGGCTATGATATGCCCCAGGGTGGGGCACTGGCTGGCTCTGGGAGGTGGAAATGGGAACCAGGGTCCTTCCACTCTAGGGTCTCTCAGCAGGGGAGACACCAGCAGATCGGAGCTGGTCCATTGAGCGCAGCTGTGTGTTTTCTGACTCTCGGTTCCTCAAACGTCTCCCAGGTCCTGGGTCACTGAGTCTGGGGATTCCCTTGCGATGGGACCTGGGTCATCGGCTGGATCAGGAGAAGCAACTGGATTCCACGGCCCGCCATAGACACAGTCCTCGATTTAAGAGCTGAGACGCAGCTGAATCTGGCCTAGGTTCTGGGGGCTGTTTACACAGGGACCTCTGCCCCGTGCTGGGATGTGGCTGCCTCTGGGGTGGGGTGCGGGGGCGGTTATACAAGGACTCCTTGCCCGGTGTTGAGATACACAAGAGTTTGGGAACCCTAGAATTAAAAGAAATACAGCGCCCCCTAGGGGCATTGGGACCTGCCCCAATGGCCAGGTCCTCCTGAGTCTCCCATCCCAGCCAGACCCTGGCCCGCTCTGCCCCAGGCCAGTGGCATGTCAGCTCTGCCCCTCTGCCTGTGGGTACCGGCGGCTGTGCTGGGAGGCTGGTTGCTGATCGGATCTTGCCCAACAGGAAGTTTTGAGTTGGTGCATTTGCTCCACCTCTGGTCCGTCGGCCCCTGTTCAGGGCTGGGCGAGAGCCACGGAGAGCAAGGGAGAGGGTCCCATTGATCAGTGGGGCACGGCCGCTTGGACACAGGTCCCCTGCCAGTGGCGGAAGGGGCTAACCTGGGGCAGATTCCTGCTGGGACTGTGGCTGCCGGGTCTAGTGGGTTAGAACTCGCTGTGCTGGATCCATGCGGATCAGGGCAGACCCCTGGTCGTTGGGGTGAGATCCGGGGCAGGAACCCCGGTGTCCGGGCCAGCCCCTAGTTTGGTGTGTGTAGCGTTGCAGGACGCACCAGCACGGTGCCTCCTGCTGGTCGCTTCTGGGAATTAGCTCATCCAGCCTCTGGAGCACCCTCTGCAGGCCGGTGTCCCGCTGTCACTTGGCTCCCATGTCCCTCCTGGACCCAGTGCCCCCTTTTCTGGGGGTTCTGCCCTCTGGCAGTAACCCCTTTCTCTCAGGGTCTCCCCTCCCCAGGGAACCCCCACCCTCTATCCCCACCTTGCCTCAGCCTATGGGCTACTGCCAGTCACCATCTAGCCCCCTTTCACTGGGGCGGACTGCAGTTTGTATAAGCCAGTCATCATGGGCAAGGGAGGTTTTGACCGGCTGCCTTTCCCTGAAACCCAGTACCCCCTGGGGCTTTGTAAAAGGCCCTGCAGCCTGGGTGTTGCTGGCCCGGAGCTCCCCAGCCCCTCTGGCCCTTCCCCAGCCCTGCTTCACTCCAGTACCCTTCAGCACTCAGGCAGCCAGGTCCATCTCCCTCCTCAGCTAGAGGGGGGCTGCCTGCTCCTGGCCCACTGCCCTCTTATAAGGGCCAGCTGGGCCCTGATTGGGGCGTGGCCACAGCTGAGGGTGCTTCCCCAATCAGCCTTTCCCCAGCCACAGCCCTCCCCAGGGCTGCTTTTTAACCCCTCTGGGCAGGAGCGGGGCAACCACCCCGCTACAGTGTGGTACATTCTGTCTCCGGTTAATCCCCATTTGGTTTCAGACTCTTTTTAATTAGCTGCCCGGGAGGTTTCCCTCTGTTGCTGTTAAACAAATGCCCCACCTGGAGGTGGCTGCATCTCAGCGCCAGCTGGGCAAGGGATCCTTATATAAACAGCCCCCGCACCCCACCCCAGAGGTCACTGCATCTCAGTGCTTGCCGAGGGGTCCCTGTATAAACAGCCCCCACACCCTACCCCAGAGGTGGCCGCATCTCAGTGCTGAGCAAGGGATATTTGTACATTGTATTGAGCTCAGTATATGACTCGTGTGTCTTTCCTGGGTCTTGTGAATTAACAAGTTGAGATGTAGGGGAAAAAGTGATTCACTGGGAAACCTTGGAACCACCAGATCAAGAGCGAAATCTTACATTCCTTATATAAACAGCCCCCGTGCCCCACCACAGAGGTGGCCACATCTCATTTCTGGCCAAAGGGTCCTGTATAAACAGCCCTGCACTCCACCCCAGATGCAGCTGCATCTCAGTGCTGGCAAGGGATCCTTGTGCATTGTATTGAGCTCAGTATTTGACTCGTGTTTTAGGGTCTTCGGAATTACCAGGTTCAGATGCAGGAAAAAAAGATTCACTGGGAAATCTTGGAACTGCCAGGTCGAGATCGGAACCTGACATGGCTGATAACATGGAGATCATGGTGACTGGGGTCTGTCTCTTACTTATATGGGAGGGCAAGGGTTAATAGTCATTATCTATCTAATCTATATATCTATCTATCATCTTAATAATTCAAATAATTCTGTTTATTTTTATGTCCTGAAGATTCTTTAAAACATGGGAGCAGGGGGGGTGGGTAATTGAAAAATGTGGGACATTTTTTTGTGAAAAATGCCTAGCCAGTGAATTTTTTCCCGTGGTCATTAGTTTTAAATGGGCAAGATCTCTGCGAAACCTTTCTAAAAACCAAAAAAACCTGGGATTAGTTTTGCACAAAACTTTTATTTTAAAAACAACCTGTGATGAAGTGGGGGATTTTGTTAGTGTTTTGCATGAATACTGGGTGTGGCTCAGTTTCCCTGTTTGCTGTGTGTGTAAGGAGGTGGTGGGAGAGGGGGACTGTGGTTGCAGATGGGCAGGTGTGACCT
The DNA here is from genome assembly GCF_028017835.1 of Emys orbicularis. Taxonomy (NCBI): domain Eukaryota; kingdom Metazoa; phylum Chordata; order Testudines; family Emydidae; genus Emys; species Emys orbicularis. Next base: position 20,396,149 of record NC_088702.1, read on the forward strand.
CACCTGGCAGCTGGGATCCCGGACACCGGCCTGGACATTATGGGTATTAGCAACCAGCGGCCCAGAGGCTGAGCCCATCTAGGGAGCCTGCCGATTCTGGCCCGTGTGAGGAGAAAGGGTGGAGGAGAGAGGGTCCCAGTGATCTGACCAAGTCTTAATCCCCCAGAGTGTGTGTGACCCCGAGAAGGGCTGTCACACTGGGGGGTTCCTCCCAGGGACCCTCAGGAGCCGAGCGAGCCCGGGGCCTGGGAGTCTGTGACACAACCCAGATCTGCTGTGATCGTTTTAATAGAACAAACAAAACATAATTAGCATCATTATAAAAAATATATAAAATAATAGTCAGTATATGTATATATCAAGTATATGTGTGTGTGCAGTCTATATGTACTCACTCTCTCTCTCTCTCTCTGTGTGTATGTATATATATATGTGTGTGACTATATACCCACACACACATATATTACATTAACATAAAACTGAGGATAATTAGATATATAGTCTATACTTTTTGTGTGTGTGTATATATATATATGCATAGATATATAATAACATAGTAGATATAAATACAAACACACACACAAATATATATATATACATATATATATAGAGAGAGAGACTGACAGACAGACAGACAGAGGGGTATACAGCTACATAAAAATATTGAACACAATCAATCCAGCATTTCTCCAAAGATTTAACACTTGCTCACACACTAAGTTTATGTCTGGTTTTGTGTAACTGCGCCATCTGGTGGCTCCATGCAGAACAGCCTGTTCCTCCCATCCCATCTCTCCTATGCAGGCTTCTCTGCAAGAGCCCAGACCTGGGTCTGAGGGTCCCAGAATCGGTGCGAGCCTGAGCGGGTCTCTGCTTCATCATCCCCTGCACATTCAGGCCACTGATGGGGCCCGGATCTCATGGGGGGATCTATAGGCCTTGGTTCATGGAACAAGCGGACGTCTTCCGGGGGAAACCCCTCGCTGCCAACATCCTCTACTGAGAGTTGTTGGAGGAGAGGCGGGACCACTTCTGGATGCTGGGGTACCTGGAGAAGGGGGGCTGCTCCTTGGGCATTGAGAACATGTGAGCCAGGGATGGGGGCTGCTATTATCTGCACATCACCAAGGGGAATTCATTGCGGCACAGCTAGCGAGCAACACAGCCTGCACTCATCGTCACAAGAATCCCACCGCTGACACCTGAGTCAGCCAGTCCCCTGCCCTGGGGCTGGATCCAAGCCATCGCCCACAAGAGGGGAAAAGCGCAGTGGCCCATTCCCCTAGTGACTTGAAACAAAAATTGGTCAAAAATTTAGCAAACTGAAAACTGTTTGGATCGAAACAAAAAAGAAAAATTATTGCATTTTTTGGTGAATGAATCGTTTGAAAAAATATTTGGGGGTCAATCTGGAAGCATAATTTGATAAATTCTGAGGTAACCAAAATTAGGGGAAAGAATCTTTTCACATAAAACTGAAAATGAAAATTGGTCAAAATTTTCAGCAAACCAGAAGGTCAGAAATAGATTTGGTTTGAGGATGAAACATTTTGTTTTGATTTCAAGGATTTTAATAAAAAATAAAATTACAGGAAATTTCAAACCATAGAATGATTTTGAATCAAGAAAGTAAAATGTTTCTTTTTGAAAACACCTAAAAAAATCTTTCCATTTAGGGAATGTTTTGAGTTTTTTTCACCTAATGAACAATTCAGCAAAATCGACCTGGAATTACATAAAGTTTTGGTGTTGCTGAATTTGCATTTTGCATTAAAAAAAAAGTTTGTCTGTGAAACATTCTCCATGCGCTGGCTGGGAGCGGCCGTCAGAGCCGCTGGGTTGGGCTTTGTCTTGCAGGGATCAGTAACAAGCATCACCTGGTCTACTCTGTTCTTGCCGGGGTCCTCAAACTTCATCGCACTATAACCCCCTTCTGACAACAAACATTACTACACAACCAGAGGACGGGGGGACTGAAGTCTGAGCCCACCGGCGCCCCGCCACCCCGGGTGTTGGTGTGTGTGGCAAAGCTAAAGCCCAAGGGCTTCATCCCCAAGTGGGGGGCCTATAACCTGAGCCCCGAAGCCAAGGGCTGAAGCCCTTGGGCTTTGGCCCCAGGTGGTGCAGCTCGTGCTTTGGCCACGGGCCCCAGTAATTCTAAGCCAGCTCTGGTGACCCTGTTAAAATGGTCTCGTGACCCATTTTTGGGTCCTGATCCACAGTTTGAGAACCACAGCTCTAGAGGGCATCGTCCTGCGCCTGTGTCCGGGGTATCTGGATGCCTTGCGGTCATCACAGAGCAAACAACGTCATCCAGGGCCGGCCTTAGGCACGGGCGAATGGGGCACCTCCGGAGCAGGGGTTCCCCATGCTGGCGTCTGCAGCCACACGGCTCCTGTCCCCTGCCTTGGAGCCGCCACTGGCCAGCTGCTCCTGGGAGGTTCCTGTCTGCCGTAAGGAGCAGGGGGGAGGGGCTCTGATGTCAGGGTGTCCCCTGCCCCCCCATGTGCCCCATCTCCGCAGAGCAGGGGGGGGGACAGGGCTCACCAAGTGAGGAATGGAGCTGCTGGCAACTGCTGCTGTGTCTGAAGGAGCTTTAATTCAGACTGCTGAGTGCTGCTCTCTTAAAGGGGCAACGCACGGTCTCGCACACAGTCCCCCAGCTCACACACGCTGCCTCTTGCACACTCATCACCCCCTAACACATACTGATATTGTTGTTGTTGTTGTTGTTATTTGTTGGTACTTCCTCCAATGCACATATATTCTCTGGAATTTTATTCTTTCAAAGTTCTGTTATTTGAGTTTTTTGACTGGTCTCTGCATTTCATAGTTTTATTTCTCTTTTACGTTTACATTGAATTCTTTGAGTAGTGAGTTCTAAACTACCTAACCTGTCCTGGCTGGAGTAATTAGCATTATTACTGTTATTATCATATTGTGCTTTGACATTCATTATGTAAAGTGCTACAATCAAATAATAGTATTCTCCTAGAATGGAACTGTAGCTTGTACTCACTTTAGTAATTCCAGTTTAATAAACATCAGCTAAACACAGAACTGTAGACACTGCGCAGATGAAGGTCACTTATTTTCAAATTGTATTTTTAGTTATATCTGTAAATTAATTTAAAATTTGCATTAAAATAACTGTAGTTCCAACTCTGATACCAATAGCAATGATGGAGTCAAATGTTAGTGAGTCACATACATGATTGTGGTCGGTAAACATAAATGCCAAAAGAATTAGAAAAATGAATTCCCTTTCTTAAGAAAAGAGAAAAAAAATATGTTAAAATTATGTTTTTAGTGAAGAATAATTGAATAAAATAGAGGAGATAATGGCAGTAACACAGTGTGTCTGTTAGAGAAAGTTTTAATCTCTACTAAAGATAGTGTATGAAGTATGAGACGTGTGTTTCTGATATCTGCGTTAAAGCTCCAGAACTGATACCTCAAGGCTTGGGACTGGGAATATCTCGCTGTATTATCTCCTGATTGTTCTAAATTTACATATAAGCTTTAAACGTGGCTTTAATTGACGTTTGTATCTATTTTTTCTTTCTTTATATAACAGCTAGATACAGAGCTCCTGTCAGCTAATCCCTAAGTTATTATCTGCAAAGCCCCGAGAGTTTTCAGGTGCCTAAGTAGTCCCTGGAATCATGGTTAAAGTTTCCTCCCCCACCCCAAATCTGAACTGGTGCCCCCGCCCCGGGTGAGCCAGGAGTGGCCAGAGGGCTGCAGGAGGCCGTGGGCTCTGGTGAGATGCAGCCCACGTGTGACAGCGCAAAGCCTTGAGCCACATGCCGAGCATCAGGCACCACAAGGCATAGCTGCAGCGCAGGAGGGTGGCAATACACCATGTGCCAGGTCCCCCTGACTTCTGCGCTGCTGCTGGCGGTGGCGTTGCCTTCAGAGCTGGGTGCCCGGCCAGTCCCCGCCAGTATCAGGCCACCCTGCCAGTGCTTAATTTGAGCTACAGCTGAGCTCTGGCATCTCTTTCAATACAAATGAAACACCAACGGGGCCCAGAGGTGATGGGGGGGGAAGCCCAGGGAGCCCGTGGGGGCCAGGAGTGATGGGGGGGCAAAATACAAGTTCGCCCAGGGTGCCATTTTCCCTAAGGCTGGCCCTGGTCATCACCATCAGGGCAACAAGCAGATCATCTACTGGTCATACAAATATTACAGGCAGCTTCCACGTGCTGCCCAGGCCCATGGGTCTGAGCTGGAGTTGTAGGGAGGGGGCCAGGTACTGGGCTAAACAGGCCCGTTGGCCTCTCCCAGGGTGGCAGTCCCCCCAGCTGAGGTCTCATTCTCTGTTTCCTCAGTCCCCTGAGATTCCAATTCCTTGTCGGCTCTTCCATGGCTGAGGTACGTCCCGATCTACACGCTGGACTTGGGCACTGTGAATTCCCTGGACCCCGGCCTATCCTTCTTTCTGCTTCCAAGACAGCTGTAGGGTGTCCTGGAAAAGAGAGAGAGGAAGATTTTGGGGTATGTAAGTGGCTGGCAGTCAGGATAGATAGATAGATAGATAGATAGATAGATAGATAGATAGATAGATAGATAGATAGATAGATAGATAGATAGATAGATAGATAGATAGATAGATAGATGATGGGTGGATGGGATGGTAGGTGAGCAGGTAGGTGGGTGGATGACTAGGTAAGTGGGCTGGGTGGTAGGTGGGTAGATGGGTACATAGGTTGGTGGGTAGGTAGTTAGTTGGGTAGGTGGGTAGATAAATAGGAGGTAGGGGGTACGTAGGTGGGTAGATTAGTAGGTGGCTAGGTCAGTGGGTGATTGGGTAAGTGGGTTGGAAGCTAGGCGGGGTAGTAGGTAGATGGGTGGGTCAATGGGTGTGGGTGAGTAGGTGGGTGGGATAGTAGGTGTGTGGGTGAGTAGGATGGTAAGTTTATAGGTAGGTAGCTAGGTGGGCTGGTAGGTTGGTAGATGGGTGGGTCAGTGGGTTGGTAGCTAGGTGGGTACATAGGTGGGTAGGTCGGTAGGTGGGTCGGTAGCTGAGTTACCGTCTGTAATAGAGCAGGGTGAGGTAATAGGCCAGGAAGAATCCAGTCACCACGAAGACGAGTTTGCAGCTCATTTCGATAAATACCCGAGTGAGGCCACCTGTGGGAACTAGAACAAGCCGAGAGTCTGGGATAGATTCCTGCAACACCTGCCCGATCCAGCCAGCCTCCTTCCCCCTCTTCCCCAATCCCCTTCCAGCTCAGGGTGCTGTTAGCCTCATGCCCCTGGGCCCAGGAGCTGACCTGCAGGGCCTCCCATGAGCCCTTCGCAGCCAGGGGCTCCCTGTCCACTTGCCGATGGAGCCAGGGCAGGGGATGGGAGCACAGGGAGCAGCTCCAGCTGATGCTGGGCCACTGGAATTGGCAGGACGAGTTCAGCCCGGTCCCTGGCCGGGAGCTGTCTGGGGAGCGCAGGAGACACAGCAATAAATTAATAGTCCCCCGGGTTAACCCCTCTCACGCCTCTCACATTCGACGAGCAGCTGGAATGTCCCCTGGGCAGAGCTCTCCTCGTTGTGGGCCCAGCACCCGTACAGCCCCCCGTCCTCGGCCGTCACATTGGGCAGGCACCCTTGAAGGCTCGGCCACCTCTCACCGAGCCCAGCGCAGCGGGGGCGTTGCTCGTGACGGAGCAGAGGAATCGCAGGGAATCACCCTGCCGGGCCGTGAGCTATGAGCCTCTCCCCTCTCCCCCCAGCACAGTGACCCCCACTGACTCTCCACCCCACTCCCAGCAGCACAGTGTCCCCTATGGACTCCCTGCCCTGCCCCCCGCAGCACAGCACACCCCACTGACTCCCCGCCCCACTCCCCCTGGCACAGCGCCCCCTAGCGCCTTACATTGCATGTGCACGCGCATGGCCCGGCTGGCCGACCCGTAGGAATTCTTCGCCCAGCACCGATACTCCCCAGCATCTCCTTTGCTGAGATTCGACAGCTCCAGGCGCCCGGCCCCTCCCTGGCCGGGGCTCAGGGACTCATTCCCCTTGGCCCAGCTCAGGGTGGACTCGGTTCTGCTCCCAGCCTCACAGCTCAGGGTCAGGGAGTCGCCCTCCTGGGTCTCCAGAGACACGACATCGCCCTCAGCTCCCCACGGATCTGGCACTGGAAGAGACTAGCAGGCAGGTTAGGCCCCCACAGAGATCCCCCCTGCAAGGCACCAAGATGCAGCCACCTCTGGGGTGGGACATGGGGGCTGGTTATACAGCCATCTCCTCCCCGCTGCCCAGCACTGCATAGCACTGTACTGGGGTCTGGAGACAGAGGGACCCGGGCCGGCTCCCCCCACCACTCTCCCCACAGTCCTGCAGCTTCCTCAGTCTCCCCCTTCTGGGCACGGAGCAGCCTGGTCATGGGCGACATATGAACCGCCAGCTCAGGGAGGGTAGCCCCTGGCCCCTCCCCTTCTGCCTGAGGCCCCACCCCCAACGGAGCCTAGAGCCCCCTCACCGTGGACGCTGGTCCCCTACCCCACCCCAGGTGGCCAGAGAGCCCCAGTCCCAGAGCACTGGGCGAGAGAGAGGCACGGCCCCAGCCGACTGGTGTCCTGGGATGCAGGCCGGCCCCCTGTACCCCTAGCCCCAGCCCAGCCACCGCCCCAACCCCAGCCCTGTCGTGGGGGAAGAGCGTGGGTGGTGAGCAGGAGGGGACCTGGGGGCGGAGCATGGACGGGGCCACGTAGGGCTATTTGGGGCAGCTCAGCCTCCCCTGGCCTGTGATACCCCCCACCCATGAGCATAGCCCAGCTGAGCCTGGTGCCTGGCCCTGAGTGCGGGCAGAGCGTGACTAGGAGGCGTTCGCTGATTCCCGGGGCTCACAGCGCGGCCTCTCACCAGGGCATCCGTTCCTGGTCAGGATCCCGGTGATGTTGGGGGGCCCAGGCAGGTCTGTAACACAAACCAGACAGAGGTGGATCAGGGGGGCTGGACAGCACCGGGTCGGGGGGTCGCTAGTGATCACTGAGCCTAGACATGGACCCTCACGGTGAGCTCAGCTGGGGGACGGGAAAGTCCCTGGAGTGACACAAGACCCGTGGGCGGGGAAGAGAAGCGACAGACCCGACTCAGTCCAACCCAAGAGCTGCCCGATGTAACCCAGGGGCCGGGTTAGGGCTGCGTCGGGGAACCAGAACCGAGGGAAATGGAAACCCAAGGGACCAAAACAGGTGGGTCAAAATTCGCCCTAATTAGTGGAGGCACTAATGAGAGACCAGGCTGCTCCGGCCTGGGTACTGTGGTGAGTGTCACTATCTTGATCCCACCGTCTGCCGGGTGCCCAGGCGTTCAGTGTCCTGCTTCCCAAATGTGTCCTCCCCGCGGGAGGGGCAGAGAGAGGGACCTAAATATCCCTGCTGCCACCCCCAACCCAGACCCAGCCACCATCAGGGACATCAGACACCCCCGTCATGGGTCCTTTGCCTTCCCCCCTCAGTTCGTCTCTCCCCAGCCCTCTCCTTTGCCCCTGGCCTTGGCCAGCCAGGCCTGGGTATTTTGCAGCCCGGCTGCACCCAGAGGGGTGTCTGAAATCAACACCTGGAACAGCTGGACCCTGATACTGGCTGGCCAGGCCTGGCAGGGTCCGTCCACGCTGCCCTCAAAGCCCCGCGGTGCCGCGGCTCAGAGCCTGGGTCCGTTGGGTCGGGCTCACGGGGCTCGGACTGCGGGTCTCTGATTGCAGCGCGGACGTTTCTTCCGAGGTCTGTGTAGATGTTGGGGGTCAGGCTGGGGCCTGGGCTCAGACATGGGCAGGGGACTGGGGGGCGGGTTCCTTCTAAACCTCCCTCCGGCTGACAGGAACAAGGGCTGTCCTTACACTGATACCTAATTTGATCCTTCACGTTGCAAAGGAGGCTGCTGATTTTCCCTCTTTGCTGGATCTGCAGCACGAGGGTCACAGGCCATTTAATGGGGGTTTCCCTGGGGCAGGGCGGGCCAAGGTCTCTGGGCACCGAGCCCGGAGAATGTTTAGTGCTGGACAGCGACTGGGTCCCGTTAACACTCTGCCCCATATAGAGCATCCACTGATCCGAGCCTGGGGGGAACTGGGATGGCTGGTGTGACGGGGGCAATCCCAGCAATGGGGGACTAGAATGAGGGGTGGTGGATCCCAGCACAGGAGGATTCTGGGGGCAGGGCAGGTCGGGGGTAGAGATGATCCCAGAAGAGAAGGGCCTGGGGACCTGGGGGTGCGGAGGGGAGGGGGGAGCCATAGCCAAGGGGGGCAGGAAGGGGTGAAGATCCCAAGAGAGAAGGGGCTGCAAGGTGTGGAGGGAAGGGGTGTGGAGTAGAATTGGCTGAGGGGGCATGGTGGGGGGTGGGGATCCCAGCACAGGGCTGAGCTGAGGGAGGGGCTGGAGGGCAGGGCTGGGGAGCCCAGGGGTGGGGATCCCAGCAGAGGGACCTGGGGGCCGGCATGGAGGGGCTGGGTAGGGTCACTCACAGCCAAGATGGAGCCGGATGTTTCTGCTGGTGGAAGGTCCCTGTGCTGAGCTGTAGGTGACGTTGCAGATGAGCTCTTTGCCGTGGTCCCCCGGGGTGGGTGTGAAGCTGAGCGCGGAGCTGTAGGTCCAGGTGCTGTTCGCCAGTGAAGCTGAGACATCCCGGGCTGTGTCACTGAACGGCCCAATCCAGGTGACTCGTGGAGGGGGCCCGGCGCAGCGCCCAGGGGCCGTGCAGGTCACAGTCACCGGCTCCCCAGCCAGCAGCGTCCCTGGCGGCCCCCGCGCCGGCGTGATCTGGATCTCTGGCTCCTCCGTCAGCTCTGAGACACAGGGAGAGGGGAGAGAATCACTCCGGGCCACGGGGCCTTTCCCCTCTAGGGGCGCGGCTCTGATCCGGCCCCAGGCCTGGGACTGGCTGGCTCAGGGGGGCTGATGAGCAGTGACTGTGGCTCTCTTACCTGGCACCGAGATCTCTAGTGTAAGGTGAGTGCGATAGTAATTGGAGCGGTAACTGTATTTAAAGTCTCCTTTCTCCACTCTAAGGAAATATCTCCCTGCATCCATCCGTCGGGCATCACTGATTTGCAGGGAGCAGTTTCCGTGTGTCAGATCCCCCGTCAGCTGGAACCGGCCCTGGGTCTCCTGCGACACCCCCCGGCTGGGGTCACTGCTGGCCACAGGACGATCCCAGTGAACATCAACCTGATCCTTGTACCAGTATCTGTAGAGCCGGGCCAAGGAATTGTCGGTGTCGAATGAGGCTGGGTACCTGAAGGTGCAGGGGACGAGAACGCAGAGACCCTCCTGCACGGACACTGACTGCGGCACCGCGAGGGAATAACCAGACTCCAGGGACAGGGACCCTGCAGGGGACGCAGAGGAATCGAAGTGGGACCCATAGAGAGCAGAGACCAACCCTGAGCTCCCCCCACCCAGCTGTGCCGGTGCCCCTCACTCCCGACCTGCAGCCCCCTGTGACCCCAGCCCCGAGCTCAACCCCCCCGCCCAGCTCTGTTGGTGCCCCTCACTCCCAACCTGCAGCCCCATGCGAGCCCAGCCCTGTGTCCTTGACCAAATCTCACTCCACTTAGTTTCCATCACTCCCTACAATGAGCCCCCTGCCCCCTCCCTGTCGCTCAGCGCCCCCTAACACCACACTGGGGCACTGGGCTCCCCTCTCCATCTGGCCAGTCTCCCTTCCAAGTTCTGGGACAGACCTGGCGCCGCTTAGTGCGGTTCTGCCCTCCCCTGCACTGGGGCTGCAGGTGCCACTTACTTACCCCTCCAGAGCAGGGCGAGGATCAGGACCCTCAGTGTGGCAGGACCCCCTGCTCTCCAGGGGGGGGCCCTGAACTGGGAGCTCCCCTTCCCCAGCATCATGCTGTGGCAGCAGGGCTCTGCCCATGGCTGGGGCATCTGGCTGGGACAGACCTAGAGACAGATGGGGGGTGGGAAGTGTGAGAGCAGAGGCTGTTTGGGGGGGAGACCGATCTGCCTTGGGGACCATCAGTACTGCTGGGCTCTGCAGGGGGCTGATCTGGGGCTGCTGGCAGTGCAATGACCCCCCCAAATCACCAGATGGTCCCGAGAGATTGTGGGTTAAAAAAATCCTTAAATTGGTGAAAAAACCTGAGATTTTCTCTAAGAATCATGAGATTGGACAGAAAATCCTGATCTGGTGACAGAAGATGGTGGGAAGGCAGCGCTGCTCAGTATCTGTTTGCTTCAGTCTTCCCACAAAAAACAACATGTGAACAGGAGACCAGCGAAGTTACCACGAACAACAAAAGGGAAGGGCTGCAGATCGGGATAAGTAAAGAACACGTCAGAGATCTTCCGACGAAAGTGAATGAATTCAAATCAGTGGGGCTGAAGGAATTAGTGGAAGAAGGCTTGGAGTCACTGGCAATAATATTTGCAAACTGATGGATGCCAGGAGAGGTCCCAGAAGATGGGGGAAGGGCTAACAGAGTGGCCATCTTTAAAAGGGGAAAAAGGAGGAGCCGGGGAACTATAGACCAGTAAGCCTGACTTCGACACCTGGAACACTGCTAGAGCAATGTATAAAACCTTCAATTTGTGAAGACGAAGGGGTGATCACCAGCATGGATTCAGCGAGAACAAATTCTTCCAAACTGGCTTGATTTCCTTCTTTGATGAGGTACCTGGTTGGTGGCAGGGGGAAAGCAGTGGACATAATATACCTGGACTTCAGCAAGGCTTTTGACCCAGTCCCACATGACATTCTCATAAGTAAGCTGGAGAAGACTTCTGAAGGAACTCAAATGTGAAATTGCAGAACTACTAACTGTGATATGTAACCTATCATTTAAATCAGCTTCTGTACCAGATGACTGGAGGATAACTAAGGTAACACCAATTTTTCAAAAAGGCTCCAGAGGTGATCCCTGCAATTAGAGGCCACGAAGACTAACTTCAGTGCCCGGAAAACTGGTTGAAACTATAGTAAAGAAGAAAAATATCAGATGCAGAGATGAACATGACTTGTTGCAGAAGAGTCAATATGGTTTTTGTAAAGGGAAATCATGCCTCACCAATCTACTAAATTTTTTTGAGGGACTCAACAAGCATGTGGACAAGGATGACCCAGTTGATGTAGTGTACTTAGATTTTTCAGAAAGCCTTTGACAAGGTCCCTCACCAAAGGCTTGTAAGCAAAGTAAGCTGTCATGGGATAAATGGCAAGGTCCTCTCCTGGACCAGTAATTGGTTAAAAAATAGAAAACAAAGGGAAGGAATAAATGGTCAATTTTCACAGGGGAGACAGGTAAATAGTGGTGTCCCCCAGGGGTCTGTATTGGGACCAGCGCTGTTCAACATATTCGTAAATGATCTGGAAAAAGGGGTAAACAGTGAGGTGGAAAAATTTGCAGATGATACAAAACCACTCAAGATAGTTACATTCAAAACTGATTGCGATGAACTACAAAGGGATCTCACAAAACTGGGTGACTATATAACAAAATGGCAGATGAAATTCAATGTTAATAAATGCAAAGTTATGCACATTGGGAAACATAATCCCAACTATACATACAAAATGGGGGGTGGGGTGGGTCAGCAATACGATGCTGTTGCAAGAAAAATAATAATGCAATTTTAGGTTGCATTACCAGAGGCAGAACAGGCAAGTCACGGGAGGTGACAGTACCACTCTACTCAGCACTGGCCAGGCCTCAGCTGTAGGATGGTGTCCAGTTTTGGTCACCAATGTATAGAAAGGATGTAGAGAAACTGGAAAGGATCCAGAGGTGAGGGATAAAGATGATCAAAGGGATGGAATGGAAGCCGTAGGGGCACAGGCTGAAGGAACTGGGCATGGTTAGTTTGGAAAAGAGATTGGGGGAGGGGGACATGATCTCAGTTTACAAATCCTTGAAAGGCTGCCATAGAGAAGGTGAAGAAAAGTTGTCCTCTCTCGCCCCAGAGGGCAGGACAAGGGGCAATGGGTTTAAACTGCAGCAGAGTCGATTGAGATTAAATCTGAGGGAAAACTCCCCAGCTGTGAGAGCAGTCAGACAATGCACCAGACACCCATGGATGTGGTGGAAGCTCCTTCACTGGAGGGTTTCGAGAGGAGGCTGGACAGCATCTGTCTGGGGTGGGTTAGACCCAACAAATCCTGCATCTTGGCAGGGGTTGGACTAGGTGACCCCTGCGGTCCCTTCTCACCCTCTGGGTCTGTGAGTCTAGGACTCACAAAAAATATCATGTGAATATCATGACAACCCCCCCTCCCCAAAATTCACTAAAAATCTTGAGATTGGCTAAAAATTGTGAGATTTGCTCAAAGAATCTGAGATTGGCTTTTAAAATTCACAGATTTGTGCTTTGTCTCCGCACACCCTGTTGTTTGCGGCCCGTTGTCTCATTCCGCCCCCATCCCCACCTCGCGGTGCTGGTTTCACCCTCGTGCGGTGAGTGGCTTGGTTCTGTAGGGACCCAGTGGAGCCGGATGGCCCAGATGTGGGTAAAAAGTCCCCTGGGGCGGGGAGTGCAGAGAGCTGATGGCTCCCCACTCTGCAGCCAGGGTGGGGCTCTAATGCTGCCCTCCCTGCCCCACAGCTTTCTCCCCCACCCCCACTCCACCCTGATTCTCCTGCAGCTGGAACTCTCCTCCCCCCATTAAAATGGTACTGGCCACTCCCTCCTCCCCACTCTTCTCAGAACGGTAAGGACCACTCCCCCCACGCTGCCACAGTCTTGTGAGAATAGTATGGGGCACTCCCTCCTCTCCACCACTCACATGTGAAAATGGTATTGGCCAGTCACACCTTCCCCTCCTCACCTGTTAATATGGTTTGGTCTGCTCCTTCTTACCCCTTACTCACCTGTGAGAATGGTATGGGCCACTCACTCCTCTCCCCTCCTCCCCTATGAAAATGTTGTGGACTACTCACTCCTCACCCCTCCTTTCCTTTTAAAATGGTATGAGTCACTCTCTCCTCCCTTTCCCCTTCTGTGCAAATGGTATGGGGCAATGGCTAGTTACACCCCGATGAAAATGGTACGGGCTGCTCCCCCCTTTCCCTCCCCTACCTAAAAACTCTTCTCAGCTCCCTCCCTCACCCTAATTCCACTCACCCCTAGACCTGCAGGGGGGGGCCTGGCGCCTGGCTCTCTGACCCTGCAGCCCAGGTTCCCCAGGGTTTGTGACTCAGAGCCTGGGGAAGCGGCATGCACAGCATGTGAAAGAAGAAGTGGGTGCAGAAAGGATGGGGTGGGGGGAGATGCTCTCTCAGAAACCCCAGCACCAGCAGCCTGCCGACTTCCCCTCTTTCTGGCCCTGCCTGTGGCTTCCCTGCAACAGGGGCAGGCTGCATATTGCTTGTGGGGCTGGAAATAAAACCCAGGAGTCCGGGCTCTGAGCCCCTCTACACCTCACTCTGCTCCCAGAGCTGGGATGGAGCACAGGAGTCCTGACTCCCTGCCTCCAACCCCCACTCTAACCCACTAGACCCTGCTCCCCTCCCAGAGACAGGGACAGAACCCAGGAGTCCTGACTCTGAGACCCTCTATACCTCACTCTCCTCCCAGAGCTGGGGATAGAACCCAGGAGTCCTGCCTATCTGCCCCCCGTCCCAGCTCTATTACTGCTTTTCCCCATCATACAATAATATTTTAATGCTAGCAGCTCACATTTCTTATCCTATTGTACATGCTGCAGACACTAATCACTCACCGCGAGCTAAGAGGCAGCTGCTTCTGGGGCGGAGCAGCTGGGGAACAGCCACACAGCGACACTGCCCAGGGATTGCTCACCCAGAGCTGAGATGCGTCTGCCTCTGGGGTGAGGCGGCTGGGAAGAGCGCACTGGAACAGCAGATGCCCGCTTAGGACAGCTAGTGAAGCCCGACTCCAATGTGAAGAGCAGGGTGCATGTGGAGACCTGCCTGGGACGGAGCAGGCTCGAGTGTCAGGGCGAGGGCTGTGGCGAGATGTGAGATTTCAAGACAGGAAGGGGAAGTCAGGGTGTGAATCTGGCCCTAGAATGTCTTACAGAAGCAATTTCCAGTAGCTGGAGATCTGATTCCATCTGTGCAAGCGGGAGAATGTCACAGCTCCCACTGACAGCTGCCTTCCGGCCCTACCGCAGGGGGACTGGCTGGAGGTGGGAGGAATGGGGCATGGGACCTTTCCTCTCTAGGGGGCACCGGCTCCGATCTGCCCCAGGGTGGGGCACTGGCTGGTTCTGGGGGGTGGGAGTGGGACCAGGGGTCCTTCCCCTCTAGGGTCTCTCAGCAAGGGAGATGCCAGCAGATTGGAGCCGGTCCATTGAGCACAGATGTTTGTTTTCTGTTTCTTGGTTGGTCAAACGCCTCCCGGGTCACTGAGTCTGGGGATTCCCTTGTGATGGGACCCGGGTCATCGGCTGCATCAGGAGGTGCAGCTGGTTTCCACGGCCCACCACAGACTATGTCCTATGACTTAAGAGCTGAGACGCAGCTGAATGTGGCCTGTGGAAGGATCAGGCCTTCGTCTGCAGCCAGATTAAAAGAGCAGCCGAGCAGCAGCTGTTAATAAGGAGACCCCCGTCCTAATGGTCCCCACTCTCACCAGGAAAAGAAACAGAGCTTCAGATGGTCAAAGAAAACTTAGTTTGACAGCATCTGTCCGTCAAAAAATCACTCATCAATAGTTGTGGTTGTAAAATCCTCATTTCTTTATTGTTTTGTCATTCTGGTCCCCACTTCCCTGTTGTTTATCTGTATAGTCTCTGTCTGGTTCGTTAATTGTTTCTGTCTGTTACATAATTAATTTTGCTAGGTGTAAATTAATTAAGGTGGTGGCGTAGGATTGGTTAAAGGATTATGTTACACTGTGTTAGGATTGGTTAGTAAATTGTTAGTATAATGATTGGTTAAGGTACAGCTAAAAAGGACTCAAGTTTCACTATATAAACTGGGGTCCAAAAGGAAGTTCTTTGGGAACCAACTCCAGGACACAACCGTAAGATCAGAGCTGCCAGACCTCAACACTCTGCCAATGACCCATGCACAAACTGGAGTCCCCCAGATGGACCTGATCCTGACTGGCCATCAAGAAAAGTTCATGTCTGATTAGGAGTGGTGAGCACTGTCTGTGTAGCGTGTGCAGTCTGGTTTGGGTGATTGTTAATAAATAGAGGTTATGTAGGATATTACTGTGTGAGGCTCTTTCACTGGTAAAAGGTCCCGCACACCTGCAGAAGTAATGTACACCCGGAGCCCTATGTACTGGGAAAGGATGTGGTTACTTACATTGACCAGGTTAGTTACACCCTGACCCCTACAAATTGGGCATGGGTGGCCCTGAGCCCTACAAATTGGGTAAGGGTAGGTCCTTTTTGCCTGGAGCCCTACAAATTGGGAAAAGATTGGGGTGCCCTAGCACATGCAGGTAACACTCTGGGTTTGGGGGCTGTTTACACAGGGACCTCTCCCCGGTGCTGAGATGTGGCTGCCTCTGGGGTGGGGCGCGGGGGCTGTTTATACAAGGACTCCTTGCCCAGTGCTGAG
Organism: Emys orbicularis; assembly: GCF_028017835.1. Classification (NCBI taxonomy): domain Eukaryota; kingdom Metazoa; phylum Chordata; order Testudines; family Emydidae; genus Emys; species Emys orbicularis. Next base: position 20,411,642 of record NC_088702.1, read on the forward strand.
ATACACAAGGGTTTGGGAGAAACCTATAACTAAAAGAAACACAGCGCCCCCCGGGGACATTGGGACCAGCCCTGATAGCTGGGTCCTCCCAAGTCTCCCACCCCAGCCAGACCCTGGCCCGCTCTGCCCCCAGCCAGTGGCACATCAGCTCTACCCCCCTGACTGTGGGCACCGGCGGCTGTTCTGGGAGGCTGGTTGCTGAGTGAATGTTGCACAACAGGAAGTTTCCAGTTGGTGAGTTTGCTCCACCTCCAGCCAGTCGGCCCCTGTTTGGGGCTGGGCGAGAGCCGCGGAGAGCAGGTGAGAGGGTCCCATTGAACAGTGGGGCGTGGCCGCTTGGATACAGGTCCCCAGCCAGTGACGGAAGGGGCGAGCCCAGGGCAGATTCCTGCTGGGACTGTGGCTGCCGGGTCTAGTGGGTTATAACTCGCTGCGCTGGATCCATGCGGATCAGGGCAGACCCCTGGTCCTGCGGGTGAGAGCCGGGGCAGGAACCCCAGTGTCCGGGCCGGCCCCTAGCTTGGTGTGGTACATTCTGCCTCTGGTTAATCCCCATTTGGTTTTGCTTTCTTTTTATTAGCTGCCCGGGAGGTTTCCCTCCGTTGCTGTTAAACAGATGCCCCACCTGGGAATGGCTGCATCTCACCGCCAGCTGGGTAATGGATCCTTATATAAACAGCCCCCACACCCCACCCCAGAGGTGACCCCATCTCAGCTTTGGGCAAGGGATCTTTGTGCATTGTATTGAGCTTAGTATTTAACTCGTGTGTTTTTTCTGGGAATTTCTTGGGAATTACCAGGTTCAGATGCAGGAAAAAAGAGATTCACTGGGAAACCTTGGAACCGCCAGGTTGAGATTGAAACCTGACATATCTGATAACATGGAGATCATGGTGACTGGGGTCCATCTCTTACTGATATAGGAGGGCAAGTGTTAATTACCAGTCATTATTTATCTATCTATCTTTCTATCCACTCATCCCTCATCTATCTATCTATCTATCTATCTATCTATCTATCTATCTATCTATCTATCTATCTTAATAATTCAAATGTCTGTTTTTTTCTGTGTCCCCAACCGAGATAGTGGGATATTTTTTGTGAAAATTTCCTAGTCAGTGAATTTTTTCCAGTGATCATTAGTTTTAAATGGCCAAGATCTCTGCAAAACCTTTCTAAAAAACAAAAAACCCTGTGATTAACTTTTAGGAAATGGAACATTTGCACAAAACTTTTATTTTAAAAACAACCTGTGATGAAGTGGGGGATTTTGTTACTGTTTTGCATGAATACTGTGTGTGCCTCAGTTTCCGTGTGTGTTGTGTATGTAACGAGGGGTTGACAGAGGGGGATTGTGGTTGCAGAGGGCCAGGTGTGACCTTACCTAGCAGCCAGGACCGCGGACACTGGCCTGGACAGTGTGGAACTTAGCAACCAGTGGCCTGGAGGTCCAGCCCATCTTGGGAGCCAGCCAGTTCTGGCCTGTGGGAGGACAAAGGCCAGAGGAGAGATGGCCCCAGAAGGAAGCCGGTTCTGGACAGTTGGGGAACAAAGGATGGAAGAGAGAGCACTCAGGTGACCTGTTTGCCCAGGAACAAAGGCAAATGGTGGAGGCGGGGCTGGTGGGGGAGGAGATATGGGGGGCTCAGCTGGAAGGAGATGGCTTCTGGACTGGAGAGAAAGAGGGGCCTGAGCCACCTGGACAGGGTCAAACCCAGCTGGATGGTGCTGAGACTGGCCAGGCCTGAGGGCCCTGAGAACTGCCTGTGCTGGGTTCAGACGTTCAATAAACCTCCTGTGTTACACTGGCTGAGAGTCACTGCAGGGTAGAGATCGGGGGCTGTTGCTCCCTTTGAGGGTGAAGGCCGTGGGGGCACAGAGCGAGGAGACTCTCTGAGGGGGCCCACAGCGAGAGACAGGCAGGCTGAAGGCTTGGAGAGGTGCGGTTCCAGCAAGCGCTGGGGCCCAGATCTTATCCCTCCAGAGTGCGTGTGACGCCGAGAAGGGCTGTCACACTTAAGGGGAGTCCTTCCAGGGACCTTACGCAGCCGAGAGAGCCTGGGACCTTGGAGTCTGTGACACAACCCAGATCTGGTGCAATAGGTTTAATACAAGAAACAAAACATAATTAGCATCATTATATAAAATATATCCTAAAATAATAGTCAACGTATGTATATACCCAGTGTATGTGTGTGCGCACTGTCTATATGTACTCTCTCTCTCTCTCTCTGTATATATATGTTTGTGTGTGTATGTATACACACATACACATATATATTATATTAGCATAAAACTGAGCATAATTTGATATATTCTCTATATAAACTTTGTGTGTGTATATATATGTGTGTGTAGGTATATAATAACATAATAGTAGATATAGATATACATACACACACCCACATATATATATATACATACACAAGGAGACAGAAAAAGAGTGAGAGAGAGAAGTATATATCTACATTAAAATATTGAACACAATCGATTCAGCATTTCTCAAAGACTGAATACTTACTTTCATGCTAAGTTTATGTCTGGCTTTGTGTAACTGCACCACCTGGTGGTTCCCTTAAAACAGCCTGTTCCTCCCATCCCATCTCTCCTATCCAGGATTCTTTGCCCAGAGCCCAGATGTGGGCCTGAGGGTCCCAGAATCAGTGTAAGCCTAAGTGGGTCTCTGCTCCTCGTCACAGGTATCCCACCACTGTCAAGCAAGCCAGCCAGTTCCCCACCCTGGGGTGGATCCAACCCATCACCCACAAGAGGTCAAAGGCCCAGTGGCCCATTCCCTGCCCGGCTAGTGACTTGAAACAAAACTTTGTCAAAATTTGTAGCAAAGTGAAAACTGTTTGGGTCTGTCATAAACATAGAGATAAGGGTAACATAAAATCCCTCCTGGGAAGCTGTACTAAATCACTTGTAAGGGGTTAAGAAGCTCAAATAATCTGGTTGGCACCTGACCAAAAGGACCAATAAGGAAAGAAGATACTTTCAAATCTGGGGCGGGGAGGTTTTGTTTGTGTTCTCTTTGTTTGCGCCCTCTCTGGATGGAGAGAGCGACCAGGCAAGTAAAAGATCTCCTGAAAACATACCTGAAATGATCCATCTAAGATTACAAAAATTGTACGTAAGGGCAAGGAAATGAGTTAGGTTATTTTTTGTCTTAACTTGTGAATTTTCCCTATGCTAAGAGGGAGTTTTATTCCTGTTTTATAACTGTGAAGCTGAGTCCAGAGAGGAGTCCTGCAGCCTAGAGATCGGGGGACGTTGCTCCCTCTGGTGGCAGGGAACTCGGGGGTGCAGAATGAGGGGACTCCCTGAGGGGGCCCAGGCAGAGCCAGGCTGCTGAAGGTTCAGAGGTGTGGTCCCAGGAGGCGGCACGGCCAAGAGCCTAACCCCACAGGGAGAGTGCACCCCCAAGACCGGCTGTCACCCTGAAGGTGGTTCCTCCCAGGAGCAGTACGAAGCCGATAGAGCCCCGGCCTGGAAGTCCAGGACAGCTTGGGGTCCCTGCCCGGTTGGGTTGAATTGGTGTAGACAGCGAAGGAGCTGGAACCCACCGAAGCATCCCAGGGGCGGGACTCAGGGAAACCCTGAGGTGAAGGAGAGGCCGAGGGGCTGGATGTCTCAAGGGGACGTCAGAGACTGGAGATGTGGTTGCTGCAGGCAGAGAGGGCAGGAGTGCAGGGCCCAGAGATACAGGAAATCTTGGGCCAGGAGAAACTCAAAGAGTTATGTGACGGGTTAGATCACAGAAACCACCTTGGGGCTGCCAACTGATGTGCCAAGACTACTTCTGCCCCTGCTTTCCCTGTCAGCTTGGGACTCCAGCACCCTGTCTTGTTGAGGCAGACACGCCAGTCTGCTCCAACACAGACCCAGGGCCTGAACCACATGCCCCAAAGCTGCAGACTTAACTGAAAGCAGCTTACAGAAGTGTTCCTGTCTTTAACACTCAGATACCCAACTCCCAATGGGGTCCAAACCCCAAATAAATCCGTTTTACCCTGTATAAAGCTCATACAGGGTAAACTCATAAATTGTTCGCCCTCTAAAACACTGATCGAGAGATATGCATAGCTGTTTGCCTCCCCCCCCCCCAGTTATTAATACATTCTCTGGGTTAATTAATAAGTAAAAAGTGATTTTATTAAATACAGAAAGTAGGATTTAAGTGGTTCCAAGTAGTAACAGACAGAACAAAGTGAATTACCAAGCAAAATAAAATAGAACACGCAAGTCTATGTCTAATACAGTAAGAAAACTGAATACAGATAAAAACCTCACCCCTCAGAGGAATTCCATTAAGCTTCCTTTTACAGACTAGTTTCCTTCTAGTCTGGGTCCAGAAATCACTCACACCCCCTGTAGTTACTGTCCTTCGTTCTTAGTACTGTCTTAGCTATCTCTTTAGCCAGCTGAAGACAAAATGGAGGTGTCTCCCAGGGATGTAAATAGACTTTCTCTTGTGGGTGGAGACCCCCTCCTCACTCCTATGCAAAGTCCAGCTCCAAGATGGAGTTTTGGAGTCACATGGGCAAGTCACATGTCCATGCATGACTCAGTTTTTACAGGCATCAGCCATTGTTTACATGCTACCCTGAACGTCCTCAGGTAGACTTCTTATGTGGATTGGAGCTTTCCAAGATTCATTGTCCTTTATGTGTTTCTTGATTGGGCACTTAATTTGCACATTCCTTTCTCAAGTAGCTGACCAAATACTTTACTAAGGCTACTTAGAAATCATGCAAGTACACAGCCAATATTCATACCTTCGAATACAACAATGACACATGCATACAAATAGGATGAATAGCTTCAGAGTGAGCTGTGTTTAACCCTGGGGAGGAAACAACCACCCACTACCCTGGGAGCAGAGCTGGCCAGGGAGGTGGCAGACAGGTCCTCTCTGAGCCCAGCGGATATGTCTGCTTGTACCCCTGGGCTCAGGCCCCTCTGATCCCCATTGGGAGTGGACGGGGTAGTCAATGGGGAGACATTTGGGTGGTGGGGAGATTCTGGGAGCAACACTCTTGTCGGGGTGGGCAGAACCAGCAGGGCAGTATGGCTGCCTGCCAGGTTGTCTTGCCCAGAAGTGCGAGAGCCCAAATCTCCATCTTCCAGATGCAGGGCCCAGGAGAGGGCTCAGTCTGCAGGGCGGGTGGGCGGGGCAGGGCAGAGCCCGGTGGGACAGTCATCACCTCATCCCCATTGAAGTAGATGGAAGGCGGGTCCAGGGGCAGTGGGACAAGGGCGCAGAGGTGATGCTGACATGTCCAAGGTGGTGGACCCGGATCAGGTAGTGCCTAATACATACCTAACCCTTCGGGGGGGGGGGGGTCGGACCCCCAGTTAACGTGCCTGTAGCGAGGATCCATGTGAAATGCAGGGCCAAGGGCAGCCCAACAGACATTGGGGTGCAGGATCAGTTACCTGTGAAATTTCTGAAGAGGGATGGTTTGGAGAACTGGCCCAACGGTGCCCTGGCCTTTGCCTGTGGCTGGAGCCAGTAAGGATCACTCAGCCCGGCCCCAGGGATCTACAGCAGGGGACGTGGAACATCCAATGAGGGGAGTGAGTTACCGGGGACAGGGCTTGACAGGACTGAGACCGAGGCTTTGTCCTGAGGTGGGGAAATTGAGCCACAGCCAATGGGTGCTGAGGGCCCCAACCGAGCAGCTGAATTCCAGCCCAAGGAGCAGAAGGATCTCTCCTGGGAGAAGCTGAGGGTCCTTGTGGGCCACAGTGCTGCAAGACCCTGGGGGAGGACTGCAGGGAAAGATCCCTGTAAGAGAAGGTATCCAGTACCAGGGAAGGGCTCCCAGAGGGTAAACTGAACCTTGTGGGATCAAGCAGAAGCTGGTGGTCCCCCAGGAATGTCATGGCTAGGTGTTGTACCTGGCCCCCGATGTCTCTCTCTCTAGACATCAGGGGATCCAGGGCACCTGGCAAAGGTTGCTGCAGAACTTCTCCTGTCCCAGGAATTCACAGGCATCCCCTGTTTTGAGTTGTTGTATGGCACGAGAGGGAGGGGACCCCTGGACATTATGTGGGACAAATGGAGGGGGAGAGAGAAGATGAAATGGGGAAGCAGGACTGGAGTATATACTATCGTTCCGAAGAAGGATCACAGAGTTCACTGCTTTTGCCAGGGAGAGTTGAGCCAGGGCCCAAGGGAAGCAGAAGGTCTGGCACAATTGCGTGCCGGCTCCTATGGCAATGTGGAGCAGGAGTAGGGTTGTCAGGTGTCCAGTTTTCAGTATCCCCTCCCAAACCCCAACCCTCTGCCTCAGCCCAGAGCCCCATCCCATACTCCAAACCCTTTGGCTCCACCCCCCCAACCCAGAGCCCCCTCCTGCATGCAAAATCCCTCATCTCTGGCCCCACCCCAAAGCCTGCACCCCCAGCCGGAGCCCTCACCCCCTCCCACACTCCAACCCCCTGAGCCAGTCCGGTGAAAATGAGTGAGTGACAGAGGGAGGCGGGGATGGAGTAAGAGGGGGCGGGGCCTGAGAGAAGGGGCGGGGTAGGGCAAGGATGTTTGGTTTTGTGTGAGTAGAAAGTTGGCAACCCTAACCAGGAGAGGGGTCTCAGCTCAGTGCGGAGGGAGCCTGGGATGGGCCCCATGAATGTGCTGGAGCTGCCCAGTCGGGCTCACAGCCAGCGGAGGGGACCATGTCCACATGACAGAGCTGTACTGTGACAGGGAGACATTCAGGCGCCCAACCAAAATTCCGGGCCCCAGGGTCCCTAGGGGGTGCGGGGCCCGGGATGGAAGTGACAAATCTGTCACTTTCGGGACCACCCACACTGGCCCGCGGGGCCCCCCAAAGTGCAGGGCCCGGAGCGGTCTTGCATGCCTAGGTGACCTACGGCCCACCTGGGCAGTTTAAAAGGGCCAGGGTCTCCTATTTAAATCACCCGGGCCACTGGCCAATTGCCCCCTTCCCCCACCCCCATCGGCAGGCCTGGAGACATCCATACGGCCACATGTGTGGGCAGTGGGAGGAGAAGGGGGAAGATTCCTGGTGGGTCTCTTCTCAGAGACCCGGAGCCAGCTCCTCGCTGGAATCAATCCCCTGATCTGACCAGCTAACCCCTGCCCAGCAGGCAGAGATCAGAGGGGCTGTGTCCTTACCACCAGCTGTTCTCCAGCCAGCCTGGGCTGGACCGAGCTGTCCACAGCGGAAGGAGGGACGGAAAATAACCCTCCCATTAGCTGTTCCCCATTCACAGTCATGAGGAAAACAGCCCAGGCACTGGAGAGGGAGCTCAGAGACATGCTGGCGTTAGGGGTGACCCAGCCTCATGGGGTTGATCCCCAAGAGAGATGGGTCGATCCAATTCTGTGTGGACTGTCGGAAGCTCAAGGTCATCGGCTTGTCCCATGCCTAGGCCTGACGAGACCCTAGACAAGCTGAGCTGTGTCCAGTACCTCACTACTATGGATCTCATCAAAGGCTACTGGCACCTTTGGACCCAGATGCCATGTTGAAATCTGCCTTCATCACCTCTAGGGGGCTCTGTGAATTCCTGGTCCTGCTTTTCAGCCTCAAGGGGGCGTCTGCCACCTCCCAGCGCTGGGTGGGTCAGTTACTGTGGGGGGTGGACGACTTTGCCCTGGTGTGCATTGATGGTATCTGTATCATTAGCTAGTCCTGGGACAGGAGGAACCTGTGTCCCAGGTGAAGAGGGGGCTGGGATGTCTCTGGGAGGCAGGACTGACTATCAAAGCTGGAAAGAGTAAGGTGGGGATGGCAGAGGTGTTGTACCTGGGCCAAAAGGTGGGAAGTGGCTGCCTAAAGCCTGAGCCATCCACGGTGGAGGTGATCAGAGATTGGCCCATTCCTCAAACCAAGACACAGGCCCAGGCCATTATGGGGATGTCAGGGTACTGCCGGAGGTTTGTGTCTCACTTTAGCTCCCTAGCAGCTCCCATCACGGAGCTGTGTAAAAAGGGCGAGCTGAGAGAGAGAGAGAGAGAAAGAGAAAGAGACGTATTTATCTACATAAAAATATTTATCTACATAAAAACATTGAACACAATCGATTCAGCATTTCTCAAAGACTGAACACTTGCTTCCATGCTACGATCTTGCCTGGCTTTGTATAAATGTGCCATCTGTTGGCTCCCACCAGAACAGCCTGTTCCTCCCATCCCATCTCTCCTATGCAGGATTCTTTCCATAGACCCCAGACCTGGGTCAGAGGGTCCCCAAATCGGTGTAAGCCTGGGTGGGTCTCTGCTCATCATCACAAGTATCCCACCTCTACCACCCAAGCCAGCCAGTCCACCACCCTGGGGCTGGATCCAAGCCATCACCCAAAGGAGGGGAAAGGCCACGTGGCCCATTCCCTGTGGGGCTTGAAACAAAAAACTGTCAGATTTTTTAGCAAACTGAAAACTGTTTGGGTCGAAACAAAAAGAATAAAGTTTTTGGTGAACCAAACATTTGAAAAAAATATTTAGGGGTAAATCTGAAAGCATAATTTGATAAATGTTGAGGGAACCAAAAGTCACGGGGGGGAGGGAGGGGGAGAGAATCTTTTCACGTTATACCAAAAATCAAATGTGGTCAAAATTTTCAGTGAACCAGAAAGTCAGAAATAGATTTGCTTTGAGGATGAAACATTTTGTTTTGATTTCAAGCATTTTAGACATTTTTTAACTACAAAGTAAAATTACAGGAAATTTGAAACCATACAGTGATTTTGGATCGAGAAACTGAAATATTTCTTTTTGAAAATGCCTAGATAAAATATTTCCATTCTGGGGAATTTTGGGAGGTTCCATCCCCCCCCCCCCCCAAACAAACAATTTGGCAAAATCGACCAGATTCACCCAAAGTTTTGTTGTTGCCAAATTTGCATTTTGCACCAAAAAAAAAAAAAAACTTTGTCCATTAAACTTTCTCCCTGTGCTGGCTGGGAGTGGCTGTCAGAGCTGCTGGGCTGGGCGTTGTCTTTCAGGGATCAGTAACTAGCATCAGCTGGTCTGCTCTGTTCTCACAGTGGTTCTCAAACTTCATCCCACCACGACCCCCTTCTGACAACAAAAATAGCTACACAACCACAGGAGAGGGGATTGAAGTCTGAGCCTGCCCGAGAGCCGCTGCCCTGCCAAAGACCAAGGGCTTCATCCCCAGGTGGGCTGCCTGTAACCTGAGCTCCGAAGCCCAGGGCTGAAGCTCTCGGGCTTTGGCACTGGGCCCCAGCAAGTCTAAGCCAGCCCTGGTGACCCCATTAAAATGGGGTCGTGATCTACTTTGGAATCCTGATGCACAGTTGGAGAACCACTGCTCTAGAGGCCATCATACAGCGCTCATCATCGGGGTATCTGGACACCTTGAGGTCCTCATAGAGCAAACAAAGTCATCCAGGGCTGGCCTTAGCCATGGGCAAACGGGGCTGTGAGGGGTTCAGTCACAGAGACCCCCTTGAGACTGTCACCTGATGTGCTCAGGCTACCTCAGAGCCCATTTTCCCTGCCAGCTTGGAACTGCAGAAACCTGCCTTGTTGAGCCAGACACGCTAGCCTGCTGCAACACAGACCCAGGGTCTGAACCACATCCCCAAAGCTGAAGACTTAACTGAAAACGGCCTAGCAAGTACTTCTGTCTCCAGCACCCAGACACCCAGCTCCCAGTGGGATCCAAACCCCAAATATATCTGTTTTACTCTGTATAAAGCATATACAGGGTAAACTCATAAATTGTCCACCCTCTATAAGACTGATAGAGAGATATGCACAGCTGTTTGCTCCCCAAGGTATTAATCACTTACTCTGGGTTAATTAATAAACAAAAGTGATTTCATTAAGTATAAAAAGTAGGATTTAAGTTGTTTCAAGTAATAACAGACAGAGCAAAGTAAGTTACCAAGCAAAATAAAACAAAACACACACGTCTAAGCCTAATATATTAGGAAACTAAATACAGGTAAATCTCACCCGCAGATATGTTCCAATAAGCTTCTTTCACAAACTAGACTCCTTCCTAGTCTGGGCCCAATCCTTTCCCCTGGTAAAATCCTTGTTAGTTCCAGCTCAGGTGGTAACTAGGGGATTTCTTCATGACTGGCAGCCCCTTTTGTTCTGTTCCACCCCCTTTTATATCTTTGGCACAAGGCGGGAATCCTTTGTCTCTCTCTGAGTTTCCACCCCTCCTTCTAAATGGAAAAGCACCAGGTTAAAGATGGATTCCAGTTCAGGTGACATGATCACATGTCCTGCGAGCCCCCCTCCATTCCTCCAGGACTGGTCCACAGCTATGCAATGGAGACTTGCAGGAAAACAGAGCCATCTAGAGTCAATTGTCCAAGTCAATGGGAGCCATCAAGATTCTAAACCACCATTAATGGCCCACACTTTGCATAATTACAATCAGGCCTCAGAGTTATGCTACATCTTCCTAGTTTCAGGTACAAGAATGATACATTCATACAAATTGGAGGAACACAGATTATAAGCTTTGTGATGATAAATTTATAATGTAGATTATAAACTTTGTAATGATACTTTACAAGAGACATTTTGCATAAAGCATATTCCAGTTACACTATATTCACATTTATAAACATATTTTTATAAAGCATGATGGAGTGCAATGTCACAGGGGCACCTCCGGAGCAGGGGTGCCCTCCCCCGCTGGCATCTGAAGCCCCGCTGCTCCTGCCCCCTGACTTGGAGCCGCCCCTGGCCAGTTGTTCCTGGGAGCTTCCTGTCTGCTTTAAGGAGCAGGGGGGAGGGGCTCTGATGTCAGGCTGTCCCCTGCCCCCCCATGTACCCCATCTCCGCAGAGCAGGTGGGGTGGGGGGACAGGGCTCATCGAGAGTGGGACGGTGCTGCTGGGGGCTGCTGCTATGTCTGAAGGAGCTTTCCTTCAGACTGCTGAGTGCTGCTCTCTTAAAGGGGCAGCATGCGGTCTCGCACCCACTCCCCCAGCTCACACACACCTGCAGCTCATACACACTGTCTCTGTCACACTCACCCCACCCAACACATACTTATATTGTTGTTGTTACTTGTTGTTACTTCCTGCAATGCACATATATGCTCTGTAATATTATTCTTTCAAAGTGCCGTTATTTGAGTTTTTGACTGGTCTCTGCATTTCATAATTTTATTTCTCTCTTGTGCTTACATTGAATTCTTTGAGTAGTGAGTTCTAAACTGCCTAACTTGTCCTGGCTGGAGTAATTATCATTATTACTGTTATTATCATATTGTGCTTTGTCATTCATTATGTAAAGTGGTACAATCAAATAATAGTATTCTCCTAGAATGGAACTGTAGCTTGTACTCACTTTAGTGATGCCAGTTTCAAAAACATTAGCTAAACACAGAACTATAGACACTGCGCAGATGAAGGTCACTTATTTTCAAATTGTATTTTTAGTTATATCTGTAAATTAACTTAAAATTTGCATGAAAATAACTGCAGTTCCAACTCTGATACCAATAGCAATGATGGAGTCAAATGTTAGTGAGTCACATACATGATTGTGGTCAGTAAACATAAATGCCAAAAGAATTAGAAAAATGAATTCCCTTTCTTAATAAAAGAGGAAAAAAACCACAATCACATATGTTAAAATTATGTTTTAAGTGAAAAACAATTGACTAAAATAGAGGAGATAATGGCAGGAACACAGTGCGTCTGGGTTAAGCAGATATTATTTATTTTTATTTCTCTCTACTAAAGATAGTGTATGAATTGTCAGACGTGTGTTTCTGATACCCGAGTTAAATCCCCAGAATTGATACCTCAAGGCTTGGGAATATCTTGCTGTATTATCTCCTCTAAATATACATTTTAAACGTGGCTTTAATTGTCATTTCTATGTGTTTTTTCTTTCTTTATATAACAATTAGATACAGTGCTCCTGTCAACTAATCGCTAAGTTCTTATCTGCAAATCCCCGAGAGTTTTCAGGTGCCTAAGTAGTCCCTGGAATCATGGTTAAAGTTTCCTCCCCCGGCCCCAAATCTGAACTGGTTCCCCTGCCCCGGGTGAGCCAGGAGTGCCCAGAGGGCTGCAGGAGGCCATGGGCTCTGGCGAGATGCAGCCCACGTGTGACAGCGCGAAGTCTTGAGCCACATGCCGAGCATCAGGCACCAGAAGCCCCAGCAGCAGCGCAGGAGGGTGGTAATACACCATGTGCCAGGCCCCCCTGACTTCTGCGCTGCTGCTGGCGGTGGCGTTGCCTTCACAGCTGGGTGCCAGCCCCTGCCAGTATCAGGCCACCCTGCCAGGGCTTAATTTGAGCAACAGATGAGCTCTGGCATCTCTTTCAATAGAAATTAAACACTGTGGGAGGCAACGGGGCCCATTGGCCTCACCCAGGGTGGCAGTCCCCCCAGCTGAGCTCTCATTCTCTGTTTCCTCAGTCCCTTGAGTTTCTAATTCCTTGTCGGCTCTTTGGTGGCTGAAGAACAGCCTGATCTTCACGCTGGACTCAGGCACCATGGATTCCCTGGCCCCCGGCCTGTCCTTCCTTCTGCTTCCATGAGAGCAGCAGAGTGTCCTGGGAGAGAGATTCTGGGGTATGTAAGTGGCTGGCAGTCGGGATAGATAGATAGATGATGGGTGGGTGGGTGAGATTGTAGGTGAGTAGGTAGATGGGTGTGTGAGTAGGTAGCTAGGCTGGGTGGTAGGTGGGTAGATAGGTACATAGGTGGGTGGTTAGGTAATTAGTTGGGTAAGTGGTTAGATAGATAGGAGGTATGTAGGTTGGTAGATCAGTAGGTGGGTAGGTCAGTGGGTGGTTGGGTCAGTGGGTTGGTAGCAATGCGGGGTAGTAGGTAGATGGGTGGGTCAATGGGTACATAGGTAGGTAGTTGGGTGGGATGGTGGGTGTGTGAGTGAGTGAGTAGGATGGTAAGTTTGTAGGTAGGTGGGTAGATCAGTGGGTAGGTCGATAGGTGAGTCAGGCACCATAGATTCCCGGGCTCCCCACCAGACCTTCCTTCTTCTTCCACGACAGCAGCAGGGTCTCCTGGGTGAGAGAGATTCTGGAGTATTTATGTGGCTGGCAGTCTGGATAGATAGATAGATAGATTAGATTAGATAAGTGGGTGTATGGGGATGAACAGATGCATAGACGGGTGGGTAGGTACATAGTTGGGGGGGTGGATAGACGGTAGGTAGGTGGGTAGGTATATGGGTAGGTGGGTAGATGGGTGAGTGGGTAGGTTGGTGGGTGGGTTGGTAGCTGAGTTACCATCTTTAATAGAGCAGGGTGAGGTAATAGACCAGGAAGAATCCAGTCGCCATGAAGATGAGTTTGCAGCTAATTTCGATAAATGCCCGAGTGAGTCCACCTGATGGAGGTAAAAGAAGTCGAGAGTCTGGGATAGATCCCTTGAACCCCTGCCCCGAGCCAGCCAGCCCCCCACCCTCGTCCCCAATCCCCTTCCAGCTCAGGGTGCTGTTAGCCTCATTCCCCTGGGCCCAGGAGCTGACCTGCAGAGCCCCCCATGAACCTTTCACAGCCAGGGGCTCCCCGTCCACCTGCCACTGGAGCCAGGGCAGGGGGTGTGAGCACAGGGAGCAGCTGCAGCTGACGCTAGGCCGCTGGTCCTGGCAGGACAAGTTCAGTCCGGTCCCCGGCCGGGGGCTGTCTAGGGACCGCAGGAGACACAGCAACAAATTAATCGCCTGCGAGAGAAACCCTGGGGCAGGGAGTCATCTGGGTCAATCCCACTCACACCCAGTGGCCGGGAGTCCCACTGATTAACACCACTCACACCCATTAGCCGGGAGTCCCATGGGTTTACCCCACTCGCATTCAGTGGCACGGAGTTCCGTGAATTAACCTCACTCACACTCAATGAGCAGCTGGAACATCCCCTGGGCAGAGCTCTCTGGGCCCAGCACCTGTAGAATCCCCCGTCTCAGCCGTCACGTTGGGCAGCTCCAGTCACAGCTGATTCTCCCCCCCCCAGGCCGACCCCCCCTAAACCTAGTCCCAGCCCCAGTCCCAGCGCTGCCATGGGGGAATAGCATGGGCAGTGAGCAGGAGAGGACCTGGGGGCAGAGCATGAGCGGGGCCACGTAGGGCTGTTTGGGGCAGCTCAGCCTCCCCTGGCCTGCAATACCCACCACTCATGAGCCTGGCTGAGCCTGGGTCCTGCCCCTGAGCGTGGGCAGAGCGTGACTAGGAGGCGCTCACTGATTCCCTGGTCTCCCAACGCGGCCTCTCACCGGGGCATCCGTTGCTCGTCAAGTTCCCAGTGATGGTGGGGGGCCCGGTCGGGTCTGTAACACAAACCAGACAGGGAGGATCAGGGGCGCTGGAGAGCACCGGAGGGGGGTCGCTAGTGATCACTGAGCCTAGACACTGACCCTCGCTGTGAGCTCAGCTGGGGGATGGGAAAGTCCCTGAAGTGACACAAGACCCGTGGGTGGGGAAGGGAAGCAACAGACCTGACTGAGCCTGACCCAAGAGGCGCCCGACGGAACCCAGGGGCCGGGTTAAGGCCGCGCCGGGGAACCAGAATCGTGGGAAATGGAAACCCAAGGGACCAAAACTGGTTGGTCAAAATTGGGCCTAATTGGCAGAGTCACTAACGAGGGGCCAGGCTGCTCCGGCCTGGGTATTTGAGCGAGCGTCACCAGTGCCACTCTCTGCCGGGCGCGTGGGCATTCAGTGTCCTGCTCCCCAAACGTGTCCTCCCCACGGTGGGATAGAGCCAGGGGTCTAAATATCCCCACTCCCACCCCCACCCCAGACCCAGCCATCACCAGGGACATCAGACACACCCGTCATGGCTCCTTTGCCTTCCTCCCTCGGTTCATTTCTTCCCAGCCCTCTCCCTTTGTCCTCTGGCATAGCTGGCCAGGCCTGGATATTTTGCAGCCCTGCTGCACCCAGAGGGGCGGCTGAAAGTAACACGCGGAACAGCTGGACGCTGATACTGGCTGGCCGGCCTGGCAGGGTCCGTCCACGCTGCCCTCAAAGCCCCGTGGCGCCGAGCCTCAGAGCCTGGGTCCGTTGGGTCGGGCTCACGGGGCTCGGACTGCGGGTCTCTGATTGCAGCGCGGACATTTCCTCCGAGGTCTGTGTAGAAGTTGGGGGTCGGGCTGGGGCCTGGGCTCAGACACGGGCGGGGGACTGGGGGGCTGTTTCCTTCTAAATCTCCCTCCGGCTGAGGGAACAAGGGCCGTCCTTACACTGATGCCTAATTTGATCCTTCACATCGCAAAGGCGGCCGCTGATTTCCCCTCTGCCCTGGATCTGCAGCGCAACGGTCTGTGATGTTAATAGTTTAATATAATATATCATTGAAAGGTGACAGGCCAGAAAGAGTTAATTAACTCACAGCCTGACCTGACCCATGGCCGAACTTTAGAGACTGGTTAGGAAGATATGTAAATGAATAGAGCTTGAAATGCAGACTGCAGTGTTAGAGAGATAAGGGTAGCTGTTTGATCAGGTCTTGTGATATAAGCAAACAAGTCTTGTCTATTGCTATAGCTTTGATTCAAAGATCAAAAAAGGAATATTAACATTTAGGAAGATACTTAAGTGAAATAGTATTATTGTCTATATGCCTCTTTGAAGGTTGTGGTAACCTGTATCCGAACTGTTTAATGGATAAATTATCCTGTGCTAATTGACATAATGTTTTCCAAGGCCAAAAGGCTGCAGGAAATGTATAAAAACCCTGGGACACGATCCTTCCTCATCTCAGATCTGCTGTGGGTTTCAAGAGTGGGAAACCTTAAGCCAGAAGGATCACTGGAGTCACCGTGAATATGGACATTGGACTATAACCTCGGGACTATTTCTAAAAGGACTTTTGGCAACTACAATCTCATCTCTGCTATGTACCTGAACATAAAGAATTCAATTCAAGTCTGTACGTATATTGATCTTTTAACCAACACGCTCTCTCTTTTCTTTTTTAATAAATTTTAGTTTAGTTAATAAGAGTTGGCTATAAGCGTGTATTTTGGGTAAGATCTAAGTTATAATTTGACCTGGGTGTGTGGCTGATCCTTTGGGATTGGAAGAAACTTTTCTTTTATATGATGAGATAAGATTATCAGTAATCATCATCATACCTGACATGTGTGTCTGGGTGGAGGTCCGAGGCTGGGCACTTTAAGGGAACTGCGTTGTTTGGACTTTTGAGTAACCAGTGAGGTGCTATAGAAGCTGTTTTGTACTGGCTTGGGTAAATCTAAGTATTGGAATATCCACCAGCATTTGGGATTTGTCTGCCCCGTTCTGTTTGCAGTTCACCCTAATAGAGTGACCACAGGCAGCATCGTCACAGGGTCACAGAACATTTAATGGGGGTTTCCCTGGGGCAGGGCGGGCCAAGGTCTCTAGGAACAGAGCCCGGAGCACGTTTAGTGCTGGACAGTGACTGGGTCCCATTAACACTCTGCCCCATATAGAGCATCCACCGATCCCAGCAGAAAGGGGAGGGGGTGGAGGAAACACAGTGGGACAGCCTGGGAGGTGTCAGGGGGAACTGGGGTGGCTGGTGTGAGGGGAAATCCTAACAAGGGGGGATTGGAATGGGGGGTGTGGATCACAGGACAGGAGGATCCTGGGGGCAGGTCAGGTCAGGTCGAGGGTAGAGAGGGGACCCATAACCAAGGGGGGCAGGAAGGGGTGAAGGTCCCAAGGGAGAAGGGGCTGCAAGGTGTGGATGGAAGGGGCTTGAGTAGAATTGGCCGAGGGGGCATGGTGGGGGGTGGGGATCCCAGCACAGGGCAGAGTTGGGGGAGGGGCTGGAGGACAGGGCTGGGATAGCCCACGGAGGTGGTGATCCCAGCAGAGGGAGCTGGGGGCTGGCGTGGAGGGGATGGGGAGGTCACTCACAGCTGACACTGAGCCGGATGGTTCTGCGGGTGGAAGGTCCCTGTGCTGAGCTGTAGGTGACGCTGCAGACGAGCTCTTTGCCATCGTCCCCCGGCGTGGGCGTGAAGCTGAGCGCGGAGCTGTGGGCCCAGGTGCCGTTTGCCAGCTGGGCCGAGACGTCCCGGGCTGTGTCGCTGAACGGCCCTGTCCACTTGACTTGAGGAGGGACCCCAGAGCAGCGCCCAGGGGCCGTGCAGGTCACAGTCACTGGCTCCCCAGCCAGCAGCATCCCTGGCAGCCCCCGCGCCGGCAAGATCTGGATCTCGGGCTCCTCCGTCAGCTCTGAGACACGGGGAGAGGGGAGAGAATCGCTTGGGGACATGTGGCATTTGCCCTTTAGGGTGCCGGCTCCGATCCGGCCCCAGGACGGGGACTGGCTGGCTCAGGGGGGCTGATGAGTGGTGTCATAAATATAGAGGGAAGAGTAACAACTTTATGTATGCAGTAGAATAAAATCCCTCTTTGGCAGCTGTACTAAATCGCCTTACCTGTAAGGGATTCATCAGCTCAAATAACCTAGTTGGCACCTTACCAGAAGGACCAATGAGAAAAGAAGATACTTTCAAATCTGTGGGGGTGGAGGGAGGATTTGTTTGTTTCTCTTTCTTTGTTTTTCCCTCTCTGGACAGAGGGAGAAACCAAGCCGGTACAACATCTCCTGAAAATATACCTGGAATAATAGAGCTAAAACCACAGAAATTGTAAGTAGGCAAGGAAAAGCGTTAGGTTATCTTCTGTTTTAGCTTGTGAATTTTCCTCTGCTACAGATATAGTTTGATTCCTGTTTTTGTAACTGGGAAGCTGAGCCCGAGGGGAATCCTCTGTGTTTTAAATCTTTTATTTACCCTGTGAAGTTACGTTCGAAACTGATTTTGCAGGTGTGATTCTTTTTTATATATATATAAATAAATTCTTCTTTTAAGAACCTCATTGATTTTCAGTGTCCTGAAGACAAAGAGTCTGGTCTGTGCTCACATTGCTAATCAATTGGTTGGTATATTATTCTCAAGTCTCTGCAGGAAAGGGGGTGAAGGGGTTTGGGGGGATATTTTGGGGGGATAGGGATTCCAAGTGACCCTGCCCTGAATTTTTCTATAAATCACTTGTTGGTGGCAGTAATACCGTCGAAGGACAAGGGAAGGAATTTGAGCCTTGGGGAAGTTTTTAACCTAAGCTGGTGGAATATAAGCTTAAGGGGTCTTTCATGCGGGTCCCCACATCTGTACCCCAGAGTTCAGAGTCGGGGGGGGAAACCCTCACAAGCAGTGACTGCAGCTGCTCTTACCTGGCACAGAGATCGTGAGCGGAGGGGCAGTGCCATCGGAATTGGAGCGGTAAGTGTGTTCAAATATGCCTTTCTCGACGTAAAGGAAATATCTCCCCGCATCTGTCCGTCGGGCATCACTGATTTGCAGGGAGCAGTCACCATGCGCTGGATCCCCCGTCAGCCAGAACCGGCCCTGGGTCTCCTGCGACACATTCACACTGGGGACACTGCTGGCCACGGGACGATCCTTGCCCACAGTAGCTGGCTCCTTGTACCATTGTCCGTATAGCTCGGCCAAGGGATTGTCTGTGTCATATGAGGCTGGGTACGTGAAGTTGCAGGGGATGAGAATGCAGAGACCCTCCTGCACCGACACCGACTGTGGCACCACCAGGGTAAATGCAGGTGGCTGGGACAGGGACCCTGCAGGGGACGGGGAGGGATCGAAGTGGGACCCATAGAGAGCAGAGACCAACCCTGAGCTGCACCCCCAGCTCTGCCAGTTCCCCACACTCCCGACCAACACCCCCATGCCAGCCCAGCCCTGGGTCCTTGACCAAATCTCACTCCATTTAGTTTCCATCCCTCCCTCCATCGAGCCCCCTGCCCACTCGCTGTCACTCAGGGCCCCCCTAGCACCACACTGGGGCACTGGGCTCCCCTCCCTCTCTTGCCAGTCTCCCTTTCAAGTCCTGGGACAGACCTGGCACCACTTAGCGCAGGTTCTGCCCTTCCCTCTGCACTGGGGCTACAGGTGCTTCTTCCTTACCCCTCCAGAGCAGGGCGAAGATCAGGACCCTCAGCATGGCAGGACCCCCTGCTCTCCAGAGGGGGCTGTGAGGCGGGAGCTCCCTTTCCACGGCATCATGTTGTGGCAGCAGGTCTCTGCCCATGGCTGGGGCGTCTGCCTGGGACAGACCTAGAGACAGACAGGGGTGAGAAGTGTGAGAGTAGAGGGTGTTTGGGGATGCAGATATGCCTGGGGGACCATCAGTACTGCTGGGCTCTGCAGGGGGCTGATCTGGGGCTGCTGGCAGTGCAGTGACCTACCCCCCACACAGAGCAAACCCCAAATCACCAGACAGTTCTGAGAGATCGAGGGCTAAAAAAATCCTTAAATTGGTGAAAAAACCTGAGATTTTCTCTAAGAATCATGAGATCGGCCAGAAAATCCTGATCTGGTGACAGAAGATGGTCGGAAGGCAACGCAGATCAGAGCCTGCTTTGTTTCAGTCTTCCCACAAAAAAACAACATATGAGCAGGCAACTAGTGAAGTTAACACGGAGAACAAAGGGGATGGGCTGCAGATTGGTATAAGTAAAGAACACGTCAGAGATGTTCCGACCAATTTGAATGAATTCAGATCAGTGGGGCAGGAAGTTGTTCAACCCAGGGTGCTGAAGAATTAGTCGAAGAAATATTGGCGCCACTGGCAATAATATTTGCAAACTCATGGATGCCAGGAGAGGTCTCAGAAGATGGGAGAAGGGCTAACAGAGTGGCCATCTTTAAAAGGGGGAAAAGGAAGAGCCGGAGAACTATAGACCAGTCAGCCTGACCTCGACAAATGGAAACCAACTAGAGAAATGTATAAAACCTTCAATTTGTGAGGACAAAAGGGTGATCACCAGCCTGGATTTACCAAGAACAAAGCCTGCCAAACCAGCTTGGTTTCCTTCTTTGACGAGGTAACTGGTTGGGGGCTGTCGGAAAGTGGTGGACATAATATAACTGGACTTCAGCAAGGCTTTTGACACAGTCCCATATGACATTCTCAGAAGTAAGCTGGAGAAGACTTCTGACGGAACTCAAATGTGAAATTGCAGAACTACTATCTATCATTTAAATCAGCTTTTGTAACAGATGACTGGAGGATAGCTAATGTGGCAGCAATTTTTGAAAAAGGCTCCAGAGGTGATCCCGGCAGTTGAAGGCCAATAAGCCTAACTTCAGTGACGGGCAAACTGGTTGAAATTATAATAAAGTGAAACTATAGTAAAGAACAGAATTATCAGATGCATAGATTTGTTGGGGAAGACTCAATATGG
Source organism: Emys orbicularis (assembly GCF_028017835.1). NCBI lineage: Eukaryota > Metazoa > Chordata > Testudines > Emydidae > Emys > Emys orbicularis. The sequence goes on from NC_088702.1 coordinate 20,431,839, forward strand.
TTTTTGAGCGTGTAAAGGGAAATCATGGCTCACTAAACTAGTAGCATTTTTTGAGGGAGTCAACAGCATATGGACAAGGGTGACCCAGTCCATGTACTTAGATTTTCAGACAGCCTTTGACAAGGGTCCTCCCAAAAGGATTTTAAGCAAAATAAGCTGTCATGGGATAAGTGGGAAGGTCCTCTCCTGGATCAGTAACTGGTTAAAAGATAGGAAATAAATGGCTAGTTTTCACAGTGGAGAGAGGTAAATAGTGGTATCCACCAGCGTTCTGTATTGGGACCAGTGCTGTTCAACATGCTCATAAATGATCTGGAAAAAGGGGTAAACAGTGAGGTGGAAAAATTTGCAGATGATCCAAAACTACTCAAGAGAGTTAAGTTCAAAGCTGACTGCGAAGAGCTACAAAGGGATCTTACAAAACTGAGTGACTGGGTAACATAATGTGAGATGAAATTCAATGTTAATAAAGGCAAAGTAATGCACATTGGAAAACATACTCCCAACTATACATATAAATTGAGCTGTTATCACTCAGTAATAGTTCTGTGAAAACATTCATTCAATGTGCAAAGATCATCAAAAAAGGGAACAGAACATTGGGAATCCTTAAGAAAGGGATACTTAATAAGACAGAAAAATGTCATATTGCACCTATTTCAGGTTGCGTCACCAGAGGCAGAGCATGCAAGTCAGGACAGGTGACAATACCGCTCTACTCGGCACTGGCCAGGCCTCAGATGTATAGAAAGGATGTAGAGAAACTGGGAAGGATACAGAGGCGAGGGATAAAGATGATCAAAGACATGGAATGCAAGCCCTAGGGTCACAGCCTGAAGGAACTGGGCATGGTTAGTTTGGAAAAGCGATTTGGGGAGGGGGACATGATCGTGGTTTTCAAATACTTGAAAGGCTGCAATAGAGAAGCTTGCGAAAAGTTGTTCTCTCTCACCCCAGAGGGCAGGACAAGGGGCAACGGGTTCAAAGTACAGCAGAGCAGATTGAGATTAAATCTCAGGAAAAACTCCCCAGCTGAGAGTGCAGTCGGAAAATGAACCAGACGCCCAGGGAGATCGTGGAAGCTCCTTCACTAGAGGGTTTTGAAAGGAGGCTGGACAGCATCTGTCTAGGTGCTTTAGAACCAACAAATCCTGCATCTTGGCAGGGGTTGGACTAAGTAACCCCTGTGGTCCCTTCTTACCCTGTGGGTCTTTGATTCTAGGATTCGCTAAAAAATCAAGGGATGTAATGTGAACAGCATGACAACCCCCCTCCCCAAAATTTGCTAATCAACCCCAAGGCTTGCTTTAAAAATCCTGAGATTGATGAAAAATTGTGATATTTGCTCTAAGAATCCTGCGATTGGCTTTCAAAATCCGCAGATTTGTGCTTTGTCCCCGCACACGATGCTTTTTGTGGCCTGTTGGCTCACTTCCCCTCCCCCCCACTGGTGCTGGTGTCGCCCCTGCACGATGAGTGGCTCGGTTCTGCAGGGACCCAGTGGAGCCGGATGGCCCAGTTGTTGGTAAAGTGTCCCGGAGGGGAGGTTGCAGAGAGCTGATGGCGCCCCCCTCTGCACCCAGAGTGGGGCACTTACACTGCCCTCCCTGCCCCACCCCTGTCTTCCCTGCCCCCACTCCATCCTGCTCCTCCTGCAGTTGGGACTCTCCTCCTCCCATGAAACTGGTACTGGCCACTCTCCTCCCCACTCTTGTGAAAATGGAAGGGGCCACTCCTCACCCGCCCCCCACACTCTTGTGAGAATAGTTTGGGCCACTCCCTCCTCCTCACTCCCCATCTGGGCAAGGCTGGAGTTCTGCAGCCTTGGAGCCGGTCACTGGTGCAGTGAGCTGGGTGGGCCTCAGCTTGCATCCCCCATGGCACCATCCCTTGCAAGAGGGGGCTGGCCTGCTCCCGCATAGTATCTGGGAGCCACAGGGGGTCTGTGCCTGATATAGCTCCATAGGGGGCAATGGGGTGAGCACAGGTGGAGGATGGAGAGAAGTTGGCACATATGTGCTCCCCCTGGGGTATCTATAATTGTCCCCTCTGCAATGCCTGTCCTCCCTGCCCCCCAAAACTGCCCCGGCAGTTCTATATCCCACCATCCCTCTGCTGCCCTCAGGTGTTCTCAGGAAGGAGGCTGAGGTATGAGAGTTGGGGAACCCCTTGCTGTACGTGGCCCCCGGGACCGACACCTCCGGTGTGGTCCCCATGGTGGGGGAGCCCTGGGGTGGGACCCTGCTTGGGCTGGAGGGGCACCCGCAGAGCTGTGGGGGCAGGGAGCGAGGGCTGGGATTGCAAGGGGCTGCGGGTTGCGATTAAGGGGCACGCCAGTCACGACAGACCATCCAGGTCCCTCCCTGACCCTAGTTCCACTCATCCCTTGACCTGCAGAGGGGGGCCCGGCGCCTGCCTCTCCGACCCTGCAGCCCGGGCTCCCCAGGGTTTGTGACTCAGAGCCTGGGGAAGCGGCATGCACAGGAATGTGAAAGCAGAAGTGAGTGCAGAGGGGAGGGGGTAGATGCTCTCTCTGAAACCCCAGCACCAGCATCCTGCCGACTTCCCCGCCCTCTGGCTGGCCCTGCCTGCGGCTTCCCTGCAACAGGGGCAGGCTGCATATTGCTTGTGGGGCTGGACATAGAATCCAGCAGTCCTGGCTCTGAGCCCCTCTACACATCACTCTGCTCCCAGAGCCAGGGACAGAACCCAGGAGTCCTGGCTTCGAGACCCTCTATATCTCACTCTCCTCCCAGAGCTGTGGATGGAACCCAGGAGTCTTGGCTCCCAGCCGCCTGTCCCAGCTCTATCCTTTTATTACCGCTTTTCCCCATCACACAATAATATTTGAATGCCAGCAGCTCAAGCCTCTTATCATATTGTACATGCTGCAGACGCTAATCACTCACCCTGAGCTGAGATGCAGCCACCTCCAGGCGGGGCAGCTGGGGAACAGCCACACAGCAACACTGCCAAGGGGTTACTCACCCGGAGCTGAGATGCATCCGCCTCGGGGTGGGGTGGCTGGGAACAGCGCACTGGAAAAGCAGGTGCCCAATTAGGACAGCTAGCGAATCCTGCCTCCAATGGGAAGAGCCAGGTGCATGTGGAGACCTGCCTGGGACAGAGTGGGCACGAGTGTCAGGGCGTGGGCTGTGGTGAGATGTGAGATTTCAAGACAGGAAGGGGAAGTAAGCGTGTGAATCTGGCCCTAGAATGTCTTGCAGAAGCCGGTTCCAGTGGCTGGAGATCTCGGTGCCATTGACACAAGTGGGAGATTGTCACAGACAAAGGCCTGCTCCCAGGGACAGCTGGCTTCCGGCCCCACCGCAGGGGGGCACCGGTGGCTGGGGATCGAGGGAATGGGGCATGGGGCCTTTCCCCTGTAGAGGGCCCTGGCTCCAATCTGCTCCAGGGTGGGGCACTGGCTGGCTCTGGGGAGTGGGAGTGGGACCAGGGATCCTTCCCCTCTAGGATCTCTTTTATTTTCTGTCTCTCGGTTCCTCAAATGTCTCCCAGGTCCCGGGTCACTGAGTGAGGGGAATCCCGTTTGATGGGACTCGGGTTATCGGCTGGATCAGGAGAAGCAGCTGGATTCCACGGCCCGCCATAGACACCGTCCTTCTATTTAAGAGCTGAGATGCAGCTGAATTTGGCACGGGTCATGGGGCTGTTTACACAGGGACCTCTCCCCAGTGCTGAGATGTGGCTGCCTCTGGGGTGGGTCGCGGGCGCTGTTTATACAAGGACTCCTTGCCCGGTGTTGAGATACACAAGGGTTTGGGAGAAACCTATAACTAAAACAAACACAGCGCCCCCTAGGGGCATTGGGACCAGCCCCGATGGCCGGGCCCTCCTGAGTCTCCCATCCCAGCCAGACCCTGGCCCGCTCTGCCCCAGGCCAGTGGCGCATCAGCTCTGCCCCCCTACGTGTGGGCACCGGCGGCTGTGCTGAGAGGCTGGTTGCTGAGCGGATCGTCCACAACAGGAAGATTCCAGTTGGTGAGTTTGCTCCACCTCCAGCCGGTCGGCCCCTCTTCGGGGCTGGGCGAGAGCCACGGAGAGCAGGGGAGAGGGTCCCATTGAACAGTGGGGTGCAGCCACTTGGACACAGGTCCCCAGCCAGTGGGGGAAGGGGCAAGTCTGGGGCAGATGCCTGCTGGGACTGTGGCTGCCAGGTCTAGTGGGTTATAACTCACTGTGCTGGATCCATGCGGATCAGGGCAGACCCCTGATCCTTCGGGTGAGAGCCGGGGCAGGAACCCCGGTGTCCGGGCCGGCCCCTAGCTTGGTGTGGTACATTCTGCCTCTGGTTAATCCCCATTTGGTTTCAAACTCTTTTTAACTAGCTGCCCGGGATTGCTGTTAAACAGATGCCCTACCTGGAGGTGGCTGCATCTTAGCGCCAGCCGGGGAATAGATCCTTATATAAACAGCCCCAGCACCCCACCTCAGAGGTCACTGCATCTCAGCGCTTGCCGAGGGGTCCCTGTATAAACAGCCCCCGCACCCTATCCCAGAGGTGTCCATATCTCAGTGCTGAGCAAGGGATATTTGTGTATTACAAATGCAAGTGCTCCACTTAGGAAGGAACAATCAGTTTCACACATACAGAATGGGAAGAGACTGTCTAGGAAGGAGTACGGCAGAAAGGGATCTGGGGGTTATAGTGGACCACAAGCTAAATATGAGTCAACAGTGTGATGCTGTTGCAAAAAAAGCAAACATGATTCTGGGATGCATTAACAGGTGTGTTGTGAGCAAGACACGAGAAGTCATTCTTCTGCTCTACTCTGCACTGGTTAGGCCTCAACTGCAGTATTGTGTCCAGTTCTGGGCACCGCAGTTCAAGAAAGATGTGGAGAAATTGGAGAGGGTCCAGAGAAGAGCAACAAGAATGATTAAAGGTCTTGAGAACATGACCTATGAAGGAAGGCTGAAAGAATTGGGTTTGTTTAGTTTGGAAAAGAGAAGACTGAGAGGGGACATGATAGCAGTTTTCAGGTTTCTAAAAGGGTGTCATAAGGAGGAGGGAGAAAACTTGTTCACCTTAGCCTCTAAGGATAGGACAAGAAGCAATGGGCTTAAACTGCAGCAAGGGAGGTTTAGGTTGGACATTAGGACAAAGTTCCTAACTGTCAGGTTTGTTAAACACTGGAATAAACTGCCTAGGGAGGTTGTGCAATCTCCATCTCTGGAGATATTTAAGAGTAGGTTAGATAAATGTCTATCCGGGATGGTCTTGACAGTATTTGGTCCTGCCATGAGGGCAGGGGACTGGACTCAATGACCTCTCGAGGTCACTTCCTGTCGTAGAATCTATGAATCTATTGTGTTGAGCTCAGTATATGACTCGTGTGTTTTTCCTAGGTCTTGTGAATTACCAGGTTGAGATGTTGGGAAAAAAGTGATTCACTGGGAAACCTTGGAACCGCCAGGTCAAGATCATTACCAGTCATTATCTATCTATCTTAATAATTCAAATGTCTTCTTTTTTCTGTCCTGAAAATATTTTAAAACATGGGGCAGGAATTGAAAAATGTGGGATATTTTCTGTGATAATTAGTTTTAAATGGCCAAGATCTCTAGAAAACTTTCTAAAATCCAAAAAAAATTGTGTGATTAGTTTTTATGAAACTTTTATTTTAAAAACAGCCTGTGACGAAGTGGGGGATTTTGTTAGTGATTTGCATGAATACTGTCTGTGCCTCAGTTTCCCTGTGCGATGCATGTGTAATGAGGTGGTGGGAGAGGGGGGTTGTGTTTCCAGAGGGCCAGGTGTGACCTCGCCTAACAGCCCGGACTCTGGACATTGGCCTGGACACTGTAGAACTTAGGAACCGGTGAGCCGGTGACCCAGCCCATCTTGGGAGTCAGCCGATTCAGGCCCATGGGAGGACAAAGGACAGAGAAGAGATGGCCCAGGAAGGCAGCCGGTTCTGGCCAGTCGGGGAACAAAGCACAGAAGAGAGGGGACTCAGGTGACCTGTTTGCCCAGGAACAAAGACAAAGGGTGGAGGCGGGGCTGGTGGGGGAGCTCGGCTGGAAGGAGGTCGCTTCTGGACTGGGGACAAAGAGGTTCCTGAGCTACCTGGACAGGGTCAGACCCAGCTGGACGGTGCTGAGGGTTGCTAGGCCCTGTAACCCTAAGGATGAATCTGCTTGCTTGCATAGATATATCTTTTCTTATGAATTTTAGTATTTGATGTAATAGGTTTATAGATTTATATTAAAAATAAGCTTGGCTGTAATGCAAGAGACCTACAGGCCAAAACCCTGTATATTAAGCTAAGCCACAGTTAGCATATTTTGGGACCCTTTACCCAGAAAAGTAAAGATGACCTATATTTGTTACCCAAATAGATAAAACACCCATGCAGCTGTCTAGAGACCTTTACCTAAACCGATAGACCATGAAGGATGACAAAGGGGATTTTTCAAAGTTGTACCCACAGACTTAACAAGTACACCACAAGTGCGTACATACCTGTCATCAATACACACATACATACTAGCCTTTGGGGTAAATGTACCCTAACATTTCTGTGGGGGAAGGATGAAATTTGGGCATAAGAGGAAGGATTTCCGGCATTTGCCCTATATAAAGGCGATTCATCTCGCCATTTTAGATGCAATCTATCTACTCTTCAATGTCTCCATCTTCAACAACGAATCAATGCTCCCCATCTACGATGGCTATTAACTATTAATAGGCCGTATTTTGTTTCTTTTCAAACTTTAAGGGGACTAGGTTAAGCTTGGATTTCCTACGCTTTATTTCAGTTTAAGGCTTATTGAATGAAGTTGGAGAGTAAACAGCTTTAACAGCTTTTCACATTAGTTTCCTCTGCACGCCTCTATATCTTCCAACACCAGGTTATTAAAAGAGACTGTAAGTATTAACCAACGTTTGCAGCTGTGGAAGCAGAGAAAGAACTGACAGGAAGGGGATGCAATGCATGACAGTTCCTTAGCAAGAGTCAGGCTAATTGTAACCCTAATAATGCGAGATTTGTAGAAGCGAGGAATGTGTGAGGCGAGTGGGAAAGAACTGTGTGAGAAGTTGTTGCAACCTTGTGTAGATAAGGTGTAGAAAATATTGTATGTAGACTAGAGTCAAAACAAGTGAGAAAAATAAGATATCAAGATGGCCTATATATAAGCAGAGTCAGGATGAGCTCTACCCTGACATCTGGTGGTGAATTATGGCGAGTGTGGAAAAGAACTCCAGGGGCTGATCTTGTTTGCATAGGCACACCCACTCGCCTGGCATGAAACAACAGCAACTGAAAGTGGTTACTTTGGCTGGTGTGGGATCCCCAGTTTTCTCTGTTATTGGGGCAGGAAGAATAAAGTTTTGTTACCCTGATTCTGTGAATCAAGGCCAGTGGAACTGTTGTATGACAGAAGGACTGAGTGAGTCCTTCACCATTACCTAAGTAGCACTTGCTTGACAAGGGGCCTGGGTTACAAAACCCAATGAATTGAGAGAGGATGGGGACAGGTATTTGTACCTGATGGGGTGGCTCTCTCTCAGGGTTTGAAACACCAATTGCATTACTGCCTCTCTCCGCTGTTGAATGTCAGAGCTAATTTTGATTCTATTAGGAGTCTAGTTACAGGCTGCTGAGCTGAATTCACTTTGGGCCAATGGTGTACTAGCACTGGGGCTCCCCTAATATGAGCTGACATTGCTAAGAGCTGAAATCACCAAAGAGCTAAAGTTATTAAAAGCTGAGATCACTGAGTGGTGTGTTAACTAGTGGGGGAGCCTGAAGCTATATTGCTAAGCAGCTGGCGGAGCAATTTGTGGGGACGACTGGAGGAGCAGCGAGCAGTGCGGAGCCTTGCGGGGCCGGTTGGAGCGGCCCAAGGAATGGCGAGCGGAGCTGTTTGCGGGGACGGCTGGAGCGGCTCACAGGTCGGTGAGCGGAGCAGCTTGTAGAGCGGAGCAGTTTGTGGGACGGCAGGAAGTGGACTGGCTCGTGGTGAAGGCTGTGGCGGAACCCCACGGAGAGACTGCCAGCCGGCCTCGGATCACGTAAGGTGCCCCATAACACCCTGCATGCCCCCCCTTTTTACTCTGGGGCTGCACTGACCAGGGACAGAGACTTTGGGGTCTGTTGGCCTTTTGGGACTTTGGGTCGTTGCTGGACCCAAGAGACTTTGGGGGTGTTGGACTTTGAGGACTCTGGGTGATTTTTGGGTTGCTGGATTCAAGAACCAAAGGGAAAGGACACGGCCCAATTTGCTGGGGTGGGTTTTTGCTCATGGTTTGTGTTATGAATCCTGTTTGTGGTGTTTTTCCAATTTAATGCTGATGTCGTTTACCTCATGTTATTAAACATTTTCTGTTACACTCAGACTCCGTGCTTGCGAGAGGGGAAGTATTGCCTCTTAGAGGCACCCAGGGGGTGGTATGTAATTGTCCCAGGTCACGGGGTGGGGGCTCAAACCGGTTTTGCATTGCGTTATTGAAACGGAACCCCTAGATACAGAACCCGGCCCTTGTTGCTGCCAACTTAGATGGGCAGAAGGGTTACATATGTATAAACAAAATGCAGCTGTTGCTTATTATTGTCTGTAATGAAAGGTATAAAGGTTTGCTGTAATTGTTTACCTGTAGAGAGACCTGTTTAGCTCTCTCCCTCTAAGCAATTGTTAGAGAAAATAAAGTATCTGACTTGCTGTACCCAAACAAAAAGTGAGAACTCTGTTATTCTCCGACACAGCACATAATATTGTATAATACATATATATTGTATAATACATAATATTGTATTATCATATGTATCTCTTGAATAACAGTAATACAATTGTAACTCTGTAATTCTGACTGTTTTACCATTTACTTACTATTTCATTGATTTTAATAAAAGGCCTTTATGACTATATCTGTCTCAGTGTGAGCTTCCTGTCATACCCCCGAAGGTCCTTTTTTAAACTCTGTGAAGCCTGATTCAGGATGAACTTTCATCTTCTGATCAAACAAATTGGTGAGCCTAAACCCATACTAATTAATATGCATAATAATTATTATTAATATTACCAATTAATTTAAAATGGAATAAAATTAAATTAAGTTAATAAATTAAATCAACACCCCAAATCAGGCTACAGGCTGGCAAGCCAGGCAGGAGTTTCGAGGAGTGTGTGACAGGAATTTTCAGGGATTCCAAGCATCCTTAGACCCTTAAGAAATCTCACTTGAGGCATAAGTAAATGGTTAAAATTACAGAGACTTACAAACTGTGTGCCTCGCCCTCTCTCTCAAGAATAACAGAAACCTAATTTCCTGTGACTGCGGCTTGGCAGCAGTCCCAGTATTCCAATGTTTGTGGTTTGACTTAGAAGTATTTGTGGTTTTGAATTAGAAGTTTAATTTTAAGGGTTTTTTTAATATAATACTGCAGGATAAAGTAATAGAGTTTTTGACCAAAGTGATATTATTTAAAGTGATACGTGCGTTTAAGGGGTTTTGTAAAGGTTGAAGTTATAACGAATGGTAGTGATAAGATATTAGCAGTGGCATTGGATCCGATGACCCACACTAGTGGTGGTGGGGGAGTTGACACAGTAAGGTATTAATTGCCGCTAGAAAGGCCACAATAAGTCAGAATTTGAACAGTTCAAAGATACCTTATCTCAGTCCCCTTAACTCTCCCCGACTGCACCTCTGATCCGTCTGCTCAGTATTCCCCAGTATTTGGCAGGTCCCAACAGGGAAAAGACCTCTCGATTTGCTACAATCCATCGAGGGAAGAGAGGGAATGTACCCCCATCCCTCTATTTTATTTACTTGGGATTTATTGAACAAAGTGTAAAAAACCGGATGGGATGTTATTTCCTGTTGTTCCTGTGAAGGGATGCCTTCAGTTTCAGAGAAAAGCAACAGAGTATTTATTCTAGTTTATTGAATAAGCTAGTAAAGTTGTAAAATTGAAACAAGTTCTCTATTTTGTATTAAGAGTGTTAAGAGTGAAGCAAGGGCAAGAGTAGAGTCTGTTGGAGTTGCCCGCAGTCTGGCTTTAGAAAACTTTGCCAGGAAATATATTCAGGAACATGGAGGAGGATTAGAACAGCTGAGGAATAGTGAGATGATTTCTGAGCATGGTAACCCTTGGGGTTTTGTAAGTGAGGTATTTGATGAAGAAACAGAGCAAAAAAAGAAAAGAGCTAAATTGGTAAAGGGAATAGCTGTTGAATGCCTGCTCATGGCTTGTAGTTCACTGGGAAAGAAATTGAATAAAAAAAATAGAGTTACTCAGGGAAGCTCAGCAAATGCTTGTGGCCTATGGAGTAGACCATGGTCGGATGTTGGAAAAGATTAAAGAATTAGAAAGGGGAGAAGATATGGTAGAGGAGGATAAAGAATTGATTCCCACCCCTATCAGTATGGTGGAACTGACAGAGGTAGAAAAACCTACAGGGCCAACAACTAGAAGTAGGGCAAGAGAATTAGCTCAGGCTGCTACAGTACCTTTAGAAGCGCAGTTGGAGATTGAATCTGAAGAGCCACAAGGAGAGTCAGAAAAGGAAGTTGGAAGTGCAGAAGCTACCGGCAGTCTGCAGATAGGAAAAGGAAGCCCTGACGTGGAACCACAGGAGGCGGAGATGAGGGTCATAGAAAAAGCAGCTAGTAATACAGAAGAGGAGATGAGCAAAGCAAAGGGGGAGGAAAAATCCTGTCCTCTGTTAGTACCAGCCCCTGATAAAGAGGCAGCGCCTTTAGAGACTGTCATTGTTCCGGGATTAGAAGATGCAATGGCACAAGTAGCTAGAGCATTACAAACATTGAATCTATTTCCCCATGTTAAGTATTCTCACATCTCTTGTCCAACTGTCTGTAATGGGCTATCTTGATTATCACTACAAAAGTTTTTTCTCTTACTTTTTTTTCTCTCTCTCTCTTACTGAATTAGCCTCTTAGAGTTGGTCAGACAACTCCCACCTTTTCATGCTCTCTGTATGTGTATATATATCTCCTCACTATGTGTTCCATTCTACGCATCCAGTGAAGTGGGCTGTAGCCCACGAAAGCTTATGCTCAAATAAATTTGTTAGTCTCTAAGGTGCCACAAGTTCTCCTGTTCTTTTTGCGGATACAGACTAATGCGGCTGCTGCTCTGAAACCAGTAATTTCTAAGTTACAACAGAAAGAGCTATGACACCAAGGAATAGAATTCCTGCTCCTCCACCCAATATTACATTAGCACCATATAGAGTAGAAGATCCATTCCCTTTGGGTGGACATTTATTGGCATTTGGGCAATCAACATTGCCTAGACCCCAAGAATTTCATGGGCCCTCTACACCCCCTTGGTATATGCTGGTATCCCCTCGTGTACCGGTAGAAAGCCCTACTACACCCGACCTTAGCAGACTAAGAGATGTCCTGCGTCAGTGTGGAGATGCCCTGAGTGTAAGACATAGCGGTTTTATGGAAAATTATCCTACATATCCAGGATTATGTCCAGTGGAAAGTTCTGATGGCTCAGATGAGGAAAATGTAAATTTAGGTAGAAGGAGTTGAGAAATAGAAATTATAGATTCAAGCTCAGATGGAAGCCCAGATCCTGATTTAGAAGGAGGAGCTTCAGATTCTAATTCTGATTGTCCTGTAGCAGTTGTTACAGATATTAAGACCTTGGACCTAGTAGCTAAGCAAGTAGGAATGATGGAGAATTCTTCAGTTGCAATGCATGCTGTGACAAAGTTCCTCCTCTATCTTGGTGGGTCCTGCGCTTATTGGTGGATTTTCTTGCCTCAGAGATTCACCATGTGGGTTGGGGAACAGCCCAGAGACCTTCCCCTCTGGAAGAACCCACAGTCCAGGTCAATTGGGAGGTTTGGGCAGAACCTGGGCCACACTCTACTCGGGGTTCCAGCACAGGGCCCTGTGGACTGCAGCTGTCTATAGTGCCTCCTGTAACAGCTGCATGACAGCTACAACTCCCTGGGCTACTTCCCTATGGCCTCCTCCAAACACCTTCCTTATTCTCACCACAGGACCTTCCTCCTTGTGTCTGATAACGCTTGTGCTCCTCAGTCCTCCAGCAGCACACCCTCTCAGCTCCTTGCGCCTCTTGCTCCCAGTTCCTCACACTCGCACCACAAACTGAAGTGAACTCCTTTTTAAAGCCCAGGTGCCCTGATTAGCCTGCCTTAATTGATTCTAGCAGCTTCTTCTTAATTGGCTCCAGGTGTCCTAATTAGCCTGCCTGCCTTAACTGGTTCTAGCAGGTTCCGGATTACTCTAGTGCAGCCCCTGCTCTGGTCACTCAGGGAACAGAAAACTACTCATCCAGTGACCAGTATATTTGCCCTCTACCAGACTCCTGTACCCCACTGGTCTGGGTCTGTCACAATGCACAACGTGTGCAAGAGACAACAAAAGTGTTTGGCTTACCAAGGGAAGATTGGGTTAAAATCTTACAACTCACAGTGAATCGAGCATTGTGGAGTACTTTGCCACCTGAGTATTGAATTAAAGAAAACACTTTTAATGAAAGAGTAGCCCTAATGGAACATAATCAGCATCCGGGGCAAGCTGGAGTGGCAATTCTGTCTAACCTAAAGCAGAAAACTAATGAAACTCCACATCAGTTTCATCTGTGGTTAAGTGCAGCCTGGCAGAGTCATATGAAAGAGGAAACAGATAAGCCACCATACATTAGTTTGCTGGTTAATAACTCTCTTCCCCAGTTACGGGAAATGGTTAATATGCACATAACTAATGATACTTCTTTAAAGAAGGCATTAGCCTTACTGGCCAAGGCATATGCACAGAGAGGCTCTAAAATAGGTCGGCATGGAGCAAAGGATGACTCTCTAGTAGTCATGCCTGAGTGTGGCGTGGTATCTGCAGTGGATGACTCTGAACCTGAGGGGTATGATTTGAACAAAATAGTGGCTAATCATGGAGACCAACCTGAGTTACAGGCGTTACTTTACAAGCATGCAGATGCCTTTGCTAAACACAAACATGATTGTGGATGCATGGCAGTCACTATTCTTGTGGAAGGAGGAGAGATTTCAGCCCCAAAACAGTATCCTTACCCAAAACAAACAAATCCGTACATAGAAAAGATGATCAAGTCTTTACTGACATAGGGAGTACTACGTAGATGTACTTCCACTGCTAATTCCCCTATTTGGCCTGTGAAGAAACCAGATGGTTCTTGGCATCTCACAATTGATTAGATGCCTGAATCAGGTCACACCCACTTGTGCCCCTACAGTGCCCAAGATGCCAGATCTGACCAAATCCTTTGACCCAGAGACTGGTTTACTGTATTAGACATCAGTAACAGCTTTTGGACATTGCCATTGGCTCACATTTCACAGGACCATTTTGCATTTAGTTTCCAGGGAGTGCAATATTCTTGGACACGTTTACCCCAGGGATATAAAAATTCTCCAGCTTTATTCTCACAGAGTTTCTACTATGTTGGGAAACAAATGGGTTTACATCTTCTGATGGCACACCGATTAGGTATGTATCGCTGATGAAATACATTGATTGGTTAGCAGTAATAATTACTGTTCCAGGGTGGCCAATTAAAGTAATAAAAGTGAAAGCTCACTGGAAATTAGATCCTTATGCTATAGAAAATGAGAAGGCTGATAAATTTGCCTGAGAAGGAGCCCGATCAGGGGAATTCTGTAAAGGAAAAGATCAGGAGTATTCTGTTACTACCCCTAGTCCTAAATGTCCTTTAGCCACAACTAAATTGGTACAACCCGATATACCAGATTTAAAAGATATGCAAAAATTGGATAAGGACATAGTGAAAGTAATCCTAGAGCTTTCCAAAACAGGAAAAGAAGGGTCATTAACAATAGACCCTTTGTACAAAAGACATGAGCAGCAGTTACAGGTAGTAGATGGAGTTCTCATGTATACAGGAGGTCCTTTCCCAGTGTGGGTAGTTCCAGCTCACCTACGGAGGGAAATGATGTACATGGTCTATGACACTCCTACAGGAGGACACCAGGGAGTGGACAAAACTTTCCAACATCTTGCATCTTGTAGGATGGTGGCCACTTCTTAGGATGGATATGCAAATATTGTGAGAATTGCCTGGCATGTGCCCAAGCTAATTCAACTCCATCCAAAAGAAATGCACCACTAAAATCCCAGGTGTATGAAGGTCCTTGGATGGCTTTGCAGTTTGACTTTGCCAAGGACTCAAAGAGGTAACCAATATCTATTGGTGTTTGTTGATCCTTTCTCAAAGTGGGTAGAGGCATTTCCTCTTAAAGCCACTGCCAGGGTCCTAGTAAAGGAAGTCTTCTCTCGCTAGGGGATCCCTGCAAAGGTAGAATCTGACTAGTGATCACATTTCATGGGACAGTTCTTTAGGGACTGTCTTAAATTATTGGGAGTCCCGCAGAGACCACACATCCCATACAGACCACAGTCGTCTGGGATGGTGGAACGAACCAATCAGACTACAAAAGTGATGTTGAGGAAACTGGTTGCTGCCAATGGACGTAACTGGGACACCCTCATGCCTCTAATTTTAATGGCATTGAGGGCAACACCGGCTGCATCTACTGATAAAACACCTTTTGAAGTGATGACAGGCCGAACAATACGATTACCAGAACATTTAATTTGGCACACTAGTGGCACTCAATTAGAGGGAATAAAAATGGATACCTACATGCAGAATCTGCAAAAACATTTAAATCAAATCCACTTGCAGGTAGCTGCCAAACTGGGAAAATCCAGACGTAAGGCAAAGGCTTACTTTGACTAAAACCAGAAAGAGAATACTTGGGAGGTAGGAGACCAGATAATGTTTTTATCATATAAGTCACCAAAACATGGATTATGTAACCGATGGATCGGACCTTTCCAAATTATAGATAAACTCTGTTCAGCAGTATATAAGATTAGAATAAGAGGAGGAAAGCGTAATAAAGACAAAATTTACCATGCTAACCAGTTAAAGCTGTATCGATCGTCCAGGTCACAGGACTTAAGTAAACAACATCAGGACTTAAGTAAACAACATCAGATGAAATTGTGACAACTAGAGCCCAGCAGATTGCAACCATGACATTGACATAAGAGGAGGAAAGCGTAATAAAGACAAAATTTACCATGCTAACCAGTTAAAGCTGTATTGATCGTCTAGGTCACAGGACTTAAGTAAACTACTCAGGACTTAAGTAAACAACATCAGATGAAATTGTGACAACTAGAACCCAGCAGATTGCAACCATGACATTGACATTGATATTTCTGACTTATTACACCCTTATTGTTGCTCTAAGGGTAGGACTTAGCCAAAATCCTGAATTTGGGACTGAACTATTGCAATCCCAGGAAACAAGATGACCCAGTTGTGCTCAATTGCCTGAGCACAAGCAACACAATATACCAACAAAGAAGGAACGGACTATTATATTCAACCCAGAACTTGTCTACAATTAAATCAACATTACTAACACACCCCAATTCAGGCTACAGTCTGGCGAGCCACCCAGGAGTTTGAGGAGTGTGTGACAGGAATTTTCAGGGATTCCAGGCATCCCGAGGGCCCTGAGACCTGCCTGTGCAGGGTTCAGATGTTCAATAAACCTCCTGTGTTATGCTGGCTGAGAGTCACTGCAGGGTAGAGATCAGGGGGTGTTGCTCCCTCTCCGGGTCGAGGCTGTGGGCAACCATAGGTAGAGGACTCCCTGAGGGGGCTGATGGTGAGAGACAGGCAGGCTGAAGGCTTGGGAAGGTGCAGTTTCAGGAGGCTCTGGAACCCAGGTCTTAACCCCCCAGAGTGTGTGTGACCCCGAGAAGGGCTGTCACACTGAAGGGGGGTCCTCCCAGGGACCATACGGAGCCAAGAGAGCCCAGGGCCTGGGAGTCTGTGTCACAACCCAGATCTGATGTAACAGGTTTAATACAAGAAATAAAACATAATTAGCATCATTCTATAAAATATATCCTAAAATAATTGTCAATGTGTGTGCGCACTGTCTATATGCTCTCTCTCTCTCTCAATCTGTATATATAGTTGTGTGTGTGTGTGTGTGTGTATGTACAGTTCAGAACCGTTTACGCGCAAATCCACTTAACACGCAGTAGCGCCATGCCTCCCAGTGCTACCTATTAACACGCGGTACAGGAACTTGCTATGTAGCACTACAGATTTGCTTACTAACTCACTGACATAGAAATTAACAGGAAGTGTGGAGTGGAAACGTTGTATGTCTTTACCAATATTCATAAAGACGTATCATGCATGCTTAGTCATTGTCACGCTAGAGGGCAGAGGGCAAGCGTCAGTGTTCCTACACTGTAGAAGAAAAGTTAGCTGCAGTAGATTGAGTAAATGGCGGAGAAACCCAAGCCAAAGTTTCAAAATATATTGGGATTGCTGAATCTATTCTCTGAGGATGGCTAAAAAACTAATCTAAACTGAATGGCTTTGTACAAAATATCGATTCTGCCGTGGGGCTTAAGTGAAAATGTGTGCGCTATTCAGAAAAACCCACAATAGACAAAGCTATGCGCACGTGGTTTGCTCAGGAAAGGCTGAAAGGAATTTCTCTAAGTGGGCGAATTCTTCAAGCCCAAGCAACAAAATTTGGAAATTTAACAGTGGTGAATCATTCCAAGCCAGCAAGGGGTTTATAAGTCATTTTAAAAAGCATCATGGCCTAGCACAGGTATCAATTTCTTTTTGCATTTGCTAATTACAATCCTTCATCTCCAGTGGAGTATATCTTGATTCCTGATCACAATTGCTTTTCCTAATTTGAAAAACATATGGAAATAAAAAGTGAGTTTTATTCCTATTTGCAAGTTTACAGTTTCTATGATTCTCAGACATTTCTAGAAACCAAGGATTCTGCTGTGTTTGGACCAATCCAAGCACATAGTAGGTGCTACTGTAACACAAAGACAAACACATTTGATTCAGCATTTCTCAAAGACTGAACACTTGCTTTCAGGCTAAGAACTGGCTTTGTGGAAACTGCATTGTCTTGCAGGGATCAGTAACTAGCATCACCTGGTCTGCTCTGTTCTCGCAGGGGTTCTCAAACTTCATTTCACCATAACCCCTTCTGACAACAAACATTACTACACAACCCTAGGAGGGGGGATTGAAGTCTGAGCCCACCGGAGCCCCGGGCAGTGAGGCTTGGGCTTTGGTCCCGGGCTACAGGAAGTCTAAGCCAGCCTTGTTGACCCCATTAAAAAGGGGTTGTGACCAATGAGGTCCTGATCCACAATTTGAGAGCCACTGCTCTAGACGGTATCGTACTGCACGAATAGCACGAAGTCTCCAACAAATAAGGCCAGCAATTGCGTGGTATTTAAAAAAGGGGGGAGACGTCCTCATAAAACTGTCAATGCTATGGAGATCGAGACCATAGCATAAAAAGGGGGGGAAAGTAAATCCTCATCAAGGCTGATAGGCTGTGGAGATTGAGACTACGGCATATAGGGGGGGAAGATGTAAGTTCCCAACAAGGTCTGCAGCCGGGGTGATTAAAAACCCATCACATCAAAAGGAGAGGCGATAATCAGTCCTCGAGAGTACTTAGAGTATAAATATGTCAAAACTCGGAAGGCAGCAGCTAAAAAAGCAAACTATTCTGCAGCCGGACCAGAGGCAGATCTGGTTACTTGGTGGAATAATCAGAAAAGTGACAAAACAGACAAAGCCGTAATAGTTTTATTGGATATTCTCAACATAAAAGAAAGAGAAAATGTAACTTTAAGATTTGAAAACCAGGCTCTGAAAGATAAGAGCCTGTGCTCCAAAATATGTAATTGTCAGGAAATTGGAAAAGATACCAGAGCAAGGGAATCACATTCACCATGCCTGGGACACACCTCTAGATTGGGAGGGAGAGAGCACACTCCTGGCATTTATCAGCCAACTGCTCCACCGATTAACTATCTGTGGGAAAACTCAGCAGCACAAAGCAAAGGGGAGGAATCAGAACCCCCTCCACACATTTCTTCGCATGACAGGCCAAATTTGAGCACCCACAGAGATAATAAAGGAGCACCACAACGATGAATTGCCCCAGGGAGCAAGTACAGCGTATGGCTTCAATCAAAAGACAGTTAAGGAGGTTCAGAAATGTTAATGTGGAGGGTGAACCAATAAGGGGACTCAGGACAGAAACAACTGAAATTTACCATCCCTTAACCCCCCAGAAAAAACAGGCACTACTGTCTGATTTACCTGAACTCAAGCGTGATAACAAAATATGGAGTTCTGGGACAAGCGGGATGGCCTGACTGAAATACATGGCGTCCGAAGGAAGAACGTTCACATCCTGGTCAAGTTCAAGTGCCCCAGGGATGTGTGGGAGAACCTCGATAATAAATGGAAGACAGGGCACTGGGCTGAAGATCGTAACCCTAACCCAGCGGGAGGGGATCAGGCTGAAGAACCAGCAGGAATCCCAAACCCAGATGCAGGCACTGTAACGGAATTCAGGAGTGCACTATCTGTTGTTCTAGGAACCCAGACCACTAACTGGGGAGCTCTGCAGTCTGTGGTTCAGCAGAAGGGGGAGTCTGCCATGTCCTATGCTGAAAAGAAATGGAATGCATTCCGAGCTTATTCAGGTCTGGAGAATATAACATAACTAAGTGATTGGGCAACAAAATGGCAAATGAAATTTAATGTGGATAAATGTAAAGTAATGCACATTGGAAAAAATAACCCCAACTATACATACAATATGATGGGGGCTAATTTTAGCTACAACAAGTCAGGAAAAAGATCTTGGAGTCATCGTGGATAGTTCTCTGAAAATGTCCACGCAGTGTGCAGAGGTGGTCAAAAAACCAAACAGGATGTTAGGAATCATTTAAAAGGGGATAGAGAATAAGACTGAGAATGTATTATTGCCCTTATATAAATCGATGGTACGCCCTCATCTCGAATACTACGTACAGATGTGGTCTCCTCATCTCAAAAAAGATATACTGGCACTAGAAAAGGTTCAGAAAAGGGCAACTAAAATGTTTAAGGGTTTGGAACGGGTCCCATATGAGGAGAGATTAAAGAGGCTAGGACTCTTCAGCTTGGAAAAGAGGAGACTAAGGGGGGATATGATAGAGTTATATAAAATCATGAGTGATGTGGAGAAAGTGGATAAGGAAAAGTTATTTACTTATTCCCATAATACAAGAACTAGGGGTCACCAAATGAAATTAATAGGCAGCAGGTTTAAAACAAATAAAAGGAAGTTCTTCTTCATGCAGCGCAGAGTCAACTTGTGGAACTCCTTACCTGAGGAGGTTGTGAAGGCTAGGACTATAACAGAGTTTAAAAGAGAACTGGATAAATTCATGGTGGTTAAGTCCATTAATGGCTATTAGCCAAGACTGGTAAGGAATGGTGTCCCTAGCCTCTGTCAGAGGGTGGAGATGGATGGCAGGAGAGAGATCACTTGATCATTGCCTGTTAGGTTCACTCCCTCTGGGGCACCTGGCATTGGCCACTGTCGGTAGATAGGATACTGGGCTAGATGGACCTTTGGTCTGACCCGGTATGGCCTTTCTTATGTTCTTATGTTCTTATGATGTATTCCTTCAAATCCTAGAGGGTATAATTGAACATTGGGTGCGGCCGCTTGGACACAGGTCCCCAGCCAGTGGCAGAAGGGGCGAGCTCGGGGCAGATTCCTGCTGGGACTGTGGCTGCCGGGTCTAGTGGGTTAGAACTCGCTGCGTTGGATCCATGCGGATCAGGGCAGACCCCTTGTCATTGGGGTGAGATCCGGGGCAGGAACCCCGGTGTCCGGGCCGGTCCCTAGCTTGGTGTGGTGCATTCTGCCTCTAGTTAATCCCCATTTGGTTTCAAACTCTTTTTAATTAGCTGCCTGGGATGTTTCCCTCAGTTGATGTTAAACAGATGCCCTACCTGGAGGTGGCTGCATCTCTGTGCCTGACGGGGAACAGATCCTTATATAAACAGCCCCAGCACCCCACCCCAGAGGTCACTGCAGCTCAGCCTTGCTGAGGGGTCCCTGTATAAACAACCCCCACAACGTATCCGGAGGTGGCCGCATCTCAGTGCTGAGCAAGGGATATTTGTGCATTGTATTGAGCTCAGTATTTGACTCGTGTGTTTTTCCTGGGTCTTGTGAATTACCAAGTTGAGATGTAGGAAAAAACGTGATTCACTGGGAAACCTTGGAACTGCCAGGTCACGATCGAAATCTTACATTTCTGGAGATCATGGTGACTGGGGTCCGTCTCTTACTGATATGGCAGGGGAAGGGTTAATTACCACTCATCTATCTATCTATCTTAATAGCTCAAACGTCTGTTTTTTCTGTGTCCTACAAATATTTTAAAACATGGGGCAGGAATTGAAAAATGTGGTATATTTTTTGTGATCTCTAGTTTCAAATGGCCAAGATCTCTGTGAAATCTTTCTAAAATCCAAAAAATACTGTGATTAGTTTTTATGAAACTTTTATTTTAAAAACAGCCTGTGATGAATTTTGTTAGTGATCTGCATGAATACGGTATGTGCCTCAGTTTCCCTGTGTGCTGAATGTGTAAGGAGGTGGTGGGAGAGGGGGGTTGTGGTTGCAGAGGGCCAGGTGTGGCCTCGCCTAACAGCCCGGACCTTGGACATTGGCCTAGACACTGTAGAACTTAGCAACCAGTGGCCCGGAGGCCCAGCCCATCTTGGGAGCCAACCAGTTCTGGCCCATGGGAGGACAAAGGACAGAGGAGAGATGGCCCAGGAAGACAGCCGGTTCTGGCCAGTCGGGGAACAAAGGACAGAAGAGAGGGGACACAGGTGACCTGTTTACCCAGGAACAAAGACAGAGGGCGGAGGCGGGGCTGGTGGGGGAGCTCGGCTGGAAGGAGGTCACTTCTGGACTGGGGACAAAGAGGGGCCTGAGCTACCTGGACGGGGTCAGACCCAGCTGGACGGTGCTGAGACTGGCCAGGCCCGAGGGCCCTGAGAACTGCCTGGGCTGGGTTCAGATGCTCAATAAACCTCCTGCGTTGTGCTGGCCGAGAGTCACTGCAGGGTAGAGATCGGGGGTGTTGCTCCCTCTGGGGGTGGAGGCGGCGGGTGACCAGAGGTAGGGGACTCCCTGAAGGGGCTGACGGTGAGACACAGGCAGGCTGAAGGCTCGGGGAGGTGCAGTTCGAGGAGGCGCTGGAACCCAGGTCTTAACCCCCCAGAGTGTGTTTGACCCCGAGAAGGGCTGTCACACTGAAGGGGGGTCCTCCCAGGGACCATACGGAGCCAAGAGATCCCAGGGCCTGGGAGTCTGTGACACAACCCAGATCTGGTGTAATAGGTTTAATACAAGAAATGAAACATAATAAGCATCGTTATATAAAATATATGCTAAAATAATAGTCAATGTGTGTATATATCCAGTGTATGTGTGTGTGCACTGTCTGTATGTACTCTCTCTCTCTTTCTGTAGATGTGTGTGTGTGTGTGTGTGTGTGTGTGTGTGTGTGTGTGTATGTACAGTACAGACCCATTTACTGGTGAATCCGCTTAATGCGCAGTAGCGCCATGCCACCCAGTGCTACCAATTCAACACGTGAGACTCGTTAACACCTGACACAGGAATTTGCCATGTAGCGCTACAGATTTGCTCACTAACTCACTAACATAGAAATCGACAGGAAGTGCGGAGCGGAAACGTTGTACGTCTTTACCAATATTGGTAAAGACGTATCACGCACACTTAGTCATTGTCACGCTAGAGGGCAGAGGGCAAGCATCAGCGTTCCCACACTGTAGAAGAAAAGCTAGCTGCAATAGAGCGAGTAAATAGCGGAGAAACCCAGGCCAAACTTTCAAAAGCTATTGGGATTGCCGAATCTACTCTCCGAGGATGGCTAAAAAATGAATCTAAACTGAATGGCTTTGTGCAAAATATCGATTCTGCCATGGGGCTTAAGCGAAAACGTGTGCGCTATTCAGCAAAACCCACAATAGACAAAGCCATGCGCACGCGGTTTGCTCAGGAAAGGCTGACAAAGCCCAAGTGACAAAATTTGGAAATTTAACAGGGGATGAATCATTCCAAGCCAGCAAGGGGATTATAAGACACTTTAAAAAGCATCATGGCATAGCACAGGTGTCGATTTCTTTTGGCATGTGCTAATTACAATCCTGCATCTCCAGTGGAGTATATCTTGATTCCTGATCACATTTGCTTTTCATGATTTGAAAAACATATAGAAATAAAAAGTGAGTTTTATTCCTATTTGCAAGTTTACAGTTTCTATGATTCTCAGACATGTCTAGAAACCAAGGATTCTGCTGTGTTTAGACCAATCCAAGCACATAGTAGATGCTACTGTGACACAAAGACAAACACAATCGATTCAGCATTTCTCAAAGACTGAACACTTGCTTTCATGCTAAGATCTGGCTTTGTGGTAACTGCATTGTCTTGCAGGGATCAGTAGCTAGCATCACCTCGTCTGCTCTGTTCTCGCACCATAGTCCCCTTCTGACAACAAAAATTACTACACAACCCCGGGGGGGTGGGGGTGGGGATCAAAGTCTGAGCCCATAGGAACCCTGGCAGTGAGGCTTGGGCTTTGGTCCCGGGCTACAGGAAGTCTAAGCCAGCTTTGGTGACCCCATTAAAATGGGGTCGTAACCCACTTTGAGGTCCTGAGCCACAATTTGAGAGCTACTGCTCTAGAGGGTATCGTACTGCGTTCATCACCGGGGTATCTGGATGCCTTCTGGTCATCAGAGAAAAAACAAAGTCATCCAGGACCAGCCTTAGCCACGGGCGACCGGGGCTGTGATGGGTTCGGTCACAAAGACCCCCTTGGGACTGTCACCTGTTGTGCTGACACTACCTCACAGCCCATTTTCCCTGCCAGCTTGGGACTACAGAAATCTGCCTTGTTGAGCCAGACATGCTAGCCTGCTGCAACACAGACCCAGAGTCTGAACCACGCCCCCAAATCTGCAGATTTTAATGAAAATGGCTGAGCATGTGCTCCTGTCTCCAGTACCCATACACCCAGTTCCCAATGGGATCCAAACCCCATATAAACCGTTTTACTATGTATAAAACTTATAAAGGGTAAACTCATGAATTGTCTACTCTCTATAACACTGATAGAGAGTTATGCACAGCTGTTTGCTCCCCGGGTATAAATCACTAACTCTGGGTTAATTAATAAACAAAAGTGATTTTATTAAGTATAAAAAATAGAATTTAAGTGGTTTCAAGTAATAACAGACAGAACAAAGTAAATTACCAAGCAACATAAAGCAAATCATGCAAGTCTAAGCCTAATACATCAAGAAACTGAATACAGGTAAAACTCACCCTCAGCTATGTTCCAATAAGCTTCTTTCACAGACTAGACTCCTTCCTAGTCTGGACCCAATCCTTTCCCCTGGTTCAATTCTTGTTAGCTCCCCTTTGTTCTGTTCCATCCCCTTTTATATCTTTGGCACAAGGCGGGAATCTTTTGTCTCTCTGTGTCCCCACCGCTCCTTCTAACTGGTAAAGCACCAGGTTAAAGATGGATTCCAGTTCAGATGACATGATCACATGTCCTGTGAGCCCCCCTCCATTCCTCCAGGACTGGCCCACACGTATGCAGTGGAGACTTGCAGATACACAGAGCCATCTAGAGTCAATTATCTTAGTCAATGGGAGCCATTAAGATTCCAAACCACCATTAATGGCACACACTTTGCAAAATTAACATAGGACCTCAGAGTTATGCTACATATTCCTAGATTCAGGTACAAGAATGATGCATTTGTACAAATAAGAGGAACACACTAAGTAGATTATAAGCTTTGTAATGATACCTTACAAGAGACCTTTTGCATGAAGCATATTCCAGTTACATTATAGTCACACTTATACACATATTTTTATAAAGCATGATGGAGTGCAACGTCATGGGGCACCTCCGGAGCAGGGGTGCCCCTCCCCCTGATGGCCTCTGCAGCCCTATGGCTCCTGCCTCCTGCCTTGGAGCCGCCCCTGGCCAGCTGCTCCCAGGAGCTTCTTGTCTGCTGTAAGGAGCAGGGGGGAGGGGCTCTGATGTCAGGCTGTCCCCTGTCCTCCCAATGTACCCCATCTCCGCAGAGCAGGTGGGTGGGGGGACAGGACTCACCGAGAGTGGGACGGTGCTGCTGGCGGCTGCTGCTGTGTCTGAAGGAGCTTTCCTTCAGACTGCTAAGAGCTGCTCTCTTAAAGGGGCGACATGCTGTCTCGCACACACTGCCCCAGCTCACCCCCCCCCAGTCTCTTTCACACTCACCCCACCCAGCATTTACTTATATTGCTGTTGTTTCTCGTTGTTATTTCCTGCAATATACATACGTAAGCAGAGTCAGGATGAGCTCTACCCTGACATCTGGTGGTGAATTATGGCGAGTGTGGAAAAGAACTCCAGGGGCTGATCTTGTTTGCATAGGCACACCCACCTGCCTGGCATGAGACAACAGCAACTGAAAGTGGTTACTTTGGATGGGGTGGGATCTCCAGTTTCTCTGTTATTGGGGCAGGAGGAATAAAGTGTTGTTACCCTGATTATGTGAATCAAGGACAATGAAACTGTTTTATGACAGAGGGTCTCACCAGCACCTAGGTAGCACTCGCTAGACAAGGGACATGGGTTCCACAACCCAGTGAATTAAGAGAGGATGGGGACAGGTATTTGTACCTGATGGTATGGGTACTTCTTGAGGACCTGCAACACCAATTGTACCAGTTTCTCTCTCCAATGTTGAATGTCAGAGCTAACTTTGATTCCATTAGGAGTCTAGTTACAGACTGCTGAGCTGGATTCACTTTGGTCCAAGAGTGCACTAGTACAGGGGCTCCCCTACTATGACCTGAAATCACAAAAGAGCTAAAGTTACTAAGTGCTGAGATCACTGAGTGCTGTGTTAACTAGTGGGGGAGCCTGAAGCTATATTGCTAAGTGGCTGGCAGAGCAGTTTGGGGGGATGGCTGGAGGAGCAGCGAGCGGTGTGGAGCCTTGCAGGGATGGTTGGAGCGGCCCAAGGAGTGGCGAGCAGAGCCGTTTGCTGGGACGGCTGGAGCGGCTCACAGGTCGGTGAGCGGAGCGGAGCGGTTTGCGGGGATGGCTGGAGCGGCTCACAGGTTGGTTAGTGGAGCGGAGCAGCTCGTAGAGCAGAGCAGTTCGTGGGACAGCAGGAAGTGGACTGGCTTGTGGTGAAGGCTGCGACAGAACCCCACGGAGAGGCGGCCGGTCTGCCTCGGATCATGTAAGGTGCCCCTTAACACCCTGTGTGCCCCCCTTTTACTCTGGGGCTGCACTGACCAGGGACAGAGACTTTGGGGGTTGTTGGACTTTTGGGACTTTGGGTGATTCCTGGGTTGCTGGACCCAAGAGACTTTGGGGGTGTTGGACTTTGGGGACTCTGGGTGATTTTTGGGTTGCTGGATTCAAGAACCAAAGGGAAAGGTCATGGCCCAATTTTCTGGGGTGGGTCTTTTGCTCATGGTTTGTGTTATGAATCCTGTTTGTGGTGTTTTTTCCAATGTAATGCTGATGTTGTTTACCTCATGTTATTAAACATTTTCTGCTACACTCAGACTCCGTGCTTGTGAGAGGGGAAGTATTGCCTCTTAGAGGTGCCCAGGGGGTGGTATGTAATTGTCCCAGGTCACTGGGTGGGGGCTCGAGATGGTTTTGCACTGCGTTATTGAAACTGAACCCCTAGATACAGAACCTGGCCCTTGTTGCTGCCAACTTAGATGGGCAGAAGGGTTACATTTTTGGGGGCTCGTCCGGGATTCCCTGGGGCATTACCCCTCACAAGCACCTGTTGAGTGTTCCACTGCATTGGGAAACAATTGTGTTTATATTTTGAGGAAATTACTGTTTTATTAATGGCTAATATGTCAGGTTTGTTGGGCCCCGGCTCCGCAGCCTCAAGTCCAGGGGCCGCAGCCTCAGCCAATGATTGGGCAAAAGCACTGGGGGCAAATATTGGAAAAGGTTGTGCTGTCTCATGCTACGTCAAACTCTTGTCGTGAGGTAAGGTTATTTGCTGGGGCTGAGGAGTTCAAACCCTGGTTGGAGCATACCACTGAAATGCTGCAGGAGTGGGCCGTACCTGATGCAGAAAAGCAAAGATGTCTAATAGAGAGCCTTAGTGGCCCAGCATTAGATGTGATTTGCACCCTGAAGCTTATTGACCCTGGGGTCAGTGTGAAGGCCTTCCTAGAGGCCCTTGATCATACCTTTGGGAGTGTAGAGGGCTCTGAAGACAGTAACTGTAAGTTCCTTAATTCCCGACAGCAAAATGGCGAGAAGATTTCAGCCTATATACAGAGGCTGGAGAGACTGCTTCAGAGAGCTGTCATGAGGGGAGCAGTGACTGCTGAACAGATGGATCGGACCAGACTGGCTCAAATTGTAAGAGGAACTCAGTATCAGAACCCGATTCTACTCCATCTCCGGCTAAGAGAATGACGGGAACATCCCCCAAGTTATTCCCAGCTGATAAAGGAGGTCAGAGAAGAGGAAGAAAGGCAGGCTGCCAGCAAGTTTTGGGAAGCC